>NW_028270147.1:73450216-73777218 GCF_037043375.1 Chiloscyllium plagiosum
AACATTTATCTAAATCTCTCCACCACAATAAAACAATTTTCTGTATCTCATGAACTTCGTCAGCATTTTAAATGACTCAGTTCAATCATTCCAAACCTTCTAAACTGAAGGGAACACAGCCAAACATTTGCAATCTATCCTCATAATTCACCTTTTAATCTCCTCAATTTCATTACTGTGTAACTATGCTGGGACAACATTTGGTTGCAGTAAATTAGATGGAGTTTGACCAAGCATTGAAATTTCATCTTTTTGTATTGCAGGCCATGGAAAGATTGAATGCATATGACATAAATCTTGCTGTTTTGTGTGCCACTCTCACTGTGCTAATCTACTCCAAGTTGTTTAAACTAATAATTAGAATAATTAGAATAAGCATACCATTAAATCAGAGTTAAAAATCACACAACATCAGGTAATAATCCAACAAGTTTATTTGAAAGTTCTAGCTTTTGAAGTGCTGCTTTTTGATCAGGTGGTTCTTCATCACCACTTGATGAAGGAGTGGCGATCTGAAAGCTAGTGCCTCCAAGTAACCTGTTGGACTATTTCTTGGTGTTGTGTGATTTTTAATTTTGTCCATCCCAGTCCAACACCGGCCCCTCCAACTCATTAAATCAAATGTAGCACCATACTGGACTCCTAAATATGAATGGAAAAATAGAATAGCTTTTTTGAAAGGAGATGTAGGAGTAAACCTAGGGATTCAGAGGAATTTTCTGGTCTTTGCATGTGAATCACTGAAAATTAGTACGCAAGCGCTGAAAGCAGTCAGGAAGGTAGAGTCATAGAGTCATAGAGATGTACAGCACGGAAACAGACCTTTCAGTCCAACTCGTCCATGCCGATCGGATAGCCCAAACCAATCTAGTCCCACCTGCCAACACCTGGCTCATCTCCCTCCAAACCCTTCCTAGTCATATACCCAAACAGATGCCTTTTAAATGTTGCAATTGTACTAGCCTCCATCACTTCGTCTGGCAGCTCATTCCATATACGTATCACTCACTGCATGAAAACGTTGCCCCTTAGGTCTCTTTTATATCTTTTCCCTCTCACCTGAAACCTATGCGCTTTAGTTCTGGACTCCCTCACCACAGGGAAGAGACTTTGTCTATTTATCCTAACCATGCCACTCATGATTTTATAAACCTCTGTAAGGTCACCCCTCAGCCTCCGATGCTCCAGGGAAAACAACCCGAGCTTATTCAACCTCTCCCTATAGCTCAAATCCTCCAACCCTGGCAACATCCTTGTCAATCTTTTCTGAAGTCTTTCAAGTTTCACAACATCTTTCCATTAGGAAGGCTTCCAGAATTGCATGCAATATTCCAAAAGTGGCCTTATCAATGTCCTGTACAGCCACAACATGACGTGCCAACTCCCGTACTCAATACTCTGACAAACAAAGGAAAGCATACCGACTGCCTTCTTTGTGACTCCACTTTCAAGGAGCTATGAAACTGTGCTCCAAGGTTTCTTTGTTCAGCAACATCCCCTTGGACCTTACCATTAAGTGTGTAAGTCCTGCTAAGATTTGCTTGCCCAAAATGCAACATATGACCTTGCATATACCTAAATTAAACTCCATCTACCACTTCTCAGCCCATTGGCCTATCTGATCAAGATGTCATTGTAATCTGAGGTAACCTTCTTCGCTGTCCACTACACCTCCAATTTTGGTGTCATCTGCAAACTTATTAACTATACCTCTTATGCTCACATCCAAATCATTAATATAAATGATGAAAAGTAGTGGACCCAACACCGATCCTTGTGGCACTCCACTGGTCACAGGCCTCCAGTCTGAAAAACAGGCCTCCACCATCACCCTCTGTCTTCTACCTTTGAGCCAGTTTTGTATCCAAATGGCTTGTTCTCCCTGTATTCCATGAGATCTAACCTTGCTAACCATGGGGAACCTTGTCGAATGCCTTACTGAAGTCCAAATAGATCACATCCACTGCTCTGCCCTCACTAATCCTCTTTGTTACTTCTTCAACAAACTCAATCAAGTTTGTGAGATATGATTTCCCATGCACAAAGCCATGTTGACTATCCCTAATCAGTCCTTGTCTTTCCAAATACATGTACAACCTGTCCCTCAGGATTCCCTCCAACAACTTGCCCACTGCTGACATCAGGCTCACTGGTCTATAGTTCCCTGGCTTGTCCTTACAATCCTTCTTAAACAGTGGCACCACGTTAGCCAAACTCCAGTCTTCCTGCACCTCACCTATGACTATCAATGAGACAAATATCTCAGCAAGAGGCCCAGCAATCACTTCCCTAGCTTCCCACAGAGTTTTTGGGTACACCTGATTAGATCCTTGGGATTTATCCACTTTTATGTGTTTCAAGACATCCAGTAATATGGACATTTTTCAAGACGTTACCATCTATTTCCCTACATTCTATATCTTCCTGTCCTTTTCCACAGCAAACACTGATGCAAAATATTCGTTTAGTATCTCCCCCATCTCCTGCAGCTCCACACAACGGCCACCTTGCTGATCTTTGAGGGGCCCTATTCTCTCCCTAGTTACCCTGTTGTCCTAAATTTATTCGTAAAAACCCTTTGCATTCTCCTTAACTCTATTTGCCAAAGCTATCTCATGTCCCCTTTTTGCCCTCCTGATTTCCCTCTTAAGTATACTTCTACTGCCTTTATACTCTTCTAAAGATTCATTCGATCTATCCTGTCTATACCTGACATACGCTTCCTTCTTTTGCTGAACCAAACGCTCAATTTCTTTTGTCATCTGGCATTCCTTACACCTACCAGCCTTTCTTTTCACCCTAACAGGAATATACTGTCTCTGGACTCTTGTTATCTTGTTCCTGAAGGCTTCCCATTTTCCAGCTGTCCCTTTACCTGTGTACATCTGCACCCAATCAGCTTTTGAAAGTTCTTGCCTAATGCCGTCAAAATTAGCATTCCTTCAATTTAGAACTTTAACTTTTAGATTTGGTCAATCCTTTTCCATCACTATTTTAAAACTAATAGAATTATGGTTGCTGGCCTCAAAGTGCTCCCCCACTGACACCTCAGTCACCTGCCCTGCCTTATTTCCCAAGAGTAGGTCAAGTTTTGCACCTTCCCTTGTAGTTACACCTACATACTGAATCAGAAAACTTTCCTGTGCACACTTAACAAATTCCTCTCCATCTAAACCCTTAACACTATGGCAGTCCCAGTCGATGTTTGGAAAGTTAAAAATCCCCTACCATAACCACCCTATTATTCTTACAGATAGCTGAGATCTCCTTACAAATTTGTTTCTCAATTTCCCTCTGACTAGGGGATGTAAAATACAATCCCAATAAGGTGATCATCCCTTTCTTATTTCTCAGTTCCACCCAAAAATCTTCCCTGGATGTATTTCTGAGAATATCCTCCCTCAGTACAGCTGTAATGCTATCCCTCATCAAAAACACCACTCCTCCCTCCTCTCTTGCCTCCCTTTCTATCTTTCCTGTAGCATTTGTATCCTGGAACATTAAGCTGCCAGTCCTGTCCATCCGTGTGCCATGTTACTGTATTTGCTATGAAATCACAGTCCCATGTTCCTAACCATGCCCTGAGTTCATCTGTCTTCCCTGTTAGGCCTCTTGCATTGAAATAAATGTAGTTTAACTTATCAGTCCTACCTTGTTCTTTGCTTTGGCCCTGACTGTCTGACTCACTTCTTTTATCAACTATACCAGTCTCAGATTGATCTCTTTTCTCACTATCTGCTTACAGGTTGTTAACCCTGGCTAGGCACTCTTGAAGTAGGAGTCAAGTTGCATCTTAAGGGATCAACTATTTTGGACTGAAATGAGGAAAAATGTTTTCACGCAGAGATTTGTGAATCTTTGACATTCTAGACCTCAGATACTCATTTTTTTGAAATGATCAAACCTGAGAGTGATAAATGTTTGTGTATTAATTAAGGGGTATGAGGATATGGCAGGAAAGTAGAAGTGAAGTAAAAGTTCAATGTGCTCTTATTTCAAGTTCAAGGAGACTATTTCAGATGTTCTCATGTTCTTAAACACAATCAGCAACACGAGGCTGGGACCCTAATGAAAATCAAAGTTTGACAGGTCAGTTCAGCTAAGCTTTACTGAAGACAATACTGATAGAAGAATGAAACTAAGGAGTCTCAGCAAAGTTTAGCTTCTGTGATATCTCTGACAAGAAAGTTAAATTAAGGGTGCTGTCTCTAAATTATTCCTTCCCAAAGGTGTTTGCGCCAATGGCTGAACTGATAAGCCAAATAAATAAGGCCAAAAAGATGGCTATGTCACAAATAGTGGCAAACTAATTGAAATGACATAACTGTGGGAGATGGTGTTCAATGTGCAAGTGAGAGGTCACCTCCTCCAAGTAAATAAATCAGAATATTTTCTGAGCCACCTTGAGGGGGTAAAAGATTTGGGTGTCTATGGGCACAAATCATGAAAATGCTAAGTACTGTACTAAAATAATTTAAAAGGCTAATGCATTTGGCGGCCTTTATCTTACCTGCTGTACGATAGAAAAGTGAGGGATTAGTGCTCTAGCTATATGGAACATGCATTAATTTAGGCTCTGAATCGCTGGAAAAATATAGTAGTGTTAGAAAGGCACAGCACAGAATTGTACCATGGATTAAAATAATAAATGATGTAAAGAGGTAGATTTAATGAATGATAAAACAAATAACTAAGTGGATAGTAAGTACTTCTGCCATGATATATTTTTTGAATGGTGGAGCAGGGTCTATTTTTTATATTCTTATGCTCGTAGAGGTGTACAGCATGGAAACAGACCCTTCCAACTCACCCATGCTGACCAGGTATCCTAACTTAATCTAATCCTATTTACCAGCACTTGGCTCCTACACCTCTAAACCTTCCCATTCATATACCCATCCAAATGCCTTTTAAATGTTGTAATTTTCTGGACTGTCCTAAGTTCCAGGGAAAATAACTTGTCTATTAATCCTATCCATGACCCTCATGATTTTATAAACTTCTATAAGGTCACCCCTTTACCTCCCATGCTCCAGGGAAATCAGCCCCAGCCTATTCAGCCTCTTCCTATAGCTCAAACCCTCCAACCTTGGCAACATCCTTGTACATCTTTTCTGAACCCTTTAAAATTTCACAACATCCTTCTGATAGGAGGGAGACCACAATTGCACACAATATTCCAATAGTGGCCTAACCAATGTCCTGTACAGCCACAACATGACCACCCAACTCCTATACTCAAAGCTCTGACCAATAAAGGAAAGCATACCAAATACCTTCTTCACTATGCTATCTACCTGCGAATCCACTTTCAAGGAATTATGAACCTGCACTCCAAGGTCTTTTTGTTCAGCAACACTCCCCAGGACCTTATCATTAAGTGTACATGTTCTGCTCTGATTTGCCTTTTCAAATTGCAGCACCTCACATTTATCTAATTTACTCTCCATCTGCCACTCCTCAGCCATTGGCCCATCTGATATAGATCCCAATGTACTCTGAGGTAACCTTCTTCCCTGTCCACAACACCTTCAATTTTGGCATCATCTGCAAACTCACTAACTATACCTCCTATGTTCACATCCAAATCATTTATATAAATGATGAAAAGTAGTGGACCCAGCACCGATCCTTATGGCACACCTCTCCCATGGGGAACCTTGTCAAACACCTTACTGAAGTCCACATAGATCACATCCATTGCTCTGCCCTCATCAATCCTCTTTGTTACTTTTTCAAAAAACTTAATCAAGTTCATGAGACATGATTTCCCACGCACAAAGCCTTGTTGACTATCCCTAATTAGTCCTTGCCTTTCCAAATGAATGTAAATCCTGTCCCTCAGGATTCCCTCCAACAACATGCCCACCACCGATGTCAGGCTCACCAATCTACAGTTCCCTGGCTTTTCCTTACCACCTTTCTTAAATAGTGGCACCACGTTAGCCAGCCTCCAGTTTTCTGGCACCTCACCTGTGACTATTGATGATACAAGTATCTCAACAAGGGTGCTAGCAATCACTTCTCTAGCTTCCCATTGAGTTCTAGGGCACATCTGATCAGGTCCTGGGGATTTATCCACCTTTATGCATTTTAAGACATCCAGCACCTCCTCCTCTGAATATGGACTGCATAAACCTGGCGTGTATTTCCTTAACCTTAAAAAGCTGGAAGATGATCAAGTTGAACTGTTTAAAGGAATAATGAGAAGTAATGAGCAATTAGAAATATTTTTTCTATACCTCAGATACTCAAAGTGCAGTGGAAATCAGGAACTCTTTTACCTAAAAGGCTCGTTAAAATGTAATTTTCAAGAATGATGTCAGTAAATCTTGCTAGACAAGAGTATCAAGATACTGTATATAAAGCAAAAGGTGAGTTGAGAAACAGTTCAGCTGTGATTTAATTGAATTGTGCACACAGTCAAGGCTGAATGCAGAAATGGTTGTTAGTTTCAATCTCCCTCATCAAATATAATTATAAAGATAACATTATTATTACATTGGCTCTTAAAGGATATATTTTACCACTCTTAAGGGTGAAGTGAATTGTCTTCAGGGTGCGTTGATTATTTTGAAAAGCATTTTCATGCATAAGGTTTCATTGTTCCCTACTCAATTACTTTAGGACAGGGATTAATGTACTGGGTTTTCTTAAAAGGATTTAAGATCCTTTTTTTGATGCTGATGCAAGGAAAGATTTTGGCATCAAGTCACTGAAAAATGTACTATGTGTTTTTATTATGGTAGCACTGAGAATCATAACTTTTAGAAAGATCAGAGTGCATGATAACTGCTTAAAAAGGAATAAATGTAACTTAATGTTAATCTGCGACAAAAGAAGCAAAGTGAATCAGTGATATTGAATTTGCATAGAGTCTGACCATATCCAGCTTCTAGATTCTTCAAAAAATAACCTTAATTCTCACAAATCTTCAAGAATTCTCTTTTCAATTTCTTTTGAAAATAGGATGCAATATTTTGTTATTAAATTTGCTTTTCTTCACCCTGAGGCAAATACAGAGCAAGTTGCATTAATGTAGCATCATTTAAAAAATCCACATTTTTTAATCCACTTGTGGAACCTGGGCATCACTGGCTGGCCAGCAATTATTGCCGATCCCTAGTTGTCCTTGAGAAGGTTGTTGAGAGCTGCCTTCTTGAACCAAACCACTGGAATCCATGTGGTGTAGTTTGGCCCACAATGCCCTTAGGGGTGGAATTTCAGGATTTTGACCTAGCTACAAGTGAAGGAGCAGCGATATATTTCCAAGTCAGGATGGCAAGTGACTTGAAGTGGAACTTCCAGGTGGCGGTGTTCCTGCCAAAAGTATCTGCTGCCCTTCTTCTGCACAGTGGAAGTGGCTGTGAGTTTGGAAGGTGCTGCTTAAGGCTCTTTGATGAATTTCTGCACAGCATCTTGTGTATAGTAGACACTGCTGCTGCTGAGTGCCAGGAATGGATGCTTGTGAATGTGGTGTCAATCAAGTGGGCTGCTTTGTCCTGGATGGTATCAAGCTGCTTGAGTGTTGTTGGAGCCATACCATGCAGGCAAGTGTGGAGTATGCCATCACACTCCAGACTTGTGTCTGGTAAATGGTGGACAGGCTTTGCAAATTCAGGAGCTGAGTTACTTGCTGCAGTCTCTGATCTATTCTTGTAGCCATTGTGTTAATGTGGTGAGTCTAGTTGAGTTTCTGGTCAATGGTAACTCCAAGGATGATGATAGTAGGGAATTTAGTGCTGGTAACAGCATTGAATGTCAAGGTGCAAGAGTTAGATTGCCTCTTATGGTAACAGTCAGCGCTTGACATTTGTGTGGTGTGAATGTTACTTGCCACTTGTCAACCCAAGCCTGGATATTGTCCAGTTCATATTGCATTTGAACATGGGCTGCTTCAGTATCTGAGGAAATACAAATGGTGTTGAACGTTGTACAATCATCTATGAATATCCCCACTTATAACCTTATGACAGAAGGAAAGTCATTGACGAAGCAGCTGAAGATGGTTGAGCCGAGGGCACTACCCTGAGGACGTCCTGCAGAGAAGTCCTGGAGCTGAGATGACTTAACAGAACTGTGATAACTAAAGCTTTGTTGAGGAGATGAAAGTGTTTTAAAGACGTAGAGAAAGGTGATAGTAGGAGAGCTTTTGGAAGGGAATTTCAGGGAGTGTGATTCATAGGAATGAAAGAGTAGACATCAAACATGGGCTAAAGAAGTGAGACACAGAAAATGTCAGAATCAGAGGAGATGGGACCTATATTATTGGGAAATATCAAGGAGATGGGGCAAGGAGAAGCCATTTAGTTGAGTTTTTCCAGTGGTAAACTGAATCAGCTCCAAATCACTAAGTCTCAGTAGCACTCATTTAGTTGAAAATAATCACTGGTATCCACTATAATATTGGACTAATCATCTCCAAAAAAATGTCATATTTAGTGCTTCTGAATGTGCTTCACAGGACAGCTTTTTGGATAAACTTTTTTGGGTGGAGAAGTGTGACACCATATTTACGTCAAATTACATCATATTCATTACATTATCCAGAATAATGTCAATGCATTTTATTTTAAACAAAGGAGTTATTGGCAGGATTATCCTATGTCTACACCTCAAGGAATTGTAAAGAATGTGTATGATAAAAACAAGCCTTCATCCTAAGTGGCCTGCACAGCTGTGATAATCTATACAAATCTCCTTCTAGTCCATCATCATACAAAGAAAAATAAACAATCTTTCAATTTTAGATAGATTAGATTAGATTCCTTACAGTGTGGAAACAGGCCCTTCGGCCCAACCAGTCCTCACCGACTCTCCGAAGAGTAACCCACCCAGACCCATTTCCCCATAGACCCATAATTTATATTTCTAATTTTTTTGGATTTCTTTATGGAAGCATTGAAGGTATTTGTGTTAACAACTTTCTATAATAACAAGTTCCAATTTCTCCTCATTTCTCATTCAATTTATTCACAACTTTCTTGGGCCCTTTTTTTGACTTCTCCCACAATTGGAAACTGCGAAGTAAAATATTCAGGTGGGGAGAATTATTTATTTTAATTTCTTTACTTTCGGGTGTTTTCCCAAAATTATTCTACAGTGCCTGTGGGTTCAGTGACCCAAAGAGTTTTGATTTATTGCAATGTCCTTGCAAGTGCTCCCCAAACTACTTTTTAAAACTAGAACCCCACTCGGAGGCTTGAAGACTGTCGTGACTCCTGTGGAGTCCACTGCTGCCTAGGAGTTTCCGACTTCATCCAGCGAAGCCTTGGACTGTGGGTTCAGAGTCATTTCCTGAAGGTTGATGGGTTTAGCGTGTAGTGGAGATGTAATTTTGGACTTTGCCTTTGAGCAGCGGATCCAGTTCCTGAAACACTGCTACTGCCTCTGGTTTCAGTTTTTGTAAAAGTAGTGGTTTGAATCCCGCCTGTCTGCAAACCATCTGAATTCGGATGCATAGCCCGTAAAGGTTGTGCTTTGTAGCCTGCCTGGTTCGCACGACGTGTGAAGGCTGACTTCTGGAATTTGGCAGCTCTGCCCCCCCCCCCCCCCCCCGCGCTATTCCCCTGAGGCTGGAGCGGATTGAAGTTCGGGATTCGCGCGAAGTCCTCGCGTCATTGAAGGGCTCGCCCGGAGGGGAGTAAAGATGGCAACTGCAGAGTTCAGCTTGAAGAGAGTGGCCTGGCAGAGTAAGTGATAGAGTGGGACAGGAATCCTGGGGGGGGGTGGCAGCAGCGGCCTCTCTCGGTGTCTAACGCGGAAGTGCCTGATAGGAAGCAGCAGGTCGGCGGAGAGCAACCCTGGCCCCCAATCACTGAAGTGACAACAAGTTCTCTCTTTTTCTCTGTGTCTCTCTCTCTCTCACAAGCCGCAGAGAGGGGCGAAGTGAAAGGGGGTTCGGTTTAAGAAGTGGGTTGGGAAGGGAATCGACTAACACTGTGAAAGTTTCCTGGCGCTCTGCTGCTTTACTTTATACTGAGGCACCATTTCTTTCTCTCTGCGTGCACTTTCATTTGCAATAAGATAACCCCCCAAATGGGAATGTCCCCTCCTGGCTGAATTTGCTGGAATTGTTAGCGGAGTGGAGCTGGCTGGGTGCTCCCCGTGCAGCCCCAGCAGCGTTCAAACTCTTGTTTTATCCCCCCAAGTCTTGGCATAGAACTGTGCTAACAGGCCTGAACTGAACTTCTGCACTTCCTGGGGCTGGGACCTTGTTTGGCAACTCCAGTGAGATTTTGCACACACTCGTTTTAGGCCCGACTAGTCCAGGCTTGGCGGTGATGGCCCCTCTGCTGAATAGCACAATGTCTAACTGGGCGGCGTTTTCCGCTCATTGTTTGTGGCTGGGGCTGGAGGACACCTCCAGCTCAGCCCCAGTCCCAGGGACGTAGTGGGTATGTTTTAAAAGACATAATCATCGAGCAATTCAACTTGCTTAAAAGGCCAGTTGACACACGAGACCACAACATTTTTTTTTATTTCAAAAATATACTTTATTCATAAAATAATTTGATGGTCTGTACAGTTGGTCATGCCATACATATGTAAACATGTATATACAGAAATCAAACCTTATCATTTTTATACAGGTCTGTACATTTTTTGATCATATGCCCATATAAATAGCTGAGGCGTCAGCAGAGCCCAAATGACTGCATGGGCCCCCTGTTCTTCGTTAGGCAGGCAGACTTTACACAGTGGTCTTTCCCCACCGCGCCTTGGCGGCAGCTGCCCCAAGCTTCAGCGCGTCCCTCAACACGTAGTCCTGGACCATGGAATGTGCCAGTCTGCAACACTCAGTCGGGGTCAACTCCTTCAGCTGGAAGATCAGCAGGTTTCGGACCACCCAGAGAGCATCCTTCACCGAGTTGATAATCCTCCAGGCACAGTTGATGTTCGTCTCGGTGTGCGTCCCGGGGAACAGACCGTAGGGCACGGAGTCCCGTGTCACGGCGCTGCTCGGGACGAACCTCGACAAACACTCACTGCATTCCTCTCCAGACTTCCTCTGCGTAGGCACATTCCAGAAGGAGGTGTGTGACAGTCTCGTCCCCCCCGCAGCCGCTTCGAGGGCAGCGTATGGTGCGGCTGAGAGTCCGGGCATGCATAAAGGATCTCACAGGCAGAGCCCTTCTCACCACCAGCCAAGCCATGTCTTGGTGCTTGTTGGAAAGTTCTGGCGATGAGACATTCTGCCAAATGGCTTTGACAGTCTGCTCAGGGAACCGCTCGATAGGATTCGCCCTCTCCTTTTCCCGAAGGGTCTCAAGGACACTACGTGCTGACCACTTCCTAATGGACTTGTGGTCAAAGGTGTTTTTCTTCATAAATTTCTCCACAAAGTTCAGGTGATACGGAACGGTCCAACTACTCTGAGCGTTCTGCGGCAGCGAGGCCAGGCCCATCCTTCGCAACACCGGGGACAGGTAGAACCTCAGTACATAGTGACACTTGGTGTTTGCGTACCGGGGATCCACGCACAGCTTGATGCAGCCACACACAAAGGTGACCATCAGGGTGAGGGTGGCATTGGGTGTATTTTTTCCCCCGTTGCCCAGATCTTTATACAGTGAGTCCCTTCGGACCCGGTCCATCTTTGACGTCCATATAAACTGGAAGATGGCCCGGGTGACTGCAGCGGCAGAGGTTCTGGGAATAGGCCAGACCTGTGCCACGAATAACAGCAATGACAGTGTCTCACACCTGATGACCAGGTTTTTTCCCGCGATGGAGAGCGACCGTAGCTTCCATCTGCCCAGTTTCTGCCTCACTTTGCTGATACGCTCCTCCCAAGACTTGGCGCACGCACCAGCCCCTCCGAACCAAATACCCAGCACCTTCAGGTGGTCGGTCCTGACGGTGAAGGGGATCGAGGATTGGTTGGCCCAGTTTCCGAAGAGCATGGCCTCGCTCTTGCCTCGGTTTACCTTGGCCCCCGAGGCCCGTTCGAACTGGTCACAAATGCACATGAGTCTGCGCACGGACAGCGGATCCGAGCAGAAAACGGTGACATCATCCATGTACAGGGAGGCCTTAACCTGCAGGCCCCCGCTGCCAGGAATAGTCACCCCTCTCAGGCTCGCATCCTTCCTGATGGACTCGGCAAATGGCTCTATGCAGCACACAAACAAGGCAGGAGAGAGGGGGCAGCCCTGCCTGACTCCAGATCTGACTGGGAAGCTATCTGATTCCCACCCGTTGATTGAGACTGCACTGACAATGTTGGTGTAGAGCAGTCTGATCCAATTGCAGATTCCCTCCCCAAAGCCCATTTTGGAGAGAACATCTCTCATATACGTGTGTGATATCCTGTCAAAGGCTTTCTCCTGGTCCAGGCTGATCAGGCAGGTGTCCAACCCTCTGTCCTGCATGTAGGCGATCGTATCCCTGAGGAGTGCGAGACTCTCAGCGATCTTCCTGCCCGGCACAGCACAGGTTTGGTCAGGGTAGATCACCGACCCTAGAGCAGACCTGACCCGGTTGGCGATTACCTTTGACAGAATTTTGTAATCTCGCAATCCTCACAGCAATGCTATAGTGGGAGTGGGTTCTCTGCATTTTTCAAGAAGCAAGTTTTTAAAGGTGGGAAGCAACTGGAAGATAATATGGGGAAATGTTTTGAGTTTTTTTTCCACTTTGGAAGAAAGCATAGAGGAGCTAAATCTTATTGAAATTGAGGAAATACAACTGCAGAAAACTATAACAGAGGGATTTGGGAGTCCCAGTGCATAAGTCACAGAAAGCTAGTATCCCAAGTTCATCAGGCAATAGGCAAATGGAACATTGCCCTTTATTTCAAAGTAGTAACACAAAACAGAGGATGTTGGAAAAGCTCAGCAGAGTAATGAAAGTTAATGTTTCAGGTCCTCAGAACTGATAGTAGCTCAGAAAATGTTAACTTATATGCAGAAGATAGGGTGGAAGAGGAGTAAAGAGTAAACAATAGGTAGTGATAGAGCCTAAAGAGAGAGAATGGTTGGACAGACAAGGGAATCGATAACCATCTGGTTGGACAGGTGAATAGCTGTTAATGGAGACTGTTAGTGGCTAACAATAAATAGTGTGTAATGGCAGACTGTGTGATAACGAGGATTCTGGATCAATGGTGCTGGAAGAGCACAGCAATTCAGGCAGCATCGAGGAGCTTATAACACAGACCCAGTGTGTGTGGTAGGAGGCTAGGACATGGGATAGTTCAGGTTCTAAAATGATTGAACACCATATTGAGTCCAGAAGGCTCAGGGTCCCCAATCGGAAAATGAGGTATTGTTCTTCCAGTTTCTGCTGAACTTGTTGTGGTTCTGTTCGCCGAGCTGGAAGTTTTTGTTGCAAACGTTTCGTCCCCTGGCTAGGCGACATCATCAGTGCTTGGGAGCCTCCTGCGAAGCGCTTCTTTGATGTTTCCTCCGGTGTTTACAGTGGTCTGTCCCTGCCGCTTCCGGTTGTCAGTTTCAGCTGTCCGCTGTAGTGGTTGGTATATTGGGTCCAGGTCGATGTGTTTGTTGATGGAGTTGGAGCACTGTAGCAAGCCTGAGACAGAGATGTTGGCCAGGGAACAGGGTGTGTTAAAGTGGCAGGCAACTTTCTTTGCAGGCAGAACATTGATGTTCTGTAAAGCGGTCACCCAGTCTACGCTTCATCTCCCAAATGTAGAGGAGACTACATTGTGAGCAGCAAATGCAGCAGACTAGATTATGAGGAATGCAGGTAAAGTGCTGCTTCACCTGGAAGGTAAGTTTGGGCCTTTGGATACTGAGGAGGGAAAAAGTAAATGGGCAGGTGTTACACCTTCAGCAGTTGCAGAGGAAGGTACTGGGAGGGTGGTGGGAGTGAAGGAAGAGTGAACCAGGATGTCCCAGAGGGAACAATGCCTGTGGAAGGTGGACAAGGGAGGGGGCGGGACAGGGATATTTGTGTTGTGATAGTATCCTGTTGGAGGTGGTAGAAATGGTGGTTGTTGACCTTCTGGATGTGGATGCCAGTAGGATGGTAGGTAAAGACAAGGGGAGCTCTATCGATGTTGCAGCGGGGAAGAGAGAGGGTGAGGGAGCAAGTGTGGGAGATAGGTCTGACCCAGTTGAGAGCTTTGTACCCTGGTGCTGGGGAATCCTCTGTTGAGGAAGAAGGTGGACATTTTGGAGGCTCCATTGTTGAAATTGACCCCATGGGAACATATCCAATGGAGGCATAGGAACTGGGAGAATGGAATAGAGCCTTTACAGGAAATGATGCAAGAATGTATAGTTCCGGGTAGCTGCGGGAAATGGTGGGTTTATAGTGGATATTAGCGGCCAGTCTATCCCCTGAAATAGAAACAGAGGTGTGGAGGAAGGGAAGGGAGGAGTCAGAGGTTGTTCAGATGAAAGTGAGGGCAAGGTGGAAATTAGAAGCGAAATCAATGAACTTTTCCAGTTCCGGATAAGAGAGTGAAGCAGCGCTGATGTTATCATCGATATATCAGAGAAAGAGTTGTGGATGTGGGCCAGAATAGGACTGAAACAAGGAATGTCCCATGTGATCCACAAAGCGACAGACATGACTGGGGCCCATGCGGGTACCTATGACCACCCCTCTGACCTGAAGAAAATGAGAGGAGTTGAAAGAGAAGTCAATGAGGATGAGGTTGGCCCAGCAGAGGACAGTAGCGGTAGGTGGGGATGGTTCAGGCCCTTGCTTCAGGAAGAAGTGGAGAGCCCTGAGGCCATCCTAGTTGGAGACGTACGTGTAACGGGATTGCACATTCCGGTAAAGGATGGAGCCTGCACACTGGGAATTTGGAACTGGCCTAAAGTGTCAGAAGAATCATGGATGTACATGGGTAGGGACTGGACCAGGAGAGAAAAAACTGAGACAAGGTAGGAGAAGTGAGTTCTGTGGAGCAGGAACAGACTGTAATATTAGGTCTGTCTGGGCAGTGCTGTTTGTGAATTTTTGGAAGGAGGTAGAAGCGAGCTGTGTGGGGCTGGGGGGACTATTAACTTGGATGCGGGTGAGATCACCAGTCGAAAAGAGGTCAGTGACTGTGGTTGATACAATGGCCTGAGGTGTCATGGTCCAGGGGAAGGTAGGAGGAGGTATCTTAGCTCTGGTACTCAGCCACTGTAGAGTTCAGTATGCCGGATGACAACAGCACTACCCTTATCGGCAGGTTTAATAACAAAATCTGGGTTAGATCTGAGCGCACGGAGTACAGTCAGTTCAGAGGGAAATAGGCTGGTTTGGAGGGGGGGTGCGGAGTAATTGAGGTGACTAGTGTCACGTCAATAGTTCTCAATGAACAAATTGAATGCAGGGAAAAGGCCAGAGAAAGGGGTTTAGATGGAGGGAACATGTTGGACCTATGTGAGTTCAATAATTTTAGGGCCTGAACTCTAGCATGGCCTAGCACCCTACCACACACATCAGACCTTGTTATCCCATAGTGTTCCATTACACAGTTCCTATCGTTAGCCTCTAACCGTGTCCATTAACAGCTATTCACCCTCTCAACCAGATCATTATTGACTCCTTTGTTCAACTGTTCTCTCTCTTTGGGCTCTATCCTGATCTATTGTTTACTCTTTACCCTTCCTTCCCCCTCCCACCCCATCTACTGTATATAAGCAGTCGTTCTCTGAGCTACCATCAGTTCTGAGGAAGTCACCGGACCCGAAATGTTAACTGATTTCTCTTCACAGGTGCTGCCAGACCTACTGATCTTTTCCAGCAACTTCCATTTTTGTTTCTGATTTACAGCATCCGCAGTTCTTTCTTACAAAAGTAGCAAGTCTTGTTAAAACTTTTCAAAGCTCTGTTTAGACCACAGGTGGAATACTGTGAATAGTTTTGGATCTTTTATCTCAGGAAAGGTATGCTGGCATTGAAATCAGTCACAGGGAGCATTCACTCGGTTGATTCCAGGTATATTTATTCTAATTTTATTGGTTAGGAAGATTGGCTGAGCAATCTTCTAGTGCAGGAGTATTGTCTGTGTTGTAAATAAGCTGGGAGAGCTTGGCCAAGGAGTGGTTATTCCTCGCAGGAGGGCTATAGAATTGCAGCCAAGTTGACATTAGGATCCACAGCCTTCACTGTAGCAAATGCAGTCAGTCACATCTTATGTCATGTTGGTTACTCTAGAAAAACCCTGTATAGCTCCAGGATTACAATAGGATATTTATTAAACATTTTTAAGAGGCACTTCCATCTTGGCAGGTACTTTAAATGTTAAGCCCATGCTACTTTCAAGTTATTGTAGTGATGTTTGTGCAGTGCAATAAGATATTTAACATAAATCATCATCTCATTGCTTATTTCTGAAATGCACTTGTAAAATCCAGTGTTCTGCTTGTTGCAGTTTGTTTTATAAATCTTTCCACTAACGTAAGAAACTGAAAGCATCTGTGTGCAGACCATTTAATGTGACTCTAGTAGGAATTCATTTCTGAAAACTGAATTTTACAGTAAGTGATTAAATATGTCATCCAATTGTAGAGACAGAAGTTGTGTATGTGAAAATAATAGGCTGTGATTCTACTATAATACTAGATGCAACAAATGTAGATCAGAAAATATAACTAATGTACTGTCTACAGTATGAGGTGTCACTTTTCTTTTGGAATGTCTAGTTGATTAGCTGACTAGGAATTATGATGCTTCATAAACAAAAAAATAAAATTAATATTTTTTAAAAATACCAAAATGATATTTATTTTTGCAGTGTAGAGCATGAAGGCATGTGTAGTGGAATGAACATAGGTTTTGGATTTGTAATGTCACTTTAATGGTAAAATGTATAATTGAAGCCTGCGCTGTGGCAATTGCTGACTGGTAATCTTTTCTTTTTAGTATTTCAATAGACAATCACCAATCATGTGCGGCACCTTCAAATGCTGATTATATTAGCTCCAGTATGTGTTCGGTTGCCAGAAGGACCTGATGGATTACTCCACAATTACACAAAACAGTCCAATACATTTCAGAAAACGGCAGACTGAACTTAATCTCACCTCTCAATCTAACATGTCCTAAAGCCCATGACAAAGACTTCATATCAATTTAACTTGTCTGGATTAGATGATTGGAACAGACGATAGTTAGTACATTCTGTACCACAAACTAACAAATCTTGAGGAAATAATATTTAGTCCTAGAGATGTACAGCAAGGAAACAGACCCTTCGGTCCAACTCATCCATTCCGACCAGATATCCTAACATAATCTAGTCCCATTTACCAGCTCTTGACCCATATCCCTCTAAACCCTTCCTATCCATTTACCCATCCGAATGCTTTTTAAATGTTGTAATTGTACCAGCCTCCATCACTTCCTCAGGCAGCACATTCTATACACACACCACCCTCTGCATGAAAAAGTTGCCCCTTAAGTCCCTTTTTAAATTTTTCCCCTCTCACCCTAAACCTATGCCATCTAGTTCTGGACTCCCCCACCCCAGAGAAAATACCTTGTCTATTTACCCTATCCATGCCCTTCATGATTTTATAAACCTCTATAAAGTCACCCCTCAGCCTCTGACGCTTCAGGGAAAATAGCCTTAGCCTATTCAGTCTCTCTCTTTAGCTCAATCCTTCCAACCCTGGCAACATCCTTGTAAATCTTTACTGAACCCTTTCAAGGTTCACAACATCCTTCCTATAGCAGGGAGACCAGAATTGCACGTAGTATTCCAAAAGTGACCTAACCAATGTCCTGTACAGCCGCAACATGACCTCTTAACTCCTGTACTCATTGCTCTCACCAATAAAGGAAAGCATACCAAATGCCACCTTCGCTATTCTATCTACCTGCAACTCCATTTTCAAGGAACTATGAACCTGCACCCCAAGGTCTCTTTGTTTAGCAACACCCCCCATACCATTAAGTGTATAAGTCCTGTTCTGATTTGCTTTTCCAAAATGCAGCACCTCCAGTTTATCTAAATTAAACTCCATCTGCCACACCTCAGCCCATTGGTCCGTCTAATCAATATCCCATTGTACTCTGAGGTAACCTTCATTGCAGTCCACCACACCTCCGATTTTGGTGTCATCTGCAAACTTACTAAGTATACCTCCTATGTTCACATGCAAATCATTTATATAAGTGACAAAAAACAGTGGACCCATCACTGATCCTTGTGGCATGCCACTGATCACAGGCCTCCAATGTGAAGAGCCATGCTCTGTCTTCTACCTTCAAGCCAGTTCTGTTTCCAAATGGCTTATTCTCTCTGTATTCCATGAGATCTAACCTTATTAACCAGTCTACAATGAGGAACCTTATTGAACGCCTTAGATCACATTCACTGCTCATCAGTCCCCCCTGTTACTTATTTGAAAAACTCAATCAAGTTCGTGAGACATGATTTCCCACGCACAAAGCCATAATGACTATTCCTAATCAGTCCTTCCCTTTCCAATTGCATGTAAATCCTGTCTCCCAGGATTCCCTCCAACAACTTGCCCTCCACCGATGTCAGGTTCACTGGTCTATAGCTGGCTGGCTTTTCCTTACCACCTTTCTTAATAGTGACACCATGTTAGCCACCATCCAGTCATCTGGTACCTCACCTGTGACTATCGATTATACAAATTTCTTGCGTGCCAATTGAATTTTAATGAATCTATTGTGATACCCTAATGCTTTCCACACTTGCAGGAAAATCGACATTTTGGGCAAAAGCCCTTCTTCAGGAATGAGGCTGGGAGCCTTGGGGGTAGAGAGATAAATGGGAGGGGGGTGGGAGGCTCCCAGCCTCATCCCTGAGCAAGGACATTTGCTTGAAACATTGATTTTAATGCTCCTCGGATGCTGCCTGACCTGCTGCGCTTTTCCAGCACCACACTCTTGACTCTAATCTCCAGCATCTGCAGTACTCACTTTCACCCAGATTTTTCAATCGAGAACCCAGCCAATTTCTCAACTAGGACATCGAGGAACGGGAGCTCAATGTAGTTTGATTTCACATGTAAATTTGCACACAGGATGGAGCCCACTACAATATCTTTACATGCAGCTATGGATTCAAATATAGCAATTACTAATGTGCATATACACAATATGCTAAATTTACTATAATTGTTAATATTGGATCTTAGTTTTGACAGAATTTCTCTCTCTTATATATGACTGATATGAATGGGTTATAGGAGCGAGCATCAATATTCACCTAATGTTCAGGTAATTACTTTCAAGAGTTAGAAATTTAACCCTTTCGGACTGAAGGTGCTCTTTGCATCAAAGATAAATTATGTAAACATTATGATTTTTTGCATTTTTGTAGATATAAAACTTTGCACTATGTGGTCAATATGATTATCCATTGGCAGATTAATTAACAGTTATCCAAAATAATCTTCTGAACTACATGGGACCTCATCCTTTCGCTTGTGAATAGACAAAGATTGCGCGTTGCAAGTAAACTGCGCACAAATGATTGATTTTGATTAAAGGTGATCATATAGCAATGAAGATTGGGTGATGTCTCCAGAAATTTTACTTTATAAACCTATATTTAAGTGCCATAATCAAAATGTTGCAGAAAATGGATTTGAAAGCACTTTAAATAAAATAAATTAAAAAGGACTTATTCTTGTCCAGAGCTCAGCTGGTGAATTATGAAACTGTTTGATGAAGAACATTTAAATTGTGTGTGTTTTTTTAATTCCTGTAGAGATCAAGAAACATGTATTGGAGGACTGTAAGACAGAAGGAGAGTGGAAGGTATGGCAAAGACTTGATTGTTCATATTAAGAGTGATACATATTTGAATAATCTTGCCCTTTCTAAAGAATAAGTAATTGACAACTTGTCTGTTGAATCTGGTATGTCAGCCAGTATGTAGCATCATGGACTGATTGAATTTGGATTCCCATTCCCACTCTGTGTGACATTTGAAATGTCTGTGGTGCTGAATGGGGTGGGGAAAATCATCCTGTACAGATCTTAGATGCCCAGTCGAGGCAATGGAGGAGCAGGAACTGTCTGCTCCTCCCTTTTTGGAGGTGAAAAGTGTGGGTTCAAAATTTCTTCAAAAGAGGATAAAAGAGGAGCTTGGAAACTTTGTGGGAGTCTCATGCTTATTTTCAAAAATCACTTAATACAAGAGCCTTATATATTGAATGAAATGAGTCATTTTTGGAGTATTAATAGAATCCACTATATGTATACCAATAGCATATCATAAAATATCAAGCATTGATAACCTTATCAAGTGTGATATTGAAGGAGGAGCTGCTCACTTACTGGAATCATCAAAGATCTATCCAACCCAATCAGAGTGCATTGTCAATCTTGGTTTATCCAGGTATATTTGGAAAACACAAATTTGTAATGGCTTGCAAATATGTGAATTAATTTTGTATTCAGGGATGCATATTCTGTAGTCACTTAAGTTGTATAATTTGAATGTACCATGGTCTAGTTACTTCATTAACAGTAATTGCACTAATTATGCAAACAACTTTCGGATGTTTCAAGATGAAAGATATGAAGTTTCGAGTTCTTTTTTTCTTAGTAACTGCTGAGATCTAAATTTGTACTGCAAATTTAGTTGTCTGTATTACTTCTCGTCAAATCTGAATAACCTTGAATGCCCCTTGAAGCATCTCTGTGAAAATACATTTTATGAACTGTCTTGATCCTTGGCTCTTGTGACTGTCCATAAATTCAGCATTGCTTTTGTGTGACATTAAACATCTCTGAAACAAAGGTTGAAAGGAATCACAAAGATTGTGAGAGGTGTATTAGTTGGTAGCTCTGGACTTTTTTCCTGCACTTGCTGCATGTTCAGAGTTCATAACAAAATTGAGCCAGACCCATAGAATAGCACTGAGCTCAATAACCTGGGCAGGCAAGTACAGAGACAGCAGTGGGAGAAATGTGTTAATGGACTGTGAATCAATTGAAAACATGGCTAAGCTAGTTCATTGAGCAGAGAGAATAATGGGGATTTGTTTGCATTTGCTTAATTCAGTTTTGATTTAGAGTGTAAGCTTTTTGAATTATCCAAGACTTGGATAATGGAAACTCTTTATCATAATAGAAAGTGATATTTATGTTTTAAAATGACCCACTTAATTCTTAAAAATCACACAACACCAGGTTATAGTCCGACAGGTTTAATTGGAAGCACACTAGCTTTCGGAGTCCCGCTCCTTCTTCAGGTGGTTAATGTTGATGCTGCAAGAGGCCTCCACCTGATGAAGGAGCAGCACTCCTGTTGGACTATAACCTGGTGTTGTGTGATTTTTAACTTTGTACACCCCAGTCCAACACCGGCATCTCCAAATCACACCTAATTCTTGAAACCTTGGTGAGACATTGACCTGTTTACCACATGATTGATCAAGTTGTTGCTTACTACTGGTATCCTTAGACTTTCTTCTTCTACTCTACTTCTCTTTGATATTCAAACCCATTAATTATCATAATGTAAGAAAATAGTCAGAATTCTCAGCAGGCCAGGCAACAGCTGTGAGAGAGAATGTTAATGTTCCAGATCGATGACTTGCTGTCATTTCCCCCTCTATCTTTGCAGATGCTGCCTGACCCTCTTGTGCATTTCCATCATTTCTGTTTTTAATTTGATTGGCAGCATCTACAGTATCTTACCTTTGTTCTGGGAACCTATACCTTCTCCTGTGATAGTAATTATAGTAAAGACTGAAGTTTGGTAAGCAGTTCGCATATTGTGATTATTAATGTTACAATTGTACTTTCAAAAAAATTCATTCACAGGATGTAGACATCATTTGGCTAAGCCTTGATCATCCCTGAGGAGATGGTGGTAAGGCACTAATCCAGAATCTGGTTTCCAGCATCTGCAGTCATTGTTTTTATCTTCGTTAACTGTTGCAGGCCTTGGGTGAAAGTACACCCACAGTGCTACTAGGAAAGGAGTTCAGGGACTTTGATTCAAACACTTGAACTTGAGATCTTGTAGATTGCACAAAATCAGTTCAAGAATGTCTGCTTCATATATTAATTTTATATATAATATATACAACATTTGGCACTATAGAGTGGTAGTGATCTATCTTTTCTGTTGATGGCTGGTGGAAGCCATTCTCCCCACACCCTCTTGCAATATTTGTAACAATGCACTGAGTAAGCCTACCAAGAACCACTGGATAATGTTAAGTTTGATCCTTGATCTGTTATTTAGCTGATTTTTGGCTACTGTGACATAGACTCATAGAGTCTTAGAGATGTACAGCACGGGTGGGTGGCACGGTGGCACAGTGGTTAGCACTGCGGCCTCACAGCGCCAGAGACCCGGGATCAATTCCCGCCTCAGGCGACTCTCTGTGTGGAGTTTGCACATTCTCCCCGTGTCTGCGCGGGTTTCCTCCGGGTGCTCCGGTTTCCTCCCGCAATCCAAAAATGTGTAGGTTAGGTGAATTGGCCATGCTAAATTGCCCGTAGTGTTAGGTGAAGGGGTAAATGTAGGAGTATGGGTCTGGATGGTATACGCTTCGGTGGGTCGGTGTGGACTTGTTGGGCCGAAGGGCCTGTTTCCACACTAAGTAATCTATCTAAGGAAACAGACCCTTCAGTCCAACACGTTCATGCCGACCAGATATCTAGTCACACCTGCCAGTACCTGGCCCATATCCCTCCAAACCCTTCCTATTCATATACCCATTCAAATGCCTCTTAAATGTTGCAATTGTACCAGCCTCCACCACTTCCTCTGGCAGCTCATTTCATACACGTACCACCCTCTGCGTGAAAAAGTTGCCCTTTACGTCTCTCATATCTTTCCCCTCTCACCCTAAACCTATACCCTCTAGTTCTGGACTCCCTGACCCCAGGGAAAAGACTTTGCCCATTTACCCTTTGCAGCAGGGTGGGTGAGAAACCTGACTGGACCCCAACTCCTAATCACTTCCAGGAATTTCTTTTGGGATATGTTTAAGGGAGCATCATGAAATGACAGGATAAGGGTAGTTACGAACCCCTCGGCTCCCACAAGTCAACAGTTTGCCATCTCATTACTGAGAGTTATACAATACAGGGTACCTGCTTCAAGGTGATGTGTTTCTGTGGAGTCACACTCAAGTGATTTAAGAGGAGAAACGCACAAATAAAAGACTAGTGGAGTCTGGAGGCAATGAATTTACAAAGTGTTACACTTGCTGCCTATTTCAACAATTAGCTTGCTGTAACTTCAGATAGCTATATTGCAAGATAGTTAAGCTGTCATTTTTTTTTTACTTGCAGATACTTATTTTGGACCATTATACCACAAAGCTGCTTTCCTCTTGCTGCAAGATGTCTAATGTTATGACTGAGGGGATTAGTGGTATGTACTTACATTAAGAACTCTTGTTTTATGATTGCGTACTGCATAATTTTGTATTTTCTTTGTTATTATTGCCTTTTCGTTTTAAACTCACCTGCTACATGACTCAGAAGGAAGACCTATGACAACTGTTTTAAAAATTTATTTTGTTGTCCTTCGTCTGCTTATTGTTTTGGTTTTAATTTCCCACTTAGTATTTTCTGTCTTGGCGTATAACAACCGGCTTTCAGGCTCAGTTTTTGAGTTCAACAATTTCTCTCCCAATTTCTCTTAATTCTTCTGAAAACAGTTGTTATGGGTGATTGTGATATTTACACCTTCCCAAAACTGCTCTTTTTGTTCCTTTATTTGTCCCATTACCATTACCTCTTGCCTTGCACCATCACTGTTGTTCTCATTTATCACAGAGGGGGTGTTCTCTTCTCACTTTTTCCTGCCTCTGTGTCTGTTTGAAATCTGTTGCATTCTGAATTTTTTGTTTTATTCAGCTCCGTTGAAAGGCTATCAACCTGAAACATTTAACTGTGTGTTTTTCTCTCTCTTTCACACTAAATGTTGCCATATTTGCTGAGTATTTCTATCATCACTGTTTATGTCAATCTAGATTTGGAGGTGCCGGTGTTGGACTGGGGTGTACAGAGTTAAAAATCTCACAACATCATGTTATAGTCCAACAGGTTTATTTGGAAGCACACTAGCTTTCTGAGCACTGCTCCTTCATGTGGTTGTGGAGACACAGATTGTAAGACACAGAATTTATAGCAATAGTTTACAATGTGATGTAACTGAAATTATATATTGAAAAAGACCTGGATTGTCTGTTAAGTCCCTCATCTTTTAGAATGACCATGTTGGTTTCAGTTCTTTCATATGTAAATCCTAGAACTTTTTAAAAGTTACATTCTCAAGTGAACTTTAACAATAGGTGCCATGTCGGCCCAAACAATGCATTAAAGGTGGGAGGTGCCCTATGTGTGACTCTGTGCCCTAATGTTCAGACTGATTCTATTTCTAAAAATGGGATTTACAGAATCTTGCGTGGATTCATGCAGTTTTTGAGCAAAATAAAATGTAATTCTGCAAGTACAAATTCATCCCACAAACCCCACAGAGGTTCTCTGACTATGTCAAAGGCATCTTGAAACCCATCGTACAGGGGACCCCAGCTTCTGTTATGACACAACAGATTTCTTACAGAAACTCAGCACCCACGGACTAGTCGAACTGGGGGAGCATTCCTCATCACAGTGGACGTTTTGGCACGCCACACCAGCAGCCCTCACAATGGCAACAGCCTCAGTACTCAACACCAACAACTGCCAATCTCTGAGCACCATCCTGCAACTCATCTGGTTTATCCTCGACCACAACATTTTCACCTTTAACAACCAGTTCTTCATCCAGACACAAGGAACAGCCATGGGGACCAAATTTGCACCCCAATATACTAACATTTTCATGCGCAGGTTCGAATAAGACTTATTTATGCAGGACCTCCAACCAACACTGGTATAGAGTCATAGAGATGTATATTGATGACATTTTCTTCCTCTGGACTTATGGCAAGAAGTCACTGAAACAACTACACAGTGATATCAACTGGTTTCATCCCACCATCAAACTCACCATTGGACTACTCTCTCATATTGGTCTCATTCTTGGACACATGCATCTCCATCAAGGATTGGCACCTCAGCACCTCACGATGCTACACTTCTCCAGCTTCCACCTGAAACATGTTAAAACAGCCATCTCCTACAGACAAGCCCTACGCGTACATAGGATCTTTTCAGATGAGGAGGAATGTGACAGGCACTTGGATGTACTCAAGGATGCCTTCATAAGAACAGGGTACGATGCTCAACTCAGCGACCGCCAGTTCTGACGTGCCAAGCGAGAAACTGTAATGACCTCCTCAGGAGACAGACAGGAGCTGCAACTGACAGGGTATCTTTCGTTGTCCAGTACTTCCCAGGATCCAAAAAAACTACGCCATGTTATTCGCAGCCTGCAACACATTAGCAATGAGGATGAGCACCTCGCCAAGACCTTCCCCACGCTTCCACTTCTTGCCTTTAAACAGCCACTAAATCTCAAACAGATCATTGTTTGCAGCAAACCGGCCGGCTTTCAGGACAACACCATACAACCTTGTCACGGTAGACGCTGCAGGATGTGTCAGACCGTCGACACGGATACCACCATGGGGACACCACCCACCATGTACGCGGCAGGTACTCGTGACTCAGCCAACGGTGTCCATCTGCTACGCTGCAGGTAAGGATGCCCTGAGGCATGGTACATTGGTGAAACCAAGCAGAGGCTATGGCAATGGATGAGTAGGCACTGCACACCAATCAACCGAGAGGAGTGTTGCCTCCCAGTTGGAGAACACTTAAGCAATCTGGGATATTCGGCCTTTGACCTTTTGGGTGACCATCCTCCAACGCGGACTTCGGGACAGGCAACAATGCAAAGTGGCCGAGCAGAGGTTGATAGCCAAGTTCGGTATCCGTGGGGATGGCCTCAATCCTGGGTTCATGTCACACTACAGGTGACCCCACACCCCTTCTCTCATGGACAAGCTCTCATACACTTACACCAGGTTATAGTCTAACAAGTTTATTTGGAAACAGTAGCTATTGGAGCACTGCTCCTTCATTAGGTGGTTGTGGTGTATAAGATCGTAGGACACAGAATTTATAGATTCTAAAAGATGAGAGACTTAACAAACAATTCAGGTGTTTTTCAATATATAATTTCAGTTACATCGCATTGTAAACATTGCTATAAATTCTGTGTCCTATGATCTTATACTCCACAATCACCTGATGAAGGAGCAGTGCTCCGAAAGCTAGGGCTTCCAAATACACCTGCTGGACTATAACCTGGTGTTGTGTGATTTTTATCAGAGTAGATCGATTGCACCTTTTGCAGATAAGGAAGATTAGTGTCTGAGATAAGGATGTTATCCTCCTCACATTAAGCAGTGACCCCAATCTGTCAACTCACCTATCTTTATTATAAAAGGGCCCTAAATTGAAGGAAAAACAGAATAAAGTGAAAGTCGAATTAGAGTAGCCATACAACAACAATGCTGATTCATCTCCTGTCCTAAATCAGTTTTATGTTGAAGCACTGTGGAGAGTTTTTATCCTTTTGGTGATTCTGATTGTGATAGTTTGCAAAACAATTAATGTGTGGTGACAGTAAGTTACCAGTTTTGTGCCAGAAATATGTTTATTTGACTTTAACAAATCAAATTTTTAAAATGTTATCCAAGATGGCACACCTCTGCTGGAGAGGTAGCCTCGTTTTATGTCCCTTGATGAACTTTATCGTGTTTGAACAAAATTCAAAAAATAAGCCACTAAGATAAAACTATGTCTGGATGAATCGTTTCTGCATGCTGTGCTGGGAGAGTGCTACGTTATCAGCAGTGCTGCCCTTCAGAGGGGTTTCAGCCCAATGTCGAGAGTGTGGTGCTAGAAAAGCACAGCAGGTCATGTAGCATCTGAGGAGCAGGAGAATCCTGATGAAGGGTTATGCCTGAAATGTCGATTCTCCTGCTCCTTGGATACTGCCTGGCTTGCTGTGCCTTTCCAGCACCACACTCTCGACTCTAACCTCCAGCATCTGCAGTCCTCAATTTCTCCTTTCACTCCAATCTGCCAATTCCAGTCCCAATGCATTTCTCCCAATGCATTGGGCAAGGTTCCTCTTGCAGTGAACATTAACAAAACTAGATTACTTAAATAAAAGCAAGGTAGTGTGGATGCTGGAGATCTGAAGTAAAAGCAGAAGGTGCTGGAAAAACTCTTCAGGTCTGGCAATATCTTGAGAGACAAAAACAGGGTTAAGGATTAGAGTTCAATGACTTTTCATTGAGTGGTTATCTGGTTGATGTCTATGGTTATAAATAAAAATGAAATTATATCTTTTTTTTATCCCTGACATGAAGGCAGTCAAATTGTTCCCTTGGTATTGTTACTCAGGAAGGAGATGCAGAGGATGTCCATTTTATCCCTTCTAAATGGTGCAGTAACCTGCATGAGAAGTTGATGTATTCCTATGAATGAAATGTTCCTTTCTTCTAAGCTGATGTTTTGTGTTTACATTGTGCATGCTGGAATACAAACAAAATTCTCTTTGGAACTGTTTGTATTAAGTAGGAATAAGTTGGGAAATGTTGCAATTGTACAAGGCATTGGTAAGACTGCCTCTAGCCTACGGTGTACAGTTTTGAACCTCTTACTTAAGAAAAGGTTATAATTGAATTGGAGGCAGTTCAGAGAATTCACTGGATTAATTCCGGAGATGAAAGGCTTGTTAAATGTGGAGAGTTTGAGCAGTTTAAGCCTATACTCACTAGAATTTATAAAGACGAGAGAAGATCTAATGGTATGCAAGATGCTAAATGGAACTGACAAAGTAAACTTAAAGTGGATGTTTCCCCTTTGTATGGCAATTTAGAATGTGAGGTCGCAGTTTTAAGATAAAGGTGACAGATTTAAAATGGATGCGGAAGAATTACTTCTCCCAGATTTGTAGAATTCACTGCCCCAGAGTGTAGTGATCGCTGGAACCCTAAATAAATTTGAGGAAACAGTCAGTAACAGGGATTGGGCAGGAAAGTGGAGTTGAGACCAAGATGAGATCAGCCATGATTGTATTAAATGGTGTTCTTAACTTTTATAAGTACTGTTAATATGTGCCGCATATCAGTTTGTTCCAGTCCGGTCTCCCCTGGAGCTGGTGCTGCATGTTGTGGTATGACCCTTTTGCCAGTCTTAGATACTTCTTCCAAATGATTATTTTGTTATGTGAGCTTACACAGTAAATGTAAAGTAGGGTATTGTTCCTTGGGAGAGTGTCTATCCTACCATACCCATCTGTCCAGTGTCCACAGTATTAACAGGAGAGTGGCTGCAGAGATTCAGATGGAATCGCCTGGCATGTGACTTCACAAGGTTTATGTTGGCTGACAATTATAAATCTGCTTGTGACATAGGAGTTACATATGATTTTTGTAGATCTACAGTCTATTCTCTGAATATTTCTTTTCACAGTTGTTGAAGACCTACACAAGAGCCGTGAACCAATTCCAAACTCCAAGGCTATCTACTTCATTACTCCAACAGAAAAGGTATAACTTTCAGGATAAATTGGGAAGTCTTCCAGGAGGAGTGTGCTTTTGATTCAGTATTTTTGAGCCACAATTCAGCATATTTATCTTCACTGCGCCTGCTGAACATTTCACTCCTAACTGGGCCAGAGGAGGAGAAACATTTCTACGAATAATTTGTAATAACTTGGTTCGGATCTCCTGATTGGGGGGAAGGTAATTGTTGTTGCTCTGTCCCCTGAAAGATGCATGTGTGACCCATCTGAGGTCCTGGCACTGAGTATAGGAAGGATGTTGTGAAACTTGGAAGGGTTCAGAAAAGATTGACAAGGATGTTGCCTGGGTTGGAGATTTTGAGCTACAGGGACAAGCTGAATAGGCTAGGGCTATTTTCCCTGGCGCGTTGGAAGCTGAAGGGTGACCTTATAGAGGTTTATAAAATCATGAGGGACATGGATAGGATAAATAGACAAAGTCTTTTCCCTGGGGTGGGGGAGTTAAGAATTTGGTTCAGGGTGAGAGGGAAAAGACTTATAAGGAACCGAAAGGGCAACTTCTTCATGCAAAGGGTCGTGCATGTATGGAATAAGCTGCCAGAGGAAATGGTGGAAGTATAATTACAAGATTTTTAAAAGCCATCTGGATGGGTACATGAATAGGAAGGGTTTAGAGGGATGTGGGCCAAATGCTGGCAAATTGGAGCAGATTAATTTAGGATATATGATCAGCATCGATGAGTTAGACCCTTCGGTCCAACTCAGTTTCCATGCTGCACATAGAGCCTTGGAGATGTACAGCATGGAAACAGACCCTTCGGTCCAATACGTCCATGCCGACCAGTTACCCCAACCCAGTCTAGTCCCACCTGCCAGCACCTGACCCATATCCCTCCAAACACTTCTTATTCATCTACCTGTCCAAATGCCTTTTAAGTATTGCAATTGTACCAGCCTCCACCACTTCCTCTAGCAGCTCATTCCATACACGCACAACCCTCTGCATGAAAAAGTTGTCCCTTAGGTCTCTTTTATATCTTTCCCCTCTCACCCTAAACCTATGCCCTCTAGTTCTGGACTCCCCCAAGCCAGGGAAAAGACTTTGTCTATTTATCCTATCCATGCCCCTCATGATTTTGTAAACCTTTATAAGACCATAAGACATAGGAGTGGAAGTAAGGCCATTCGGCCCATTGAGTCCACTCCGCCATTCAATCATGGCTGATGGGCATTTCAACTCCACTTACCTGCATTCTCCCCATAGCCCTTAATTCCTTGTGACATCAAGAATTTATAAATCTCTGCCTTGAAGACAGTTAGCGTCCCGGTCTCCACTGCACTCTGTGGCAATGAATTACACACGCCACCACTCTCTGGCTGAAGAAATGTCTCCGCATTTCTGTTCTGAATTTACCCCCTCTAATTCTAAGGCTGTGTCCACAGGTCCTAGTCTCCTCGCCTAACGGAAACAATTTCCTAGCATCCACCCTTTCCAAGCCATGTATTATCTTGTAAGTTTCTAATAGATCTCCCCTTAATCTTCTAAACTCCAGTGAATACAATCCCAGGATCCTCAGCCGTTCCTCGTATGTTAGACCTACCATTCCAGGGATCATCCGTGTGAATCTCCGCTGGACACGCTCCAGTGCCAGTATGTCTTTCCTGAGGTGTGGGGACCAAAACTGGACACAGTACTCCAAATGGGGCCTAACCAGAGCTTTATAAAGTCTCAGTAGCACAACGGTGCTTTTATATTCCAACCTCTTGAGATAAATGACAACATTGCATTCGCTTTCTTAATCACGGACTCAACCTGCATGTTTACCTTTAGAGAATCCTCGACTAGCACTCCCAGATCCCTTTGTACTTTGGCTTTATGAATTTTCTCACCGTTTAGAAAGTAGTCCATGCTTGTATTCTTTTTTCCAAAGTGCAAGACCTCGCATTTGCTCACATTGAATTCCATCAGCCATTTCCTGGACCACTCTCCCAAACTGTCTAGATCCTTCTACAGCCTCCCCACATCCTCAGTACTAACTGCCTGTCCACCTAACTTCGTATCATCAGCAAACTTCGCTAGAATGCCCCCAGTCCCCTCATCCAGATCATTAATATATAACGTGAACAGCTGCGGCCCCAACACTGAACCCTGCGGGACACCGCTTGTCACCGGAGGTCACCCCTCAGCCTCCAACACTCCAGGAAAAACAGCCCTAGTCTATTCAACCTCCCCAATAGCTGAAATCCTCCAACACTGACAAGATTCTTGTAAAATCTTTCCTGAACCCTTTCAAGTTTCACAACATCTTTCCGATAGGATGGAGACCAGAATTGCACGCAATATTCCAACAGTGGCCTAACCAATGTCCTGTACAGCCGCAACATGACCTCCCAACTCCTGTATTCAATAGGATATGCAGGTCTTTGGACTCCTCCATCGCCAGATCCACAACAACACGACGGTTGGAGGAAGAGCGCCTCATCTTCCACGTAGGAACCCTCCAACCACAAGGGATGAACTTGGATTTCACCAGTTTCCTCATTTCCCCTCCCCCCACCTTGTCTCAGTCAAATCCATCAAATTCAGCACCGCCTTCCTAACCTGCAATCTTCTTCCTGACCTCTCCGCCCTCACCCCAGTCTGACCTATCACCCTCACCTTGACCTCTTTCCACCTATCACATTTCCGACACCCCTCCCCCAAGTCCCTCCTCCCTACCTTTTATCTTAGCCTGCTGGACAAACTTTCCTCATTCCTGAAGAAGGGCTTATGCCCGAAACGTCGATTCTCCTGTTCCCTGGATGATGCGCTTTTCCAGCAACACATTTTCAGCTCTGATCTCCAGCATCTGCAGACCTCAGTTTCTCCTGTATTCAATACTCTGACTGATCTCTAAGGATAAGTTTCAACTTCCTGTGGGTAATTACTCTGTGTCTGGTAATTTCCCCTTCTAAATGTTCTCCAAGTCTTGAGTTACAGTCAGTGACTTGGAGAGTTCTGACTAAGTTGCTTAAGTAGTTACTCAGGAAAAGTTAAAGGGAATAAAATCAAAACCAGAAATTACTGGAAAAGCTCATCAGATCTGGCAGGATTCTGTGCAGCGAGATCAGAGTTAATGTTTCGGGCTGAGTCACCATTCCTTGGAACTTGTTTCTGATTTGCAATGTCTGCAGTTTTTCTGGTTTTCTTTAACGTCTGGGTAACTATGAACCCTCCACCAGTGTGATGCCACCCATGCCGACCTGATTTAACATTTCCAATATCTCCAACCAAAGTAGCCCTTACTTACTCATCACTCTAACAGCCCCCACCCCGCCGGGCTTCTCGCTCTCTCGCTCTCGCGCTCTCCCTCTCGCGCTCTCCCTCTCTCCCTCTCGCTCTCGCTCTCGCTCTCGCTCTCTCCCTCTCGCTCTCGCTCTCTATCTTCTGACCACGTTGCGGGTTTACAAGCTGTGTATGATGGAAATGTAATTACTGGTTGAATAGTGCGCCATTATAAATCTACCATCAATGATTGTATTCTCCTATACTCTAATCTCTGATTGTCTGTAACAAGCTGCCTAGGAGGTGGGATGCAGGATGTGAATGTTGTGCTTCTCCTTAGCTGACACTCTTTGGGAGCTTCGCACCTCTCCAGGTAGTAGGGTAAAGGACTTGCTCCATGGGGAATTTTGAGAGCACTTGCACATTGCCAGCTCTTAACAAATATTTTTCCTGGATTTCTGTTTTATGAAGGCATGAAAATAATTTTGAATTTTCCACTTCTATAAAGCTTCCTTGATCACTAACTAAAGTTATTTTTTTCGCTTATAGGGTACTATGTGTCACAGTTTTTCTTTGTAATTTTTGCTGATTGTTTTGAACATATCCACTGAAAGGAGTTAGGCAGGTTTGCATGAAAGAATTGTTTTGATTTTTTTGATACTGACAGGATCTTGTAAAATGGCTTTGAAACAAAACCCAGAGATAACTGACTTCTGAATAAGTCATATTTGACTGAAAGGTTAAGTCTAGATTGAATTTTACCAAAAACCAGCTAAGTGCCAATCTCAGAGTTTCATGAAGGGTTTCTCTAACGGGTTTTTTCACTCCAGCCTCTGCAGCTCACTTCATTAGCTTTGTGTCACACCTGGATGCATGGAAGACACATGACTTACTTGTAGAGATAATCCTGTCTCCTAAAATACATGTGAAGAAAAGCTTTTCTTAAGACCTTGTTCTAACTTCAGAAGTGAAATGGTTGTTCTCCCTTTGGAAGAAAATGTGTGTTCAACTATTTGTGTTTGGGAGGCAACCTTTGCATCACCATCTATTCTTTTACTTTGCAGTCAGTCAGTGCACTAATAAATGACTTCAAAAAGAAGCATTCCTACAAGTATAAGGCAGCCTACATTTACTTCACTGATTGTAAGTACCTTTATTGTTATCCAATGTGTTTCCATTCTAAAATAATTGTGGCGCTGCGCTATAGAATATGCGTCTTTTCCCGGGCTTGCCGATAACTCCAACTTGATTTATTAATTAATTTATTGTCATGTGTAGCAAAGAACAGTAAAAAGCTTTGTTTATGAACAGTACAGGCAGATCATAGTAAACAAAGATGTGCAGGTCAAAAAGACTTAGACAGAGGCATACAGGTTACATTGATCTCGCCTAGCACATGCCCTGTACAATGTTAGTAAAATCAGTATTATTTGAAGCTAGAGAGTTCATTCATCAATTTAATATCAGTCAGGAAGAAGCTGTTCTTGAACCTGCTGGTGCATGTGTTCAGGCTTCTGTAAGTTCTGCCTGATGGAAGAGGTTGGAGGAGATATTACAGGGGTGTGAGAGTCTTTGATGTTGGCAGCCTTCCTGCAGCAGCGAGCTGTGTAAATGGAGTCCATGGCTGGAAGGTTGGCTTCCGTGATGGTCAGGGCTGTGCACACCACCTTCTATAGTTTCTTGCAGTCCTGGGCAGGGCAGTTGCCATACCAGGCCATTATGTACCCGGACAGTAAGCTTTCAATGGTGCATCTCCGTAGAAGTTGGTGAGAGTCCTTATGGGCATGCCAAACTTCCTGAGCGGCCAGAGCAAGAAGAGATGTCTTTGTGCCTTCTTGACCATTACATCTATGTAGGCAATCCAGGACAGGTTGTCACATCTTGTCACTCTGAGGAACTTGTTCTCCACATTCTCAACCTCCATTCTGCTGAAGTAGATGGGGACATGTTCTCCAGCTTTCTTTTTGAAGTCAATGATCAGTTCTTCAGTTTTGCAGATGCAAGAGAGAGGTTGTGCTCATTGCAGGACATCAGCAAGCTCTCTATATCCCTTCTGTATTGTGACTTGCCGTTGCTAGATATCTATTTCTACGTTGGTGTTGTCAGATGCCATTCTTTTGGAATTTGGCAACGCAGTAATGCGTGTACAGGAAGTACAGTAGGGGGTTAAGGAATCATCCTGGGGATGGGGGGGGCTCCAGTATTGAGTGTTTACCATGGAGGAGGTACAGTAGTCAGTCTTCTCTGATTTGCGGTCGGTGAGTCAGAAAGCTGAGGATCCAGTTGCAGAGGGTGGAGCCGAGACCAAGATCACGGAATTTTGAGGTCAATCTGGAGGGGATAATGGGGTGTTGAAGGTGGAGCTGCAGTCAATTAGCAGGAGTCTGACATGGGTATCTTTGTTATCCATAGCAATATCCGTGGCCTCTGAGCCTGTGCCCATTAGTATGAGTTTGTTGGTGACATTTTGATGCTTGAGAAGGGCTGTTCTTTATGTTATTGCTTGTTAGGCGATAATTCATAAATCAGACCTCAAAAATTCAGTGGTGCCAGTAATTTGAGATAGATATGCAGAGAAGCAGGAGTGTGGATTTAAATTTTATGCTTAGCCCTTTGATTCCATGGCAGCCATCTATTCAGTTCCAAGAGTTGAACTTTGAGCTCTCTTCCCTAACTCCAGTGCGTTCTGCTTTGCTAGTGTCAAAGGAACAGTCAAGTTTGTTTTGGAATTGTGGTGTATTTTCTATGTTCCAAATGTTTAAAAGAAAAGTATTGTTTTCGTAAATGAATTGTTAATCGGCCTTGACATTTGATCTGTACGACCCCACACAGCTAAGACTTTCCATCTTTATTAAAGTTTAGCAATTACTTCAAGTTGACAACCAAATTTTACTTTTATCGTAAAGCAAACATTTATCCCCAATCAGCTACTTTTGCTGCCAAAGTTATCTGAACAAATCTGATTTTTTTTTAGAATAAATAGGTTGACCTAAATATGTAGGAAACACTGGAATAGGTGACGTTTTTGAATTTAATTCTATTGAATAATATTTTGGATGAATTTAAATATTCAGCTGATCCGAATCCTCTCTAAGCTGATCAATCACGCAGCAACTCGGAAGTACCTGCATGGGTTTGTGCAAATTTTTCCTTTTAAAGTGACTATCCGAATACTGTATGGGCATTTACTTTAAAATGAAAAGTCCCAATGCACTTCTGGTGTTTGAATCATTGGAGATCATTGTCCAATGAAGCTAAAACATAGTGCATTGTAAAAGCTTGTGTTTGGGAACATAAAGTTTCTGGAGGGAATAATTATTTTAGCAGGAAGTTGAGATGACCAGAAATATTTTAATACATTTTGTTTCATGGAAAACTGGCACTCGATGGTTAGCTGGTGCATTTAGTGACTTGAGCCAACAATAAATGAAAATTAATGTTTTGATTGTCTTTATGATAAATGTTGTGTATCTAAACATCTCTATGATTCTGACTATAAAGTTCTAACACTAAGAAAGGTCTTGCTCTGAACTCCATTTAAGCTCATTGTTGGGATATAAATGTATTGAGTCAGTTGCGCCAAGCTTTGATAAATAGTTGCACAGGTTGGGAAATTGGACCTTATTTTGATACTGCAAAAAAATCTCTGCAATCCTTTAGGGAGCAAGGCAGCTGTTGCATTTTTTTTTAAGTTTGTGGTCTGCAATCCTTAACTGGCACAGTGACCAAGGAATGCTGGGACACAGTCACAAGGCCTGTCTTGTGATCATTTGTAGAATATCTGACCATTTCTCATCAAAATTAGGGAGCTGGACTGTCATTAGATAGGCATACCGTATATTTTGAAGCTTGCTCGCCACCTAATACAGAATTTAATATGATGCCTGGTATCCCGAAGAAAATTTCCAACATGGTACCCTGAACTGAGGCAAAAGTTTGGTGGGTTAATTAGACATTGGATAAGCCTGTACCTTTTTAAGGAGCACATTCTGCAAGGCAGCCCATTACCTGGTGTCAAGGCCAATGTTGGATGGGGTTCAGCTACCAGGCCATCTTTCAAACTATCTGTGATTATACACATGGTGTCTTTGAGCTGAATATTTTTTTGTGAGAAGAAATGAAACACGTGAGGAAAGAATACTGTGTTGCAAAATAACAACAGGTGATCCCAGAGCTTTGAAGTGTATGTTTGAAGTTTCTGCAATAAGCCAGTTAGTATGCTGATTCAGTTATTCTGATTTTTACCTACAATGAGCACTTGCTGTTCCTTGGGAAGTAACGTGTGCTCCAGTGTTTTAAATGGAGACACAGGCATCAGTCTTGTTTAGTCATGAATATGTTGAGAATTTTGTGGTTTATATAGAAACAGGAAATTGTCATTTTGGCATGCATTTTAAGTCTCCATTTTTTTGCTACAGTGGACTGTCTCATAAGTGTCAGCATTTAGGACTTGCTGGTGGTGACTGAAATCATGACCCTGTCTGGCAGACAGATGTCACCTCCGTAAATAAAATGACTGTTCGTGTTTTTGGGATGAATATTTGTGACAGGGTTGAAAAGTGTTGGTGCATGAACAGAACCAAGAGGCAGTCAATTATTTTGGGGCTCCAAGTAGAGTGGGTTTCTTTGTTCAAGTGCAACTTGAAAGCTAGATAACTTATTGCAGTGAGACCAATAACAGTTTGTACAGTAGACCTGTTACATCTTACACAGCAGTAAACGCTGGGAATCCTGGAACCAGTGGTATGTCTGACCTATGTTGATGTGCATGATGGTGCTTTGGTCATGTGCTGGCCCTGTGGTTTCATCTGAACCATGTTTAATCAAAGTTTTAGGAAATCATCAACTGTGAGGGCAGTTTTTCTAAAGTTAAATTATCAAGAAGTTTGTACCCATAGCTTCGCAAAAAAGGCAGCCACTTAATCATTCTTAGGATATGACTGTACCATATCTTTGGCATCTTTCTATCTACTGAATTAATATGTTGATGTCAGATAGTGGACTATCTGAAATCCAAAGAAAAATAGTGTTAAAGCTCTACAGTGTGGATACAGACGCATATTGAGTCATTGCCTCGATATATTAGTGTTCCCGGTTTAATCCTGTTTGTATTAAGTGATACATTTATTGAATATGTAAGTAAAAACAGAGGGTCAGTTTTGTTGAAATAACTTTTTTTGAAATTCTAGATTGTCCTGATAACCTCTTCAGTCAACTAAAGACCACATGTACCAAAGCCATAAAATGTTGTAAAGAAGTGAACATTTCCTTTCTTGCATATGAATCTAAGGTACTTTATAAGCATTTTTCTGCTAAATGTAATTTGTGTGCGCAGTAGCTTCAATGTTCAAATGTTGTGTTTCTTGCTTCATATCAAATAATCTGCATTCTTTTAGCTGTTTGGATGGAATATTGTTAAACTTTCCACTTTTTACCCAAGTGAGCAGCAAGATTTCATACAACATTATGAAAATCTAATTACAGGATTGCATTAAAGCATCTGCAGTTGTGTTTCTCAAATTTCAATTAAAACCTTCTGTTTTTGTTAATTATTTTTAATTCTAGCTGTTTGTTTAGCTTGAGAATACATTTGGAAGTGCATCATATTTGGCAAAACCAGCAATTAGTTGCTCTTAATTAGAGAAACATGAAGATTCTAATTTATATGATGCTTCATTCAAGACTCTATGGGCCACTAGTTCATCTAGTTGATCACAAGACAGGCCTTGTGACTCTGTCCCAGCATTCCTTGGTCACTGTGCTAGTTAAGTAACGCTACAGCTGTTACTTTTAAGGTTATTTAATAGTGCCATGATATTTGCTTCCTGTGCACAAAACATAGCAAAGTAAATATGCTAATATATTCAAATCTATTAACTGCTGCCTGCTAATGTCGATGGTGTTACTGTTTGGCAACTAGGATAGCTCTGATTCTTGCTGCTTTGTGATCCAGGATGCTGAAAGTCTGGTTCATAGCTTTTGTTATTGAATCTCATCCCAATGAACTAGTCCTTCCTGACATTCCTTAGGAAAGAAAAAAAGATGAGATCTGTAATCGATAAAGGAATTCTGTGTTTAAAATTCCTCCCCCAACTTGTTAGAAGTGATCAGTCAAGCCAAATAATGTAGCAAACCCATTGGTTTCTTTTCAAATTAACTAGGGGAAGTACTGAAAAGCTCAGCATTTCTGGAGAGGGAAAGAAATGTTTGAGTTGAATGTCATTCTTTTTAGGAAGAATCCAAATCCGAACAGAACAAGGATTGAACAGCACCAATCTGAGCCGTATTCGCTGTCCAGCCAACTGGCCACAACATAGTCTGAATTGCTATGGCAACACACTCTTTTCTACATACAGGCAGTCCCTGGGTTGTGAATGAGTTTCATTCTGGAATGTGAAGGCAAGTTGATTTGTACACAAGTTGGAGCCCACTGCAGGACATTATAAAGGAGCTTTGTTGTGTCTTCAGAATTACATCTTAGATTTACAGAAAAGGTCCTTCTGATCCACTGGATTTGCACCGACAATAATTATCACTAAAGGTGCGCTAATCCCAGCTTCCTACATTTGTCTCATATTGTTAAATGGTATATTTCAAGTGATCATCCATATATTTTTGAAAGGTTGCAATGTTTCCGGTCTCCAGTACCTTCCCAGGCAGTGTGTCCCAGATTCCCACCGCCCTCTGAATGAAAAGGTTTTTTTCCCCCTCAAATCCTCTCCGAATCTCCTGCGTATTAAACTATGTCCCGCCGTGATTACCCCTCAACCCGAGGAAAGACTCCTCTCTCTCCCTGTTCATGCCCCTCATAATGTAATACACTTCAATTATGTCCCTCCTCAGTCTTCTCTGTTCTAAAGAAACAGTCCAGGTCTAGCAAAAAAGCATGAGCAAAATAAAGCATCCAAGCATGACCAAAAAGATTATTGTTATTTTCTTTAGTTACTTCATCTAAATCCTTCATACATAACCGCTGTCAAATTTCCATTTAGCTATTTCATTCTAAGGACAACAATCCAGTTTCTTTTGTCTATCCACCTAACTGCAATCCTTCTTCATTGGAATTATTCTTGTGAATCTCTTCTGCAGCCTTACCAAAACTGTCATGTCTTTCCTAAAGTGTGGTGTTGGAAAATGAACACAATCTCCAACTGGAGCTGATCTGTATAGATTCCAAAATCATCCTGCATCCCAGCTTACTTCCCCTTTACTCTTATCTGACTGCTCCTTCCCCAACACAGAACCCCCTTCCTCTTGGGCAACCATGTTATCATTCCCCTCCTCTGGTCTCTTCCTTGACCCCTTTGACTTAAGCATAAGTACCACTTCCATCAGGTTAGAGCACTACCCACTACCCTACGCTTTGTCATATCCTGGGGGAGAATGGTGCTGAGCACTTGTTTTGCCGCTGCCTTGTGGCTGTGTCTGCTGCATACACTGCTCCAGTTCTGGATTACACATGCAGAGCAGCACTGTGTGTTTACACAGGCTCCAAAGATTCCTGGGTAATGGCAAAAGGAGGCCGTACACATTTACACACTCACCATCTGAGAATTCTGGGACAAATGTCATCCTGTGAAGTCAATGCTGGGATGTAGTAGACACAGGGTATCATGCTAATTCTCAAAATCCTGAACATTTGGGGGCAGTTAGTCATCTGCTGTGCAGTTTCCACAGAGGTCTCTATAAAGATCTCACCAAGAGCTATTGCCATGTCACTTTGAAGGCTTGGCTGATTTTGAAAAGTTACATTTATTTCAGCAAAAGGGTTCTGAGTTCACAGATATAATGACAGCTAAAGGAAGATGATTCGGGGTTTTTCTTGTGTCTGACTAGAAGGTTTCATTTTAAAGGAAGTCAAACACTAGAGATTTAAAAACTTTGGGTTTCAGGAATGGGATGCTTTTCAGTATCAAGTGAGTGATATAATTGTTAGAAGTTTATTGTTCTCATCTCCATGTGGTAACTGTGGTCTACTCCTGGTTTCATCGTCTTTATTGTAAAGTATCTGCCAAATATACTACTCAATTCCAATTGAGTAGTATATTTAACTGTTGGCAGAGACCTTCATATTGATGGTTAACACTTAGCTTCCCCATATTTGTAACATCCAAATTTGGACTTTTTTAAACCATCTGTTGGATATTTATGAATGTGTCATATCAAAATCCTGGGCAGAAGGGTGATTTTTCTTCATAAACCTTTCTTCTATCTTCAATCAGGTGTTCACCTTTGACATTCCCAATGCATTTCACTCCATCTATAGTCCAGAAACAACAGATAAGATGACCACGTTGGGGATGGTGGCTGATAAAATTGTGACACTATGTGCAACTTTGGATGAAAATCCTGGAGTGCGATACAGACTGGAGCGTGAAAATAACTACAGGTCTGTTTTGACACTTTTATTACCAGAAAAAAGAGATGAGCTTGCTGTTTTCTTTGAATGGCAGTGGCATAAAATGAATTATCAAAGAATTTGGTATCTAGTGTTTTTGTGTACAATCGGAATTCCACAGTGTTTCTATCGTTACCTGTTTAATTTGCATAACCTGAAACCAGCAGTTTCTATAGCAACCGTTTGATTCAGATGATGGTGTTTAGTTTATTAGAGTTCACTTTATTTCTCTGATTCTCAATAGCTCTGAATAGATTTCTTGGATTATGTAAAGAATGTCCATGGTTTTATTTAGCCTTCATGCTTTTAGCTCTCCTCAAGTAGGCAAGCATTTGCTTCAGCACTTCCTGGCCTAGTATGGGATAAAACAACAAGGTGCCTGCTCCTGATAGATTTTCCTCGTGGAATTCTTGCCTGGAAGGATGATGGTTAAAGACAGGCTAAGGTTTCCTGTGAATGTTCCCTGACAAGGTTCACATGAAGAATGGTTATTAGTACCAGGCGCAGTACATGGTCCGGCTTCTACAACATACGTCTGCTTCTTAAGATGCTGACTGTTTGGACAGTTAGGGAAAATATTCTTTATTTTCTGCCCTTTCCCATAGAGATAGGGGAAACTCTGTGCATAGGTTACCTACCCATGCTACCTACACACTCAGCAAATAGCTCAAGTGTAATATCTGGAGTCTTGGAGCAAGTTATGCATTTTGTCAGACTGGAAATCACCAAGTGAAGACGAGTGACTAAAGGTTGTTGGCCATCTCCCTGATATATTTTTCCTATTTATATCTCCATCCACTAACCTATCCCTTACCCTCGCTATTGTTCCATCTGGCCTGCACCCCGCCCTTTTTCAACGGTATAAAAACCATCACAGGCCTCTTGTGGTTCAGTGATAATGTCTCTATCTCTGAGCCAGAAGACCTAGTTTAAAGTCCCACTTACTCCAGAGGTGTGTCACATCATCTCTGAACAGGTTAATTACAGATATCTGAAACCTGTCACAGTTCTACCTCCTCGCCAGTTCTGAAGAAGAGTCATACTGGATTTGTAACATTAGATTAGATTAGATTAGATTAGATTACATTACAGTGTGGAAACAGGCCCTTCGGCCCAACAAGTCCACACCGACCCGCCGAAGCGAACCCACCCATACCCCTACCCCTACATTTACCCCTTACCTAACACTACGGGCAATTTAGCATGGCCAATTCACCTGGCCCTGCACATCTTTGGACTGTGGGAGGAAACTGGAGCACCCGGAGGAAACCCACGCAGACACGGGGAGAACATGCAAACTCCACACAGTCAGTCGCCTGAGGCGGGAATTGAACCCGGGTCTCTGGCGCTGCGAGGCAACAGTGCTAACCACTGTGCCACCGTGCCGCCCACATTAGTTCAGTTTTTCTCTCCACAGATACTGCTGAGCATTTTCCATCACTTTCTGTTTTCATATTAGCCACAGCGTTGTCAATACCACTGAATCTGAAGTATGAGTTTCAGTTTCATATCAGAAACTTGAGCTCAAAGATCGAAATTGAGTGTAATACTGAGGGTCAGCTGAACTGCTGGGAGCCCTGTCTTTTTCAAATGCCTGTACAAAGCACGGCTCTATCTGCCCTCTGAAGTGGATCCCATAACATTGTTTTTGCTGAAGTGTTCTGGCCGGTATTTGACCCTCAGTCGCCATCTCAATGTCAGATTATCATGCCACTTATGTGGCTGTTTTGTGGACATTTGCTGCATGCACATAGATAGCTGCTGTTCCTACAGAACAACAGGATTAGTTATGAAAAGTACGTAATTGGTTGTAAAGTTGTGCAGGTTGTGAAAGGTATAATAAAAATGCAAAGATTGAAAAGATATAGTCAAAGCAAACTTCACACCCCCAGTGCTGAAGTAAAGTGTGGCTGTATTGCTAAGTACACATACTGCATCAGCTATAATTGAGCAGAATATTACATACAAAAGAATACACACAAAACACTATCTTGCTGACTTGCTGTCCATTGTAAGAAAATTTTGTTTTTGTTTATTGTTTCAACATTGTTTGATTTCTCAAATCCTTGTTTCATCTATTGTCTTCTGCAGCAGTTCTATTTTTTAATGTGTTAATATTATTTTGATCTTTAAGAAATGAACAAAATGTGGTTGCAGAGATATTTGCCCAGCAAGAACAGGTTTTTATGATGTCAAACTCCAGTAATTGATCCCAAAAATACAGAAGCTTCTGTGGTGACTTCTAATTCCTGACTCCCTTCTGTCACAGCAGGAAGATGAACTGGATCAAAATTTTATTTCTATTCTGATGTTTTTGTGATTGTGTCCAGGGCTACTGAAAATAATGCAGAATGTCTTGCAAACATGGTAGAGGAAAAGTTGGCAGAATATTACAAACTAGATCAGCAAAACAATATGAAGGTAAGAAAAGTGTAAATTCTGATAAATTCTGATTCAATTGCAATGCCTTTGGTTCGATGTTAGACCGTGGAAGCAAGCTTGTTGTTGATGGATGTGTTTTTTGTGACATGTCAGTCCCCTTGGCATGCAGTTATGCAGTTTGGTGTCATTGTTGCAGCTTGAGATCAGATAGGCTTTTGATGCTCAGATTACCACCCAGTGCTGGGCTATCACAGCTTTAGTGTTGCTTGGGCTCTGTTTGTCATTTTTCAAATCATTCCGAACACTGTTTCCCATGCTTTTTCCTCATTATAATCCCTTTTTGATGTTGAAAAATTGGCATGTCCCCAGACCTGCAAGACTTGCATCTAATTTGGTTGTGCTGGTGTGACATAGGCCAAAATATAATCAAGCTGATTAAGACAGGAGCCTGGGTGGTATATAATGCACACATTAGTCCTTTAGAAAGCTAGCTTAAAATTGCAGTTTGTGGGGGAGTGTGGTGATGAGCCGATGACTTTATACCTGACTGTGCATTTGAATTGTATGTTAATAACTGAACTTTGGTGTGGAACATTTCAGGGAAAAACACAGTCACAGCTTTTGATTGTTGACCGTGGATTTGACCCAGTATCAACGATATTGCACGAGCTAACCTTCCAAGCAATGGCATATGACCTGGTTACAATTGAGAATAATATTTATAGGTAAGCATTGGAAAGCCTTTTTAATTCAGTAACAATATCTGCTTTTGAGGAGATTGTAATTGTTGGGAAATATTACGGCTTGGAGTTTATGAGAGGACTACGATTGGGAAATGCATCCAGAATGCAGTGGACCCTACAACAGGTTTGCTGAGGTGAATCAAAATTTCCATTCAATCATTTGCATGAATGAGAGAGTAAAATCTTTAAGAACTAGTGCTATTGAGTAGAATCGTTAATTGTGATTTGATTGTTGATTGAAAATGGCTTTAAAATTATTGCATTTAATATTGTTGCTGCAACAACAGATCAGACTGTGGTCTCACTTAGAATTATAGGAACTTTGGGCTTGGAGGAGGCCATTCGGCCCTTTTGAGCTGTTTGATCAAGGCTAATCTGACTCTGGTCACAGGTCCACTTCCCTGTCTAAACCTTTGCCAGTAGTTCAGCCACTCTGCAGTTCTGTGTACCCCAGTGGGCACACCAACACCATTTTCAGCATTGGACTTTCAGTTTTGGAAGCCACTGCCGTGCATGGACTTCAGGTGTTTATGCAGCAGAAAACATAATTAGGGGGAAGGTACTTTACAACCAACCTGTTTGGAGCTGTTATTAAACATCTCTGGGACAGATGGGGCCTTGAACCTGGGTCTCCTGGACTAGAGGTAGGGACACTACCACAATGCCATAAGAGCCCCTAATTAGAGGGAATATTACCCTTGATTCCCTTGTCTATCAAAACAGGAACTTGTCTGACCATTGGTCTTCTGATGAAAAGGAAGATCAATGAACTGAATTTGGATTTGGTTAAACTAATTTTAAAGTATTTAAAACATCAAAAGGAGAAACAGGTCTTTAGTGAGATTTCAATTGACTACCACTCTCTGCAGCAGCAGCTCATCATCAATGGACTAATGTAGTCACAGATATCTGTGTCCACACATTTGAATGGAATGTATTGTACATCCCTGAAAAGGTGCAATTTAAGGAAAGAAAAGTGTCACTGGCCTTTATGATTGGGCACCTCCTCAAGTAAATGCATTTTTGAACCAGCGTGAAAGATTTCCAAAACCCAAGCATTGACAGTTCTGGTGTAAATCACTATTTTGCTCAATTCCATTGGCAGAAAATTTGCAGAAATGACAAATGTTGCTGGTTCACTTCCTCAGTGTGTTGACCTTTGTTGGACATGATCTCTAGAATTGTTATGTCTTTTTTGTGTCTTTATGCCAATGTTGCAGCTAGTTTGAATTTTATTTTATCATCAATTCCATTCAGAAATTTAGCCTGATCAAACTTAAAATGTAAGTTTTAATTGTCAGGATCAGATTTAATCATAGGGAAATAGTTTAAACAAATTCAGCAGTAAGCCAAATATCTATAATGTTTGATGGAACTGGCACTGGTTTCGTCCTTAACTCTCTCCCCCTGTTTAAAAAAAACATGTTTACTACTTAGAACATAGAACCGTACAGCACAGAACAGGCCCTTCAGCCCACGATGTTGTGCCGACCACTGATCCTCATGTATGCACCCTCAAATTTCTTTGACCATATACATGTCCAGTAGTCTCTTAAAGGCCCCCAATGATCTTGCTTCCACAACTACTGCTGGCACTGCATTCCATGCTCTCACAACGCTGTGTAAAGAACCTGCCTCTGACATCCCCTCTATACTTTCCTCCAACCAGTTTAAAACTATGACCCCTCGTGTTAGTCATTTCTGCCTTAGGAAATAGTCTCTAGCTATCGACTCTATCTATGCCTCTCATTATCTTGTACACCTCAATTAGGTCCCCTCTCCCCTCCTTTTCTCCAACGAAAAAAGTCCGAGCTCAGTCAACCTCTTTTCATAAGATAAGCCCTCCAGTCCAGGCAGCATTCTAGTAAACCTCCTCTGAACCCTCTCCAAAGCATCCACATCTTTTCTATAATAGGGTGACCAGAACTGGACGCAGTATTCCAAGTGCGGTCTAACCAAAGTTTTATAGAGCTGCAACAAGATCTCATGACTCTTAAACTCAATCCCCCTGTTAATGAAAGCCAAAACACCATAATCTTTCTTAACAACCCTGTCCACTTGGGTGGCCATTTTAAGGGATCTATATACCTGCACACCAAGATCCCTCTGTTCCTCCACACTGCCAAGAATCCTATCCTTAATCCTGTACTCAGCTTTCAAATTTGACCTTCCAAAATGCACACCTTGCATTTATCCAGGTTGAACTCCATCTGCCACCTCTCAACCCATCTCTGCACCCTGTCAATGTCTCGCTGCAGCCTACAGCAGCCCTCTATATGGTCAACGACACCTCCAACCTTTGCGTCGTCTGCAAACGTGCTGACCCATCCTTCAATCCCCTCATCCAAGTCATTAATAAAAATTACAAACAGTAGCCCTGTGGAACACCACTCACCACAGACTTCCAGGCAGAATATTTTCCTTCTACTACCACTCGCTGTCTTCTGTTGGCCAGCCAATTCTGTATCCAGACAGCTAAGTTCCCCTGTATCCCATTCCTCCTGACCTTCTGAATGAGCCTACCATGGGGAACCTTATCAAATGCCTTGCTGAAGTCCATATACACCACATCCACAGCTCGACCCTCATCAACTTTTCTAGTCACATCCTCAAAGAACTGCCCCTCACAAAGCCATGTTGACTGCATTTAATCAAGCCATGCTCTTCCAGATGGTCATAAATCCTATCCCTCAGAATCCTTTCTAACACCTTGCAGACGACAGACGTGAGACTTACTGGTCTGTAATTGCCGGGGATTTCCCTATTTCCTTTCTTGAAGAGAGGAATTACATTGCCTTTCTCCAGTCCTCAGGTACGACTCCAGTGGAGAGTGAGGATGCAAAGATCTTCGCAAGTGGCGGAGCAATTGCATTTCTCGTTTCCCAAAGCAGCCGAGGACAAATCTGGACCGGGCCTGGCGACTTGTCAATCTTAATGTTTGACAAAATTTTCAGCACATCAGTTTCCTCTATCACTATCCATTCCAGCATGCACACCTGCTCTTCAAAGATTTCATTCACTACAAAGTTCATTTCTTTTGTAAAGACAGAAGCAAAAAACTCATTTAGGGCTTCCCCTACCTCCTCAGACTCCACACACAAATTCCCTATGCTATCTCTGATCAGCCCTACTCTTTCTTTCACCATTCTCTTGTTCCTCACATAAGTGTAAAATGCCTTTGTGTTCTCCCTAATCCGTTCTGCCAAGCCTTTCTCGTGCCCCCTCCTGGCTCTCCTCAGACCATTTTTGAGCTCCTTCCTCGCCTGTCTGTAATCCTCTAAAGCTGAGCTTGACCCTAGCTACCTCCGCGTTATGTAAGCTACCTTTTTCCTTTTGACGAGAAGTTCCACTGCTCTCGTCATCCAAGGTTCCTTTATCTTACCACTTCCTGCCTGTCTCAGAGGGACATATTTATTCATCACTTGCAACAACTGTTCCTTAAACAGTCTCCACATGTCTATAGTGCCTTTACCATGGAACAATTGCTCCCAATCCATGCTTCCTAACTCATGTCTAATCGCATCATAGTTTCCTCTTCCCCAATTAAATATCCTCCCATTTTGCCTAATCCTCTCCTTCTCCATAGCTATGTAGAATGTGAGGCAGTTGCAGTCACTATCTCCAAAATGCTCTCCCACCACAAGATCAGATACCGGTCCCGGCTCGTTTCTGAGCACCAAGTCTAGAATGACCTCTCCCCTCGCGGCCTGTCGATGTACTGAGTTAGTACCCTCCTGAACCCACCTTACATTACAAAAACAGCTCCATTCAAACCTTCTGCTCGAAGGAGGTTCCAATCAATATTGGGAAAGTTAAAGTCACCCATTACAACAACCCTACTACGTCCACATTTTTCCAAAATCTGCCAACCTATGCTTTCTTCCATCTCCCTGCTGCTATTGGGGGGCCTGTAGTAAACCCCTAATGAGGTGACTGCTCTCTTGCTGTTCCTAATTTCCACCCATACTGACTTGGTAGGCAGATCTTCCTCAACAATGGAAGCTTCTGTAGCTGTGCTACCCTCTCTGATTAGTAGTGCTACACCCCCTCCTCTTTTTTTCCCCCGTCCCTATTCTTTTTAAATGCTCTAAACCCTGGAACATCCAGAAACCATTCCTGCCCCTGAGAACTTCTATGTAATGCATGCAATAGATCCATATTTAATGCTCGTAATACTAGCATTAAAATAAAAATAAAATTCAAACACATTCCACCCAAATGTGTGGACACAGACAGTTATCAAAAAAGATGAAGTACTTTTTGTGTCATTGAAAAGTTGCAGATTGTGAATATTGAAGTTTTTGGGTTAGTAGTGCTGTGCATTTTGGACTTAGTTTTGTAGGCTTGTGTGTGATTATGGGGGTTTTAAAGCATAAAACCACAAGGCTCATTTTGTGTCATCCTTGGTCGTACAGGATATAAGAAGGGAGTCTGATTCCTCCCTCACCCTTGCGTCTGAAATATGCAGGTCTGTGATAGACATAAACTTGTTGAAAGATTGGCAGAATGTGGTAGTCTGAATTGCAATGCCATCAGTGTTTATTGACAGGACATTAAGTCCTTTTTTTGTAATTTTAATAGATACCAAATAAAGGATGAAAGTACAACCAAAGAGGCCCTTTTGGATGACGATGACGAACTCTGGGTAAAATTGCGGCATTTACATATTGCCGAAGTTAGCGAGTATGTATAAACTCCTTCTGTTACACGATTTATCTTCTCTCTCCCGGGAAATGTAAGTTAATGCTTCTGGTCCAGTGACCCTTCTTCAGACCATCCTGAGGAAGGGTCTCCCAACCCAAAGCATTAATTCTGGTTTCTCTCAACAGATGTTGCCAGAGTTGTTCAGCTTTTCCAGCAATTTCTGTTTTTGTTTGTGAGTTACAGCATCCGCAGTTCTTTTGGTTTTTAATTCAACATTTTAGCTCTGATTCATTCTTCATAGTTGCTGACTGACTTGGTGTATATTTACAGTGTTTTCTCTTTTAACTGCTGTCTTCCAGCATCCTTGGTATTCAGCTTTTAAAATAGCATGTTATCTTTGTGCAATGTCACAGGATTTCCAATAATCTTTTAAAATCCATCAAAATAGGCAGGAACATGAAAGTTGTGTTTTTTAAATTATGAATGTTCATATTGTGACAACCCAATTACTGTAGTTGGTCAAAGGAGAAAGTGAGGACTGCAGATGCTGGAGATCAGAGCTGAAAATGTGTTGCTGGAAAAGCGCAGCAGGTCAGGCAGCATCCAAGGAGCAGGAGAATCGACGTTTCGGGCATGAGCCCTTCTCCTGCTCCTTGGATGCTGCCTGACCTGCTGCGCTTTTCCAGCAACACATTTTCAGCAAGTGGGAAATAGACAGTTTTTCAGATACGTAAACAGATAGTTACGTATTTTAGGGTAAATAAAATCTGCAATTGGTAAAGGGTCTGGAGCTGATTTCACTTGTGGACTGGACAGGTTTCTAAATGCTGTCCTGTATAGTTGAGTGGGGCAAAATTACTTTTGCATTTTAAATCCAGCATCCTTGCAGTGGGGCATTTATGTTTTATGGGAGGGTGGAAAGAAATATAAATTCTTCTTTCGCCTTTGTTTCTGAGCTTCTGGACTTCGCCACAAATGCCTAGTTGTGTTTCAGGAGGAAAAGAATTCAATCAGCCTGTTTTCTTTAGGCACTCCTCCACTTTAGATTACACAATCGGGGAAGAAGCATCAGTTCCAATAATTTTTGCAAAACAATAGTGCTGTGTTTGCATGGGTTTCCCCTGGGTGCTCCGGTTTCCTCCCACAATCCAAAGATGTGCAGGTTAAGTGGATTGGCCATACTAAATTGCCCATAGTGTTCAGGGATGTTTAGATTAAGGGCATTAGTCAGGAGTAAAATGTAGAGTAGTAGGGTAGGGGAATGGATCTGGGTTGGTTATTCTTTAGAGGGTCGGTGTGGACTTGTTGGGTCGAAGGGCCTGTTTCTACACTGTAGGGATTCGATTCTTCTAAATACAAGAGCTGATGAAATATTTCAGTTAAACCATATATTCTGCGTCACTCTAATTATGAGAATATTTACCTCACTAGCTGATTAATAGGCTATAATAAACTACTGTAATTTGTTTTGGTCAGTATTATAATGACTTGTCATTGTCAAACTTCTGAAGCAACTACAGTTGTTGCTTTAGATTAAATTGTCTATTAACTGTTGATCTGAAGTGTTCCAAGATTTTGATTTAGACCTATTAAACCTCAAACTGCAGTTGCACTGCAGCTCTGAAAGAGAGTTTATGGAGGTATTGACCAATAATTCAGTCATTGCCAATAACTTGGGGGTTTACAGCAGGGGAAAAGCCAATGACATGAATTATTTTGACTTAAAAATAAGCATTTTATTCACTTTATTTTTAAATAGAAAAATTCCCAAGTTGGTAAAGGAACTTTCCAAAAGCCATCAGACTACTGAAGGAAAGGTAAATATTTATGCACATTTTGTATAACTAGCATTCCATGAACTTTACGTTGATTTCCCAAAGTGTATATATGGTCAGTATTGAAATCTGGTCATGAGCAACAATTTCAGTTGCTCACATTTGTCAACTTGACTGACATGACAGTTATAAAACCTGAATTACAATAATTGTAAATTCTGGGTTGCTAGCCTTGCCTCCACGTTAGCCTAAAAGGTTTGGTGGCAATTTCTTCATCTGTTTCCAAACAATTATCCCTCCTATTTAAGCATGGAGTTTCTTGGTTTAGCTGTTACTCGGCAGAGGAAGAAATACCTCAGCAACGTTTGTAGATTCTAACTATTTCAGTACTCTCTCTTAAATAGTTTTGTTCCAATTTTAAAATTAACGCCCCCCACCACCATCTTGTTCAGATTTCCTACATCAGTGAAGATGTTTCTCTCTATTTATCTTAGTGAATTCCATAATGATTTTAAATGCCTAAAATTGATCATCCATCAATCTCCTAAACTTGAAGGTGTACAAACCAACTTTCTGCATCCTGTGCTACTACTTTACCTGTTCAATCATGGATTTAATTGTGGTGAATCTCTGCTATACGCACTTTTTGGTTCATGTTTTGAACTGTGCCCTAGTTCTTAGTGATCCATAAGCATGGGCAATAAATATCTACAACCAGCAATTTGGTGAAAGCTGGCAAATTTGCATATGATGTCAAAATGGGGACAATAGAGGAATTTCAAATTGATCCTTGTAAATGCTATGAGTGAATCAACCAACAGCAGGTTAATTAAACGTGGGAAAAGTGCACAGTAATTCACATAGGTTGGGAACATAAGAGCGATACCTACTCCTAAGAATGGTTGTGTTGAAACTAAACAAATGAAAAAAAATCCAAGTATCTTTAATCAGCTCAATGCTCAACAAACCCATTAATGCTGAGTACAGTAAACCATGACAACATATATTGAAGGACATTGCTTAAACAGTAGAGTGCAAGTCAATGGGACGTATAGACACTGATGTAGTGCTCCAGTCAGAATACATCTTGAGTTCTGTGTCCAGTTCCAATTTGCCAAGTTATAAGAGAGACTTTGAAATGCTGGAAATAATGCACTGAAGTGCTGCAAAGCTGACTCCTCATTGTGTTGCACCTTAAACAGAAAGACAAACTGAAGAGGCTTTTCAGCCTGTGAAGGAGACATTTCAGAAATGGTCTTTGTGATACATAAGCTAGAAAAGGAAGTGAAAAAATTAAATATGGAATATTTGATCATGTCACATGTAAAGAGATCCAAGTGAAAAGTCCTGGAGTGTTTCAAGAAAATAATGAGCTGCTGAATGGAGATTTTAATATGAATGGATTAACTAAGATGGCTGAAACACCTCCCTGATCCGTAATTCTCTTGTGAAATAACAATTCCTTTATACCAACTGCTTAATTTTACTGTTGTCATAAATCTCCAAAACAATTGCAGCAGCAAGATGTACATTAACAAAACTGAATGTCAGTGTCTGTAAGTGGAGCCTCATTATGTTATGCTTGCCTTTAATTTTTTTTTCTGGCAATCTTTTTGTCTTGCAGGTCACTCTCAGCTCTTTATCACAAATGATGAAAAAGTTGCCCCACTACCGAAAGCAAAAGACCAAGGTACAAAATAAACTGCATTGAATTGAGTTCCATATTTTGTGTAATGCATTGTAATAACTCTTCAGAATGAATGTATTCACATCTGCTCATATTTAGAGTAATCTTACCTGAGAATAGAAGTCTGAAAATAAATCATTTTCATAGTGATAAATTAGATACATTTTAAGGGAAAAGGTTTTGAGCATTTTGTTTTAATGAAATATATATTACAGCCTTCTCATGGGTAATTAGGATTGGGGGTGAACCAGAAAATCACACATCCCCGAATAAACAGAAATATGGACACATTTGGGCACCAAGCAGGGATTGGGAGAGGTGATGATAATGATCAAATAGGTGGTTTTCTAGATTACAGGTTCTAACAGGGGTGGAGTGAGAAGATGAGTTACTTGCTGCAGTATTCCTAACCTTTGGCCTTCTATACATTTAGCTAGCTAGTACAGTTTAGTTTCTAGCCCACGGGATGGTGATCATGGTAGATTCAGTGGAAGCAATGGCCTCATGGTATAACCCCTGGATTGTTATTCCAGAGACTCAGGTGATCTTCTGGCACCCAGATTCGAATCCCACCACAGCAGATGGTGGATTGTGAATTCAATAAAAATCTGGAATTAAGAGTCAATTGATGACCATGGATTCATTGTCAATTGTCAATTATCTGGTTCATTTATGTCCTTCAGGGAAGGAAACTGCCATCCTTACCTGGTCTGACCTACATGTGACTCCAAACCCGGAGCAATACGGTTAACTCTTAACTGCCCTGTAGACAATTAGGGATGAGCAATAAATGCTGACCTAGCCAGCAATGCCCTCATCCCTTGAATGAATTTTTAAAAAAATGTAAAATTCTGCAATGGTAACACCATTTATTGTCAGTGGATGATGGTTAGATTCTCCCTTGTTGAAGGTGGTCATTGCTTGGTCCTTGCCTGGTGGGAATGTTACTTTCCACTTGTCAGCCCATATTTGAATATTGCCAAGGTCTTGCTGCATTTGGACATGGACTGCTTTAGTGCAGGAATGGTGCTTAGTCATGGTGCAATCATCAGTTAACGTCCCCACTTCTGACCTAATGATCGAGGGAAGGTCATTGGTGAAATAGGCTGAGGACATGCCCATGAGGAATTCCTACAGAGATGTCCTTAGACCTCTTTCTAGGTATGACTCCAACCAGTGAGCCAAAACTCTGTCAACTGTGTCTTGATATCAAGTGCAATCACATTCTCACAGATCTTAATTTCAATCAACTTGGAATCAATGCAACAACATTTCTGCTCCTTAAGCAAGAATTGTCTGGAAGATTGTCTTGCAAGATCAGGAAAACACTCACAAAAGTGTTGCCTTTTATTCCACTAATACTATAGATTTAAATACTACTTTTTATTGTCATGTAAATTAAATGGCACAATGGACCAATAAAATATGTGCCTCATTGATTCAATGAGCTATAATTCTGTCAATAATAGGTGAAGGACAGTATTTTTCTCGAAGGGCAGTTTTTTGCCTCAATTCAGAGAATTTGATCGTTAAGTTTGGACTTACTTGGGCTTTTTGTTTAAATCTGATTGAAGTTAAAGAAAACATATTTGCTTTATCTTGCTTTCTCCCACTATAGCAAACAGTTCACCTGAACTTGGCTGAAGATTGCATGGGGCACTTCCATGGAACAGTAGAAAAACTCTGCAAGGCTGAGCAGGTAACTGTTATTCTTAAGCTTCTGAACACTGGAAATTACAATTTTGCAAAACAAATGATAGTTTCATGAATGGTATTTTGTAATTAAAAGATTGAACATGGTTTTGGTAAAATTTATCTAAATAAGAAACTTGTTCAAAAATTTGTTGACATCCATTATTAATAAGGAAGTGTTCTTTCCTTAAGGACCTTGCCATGGGAGCTGATGCACAACGGCAAAAAATTAAGGATCCAATGAGAATCATTCTACCCATTTTGCTGGATAAGTCCATCAAAAGTTATGACAAATTAAGGATCATCTTGCTCTATATCTTCCACATGAATGGTATAGTAAATGTGACATTGGTTCGGAATCTAGGGTTTGTTTTGTTTATTTATGAATTCAGTGATGTGAAAAGTCAGCAATTTTACAAATTAAAATACATTTTATAAATGGATTCACAGGAATGGCATCAACTCATTAGCTTTGTTTTTCATAGTAGTGATGGGTTGCGATTTACCATCATTTCACACGAAACCAAGATGATAATCTGATTCTCAGACCAGGTTCTAAAGAAAAGTTGTATTGAGCTCAAAACCATGACTCTGTTTCTCTCTCTACAGTCACTGCCAGACCTGCTTTGTTTCTCCAGCACTTTCTGTTTTTGTTTCACAAATTCAGCAATTGCCATAATTTGCATTTATTACATTTATTCGGCAGCATGGTGGCTCAGTGGTTAGCACTGCTGCCTCACACCGCCAGGGACCTGGGTTTGATTCCAGCCTCAGGCAACTGTTGATGGGATGTTTGCACATTCTCCCCGTGTCTGCGTGTGTTTCCTAGGGTGCACTGGTTTCCTCCCACAGTCCAAAGATGTGCAGGTCAGGTGCATTGGTTATGCTAAATTGCCCATAGTGTTAGGTGCATTAGTCTGGGGTAAATATAGGTGAGGGGAATGGGTCTTTGGAGGGTCGGTGTGGACTTGGGCCAAAGGACCTGTTTCCATACTGTAGGGAATCTAATCTAATCTACAATAATATTTTAGTTGTTTAATTGATTTGATTTTTGTTGTGGCAACTGGTGCTCTAATCATTTTGAATATAGATATTATTTAAATCTATAGTATTAGTGGAATAAAAGGCAACACTTTTGTGAGTGTTTTCCTGATCTTGCAAGACAATCTTCCAGACAATTCTTGCTTAAGGAGCAGAAATGTTGTTGCATTGATTCCAAGTTGATTGAAATTAAGATCTGTTAGATAGCCATAGGAAATTTTGGATTCCTTATTTTGAGCTCTGCATTTTGCATTGAGACACACCAGAAGATTTTGTTGACTTTCTTTATTGGTCTTCCTGTGCCATTATTGGACGTACTTTCCCCTGTAATGTGCAGAATTTCCTGGAGCTTTTCATTGTAAAGCAGATACAGTTAGCCTGAGATACTGAAGAATTATTTTATTAAGTGATGTACTTGAGTGTAAATTTTCAACTAATTTGAATGTATAAAATGATATCATGTTTTGCTGTGTCTATAATCCTATGTCATGAAAACGATATTATGTTAATTACCTTACACCTTTGATTTTGTTTTTAAAGATGCCACCCAGTTATTGAAAAAGAGCTTGTAAACTGGTTTGAATCTCGCCCAATGGTTATGTTCCCAGAATCACAGATTTGTTACAGTTCAGAAGAAGCCAAAAATTAATACTATAACTGATGACATTGAAAATTTGAATTAATTCTACTCTGCCTTGAAGCAGCTACTTCTAAGATAGTTGGGGAAAGCTACCAAAACAACGCAACAAGGATCTTTAACTTTCACTCTCTGTCCTTGTGGTATGAGTCCTAAATCATTAAAGTTCTGAATTTCCTTAGATATTCCCATTTTTTTCAAGTCTGAAATGCCAAATTAATTGTTTATGGTGTGTAGATAATAATGGCCTGGCAACCATAACAAATAGGGGCAGGCATAGGCCACTTGGCAGATCAAATTGGCTTCTTCATTAAGTATGGCCAGGACAGATCTGGTTGTGGATTTAACTCTACTTTCCCACCTATCCTTCATAACCCCAAACACCCTTGTCAATCAAACATCAGCCTAACTTGGCCTTGAATTTATTCCATTGGTTTTTGTGAAAGATAATTCTTATGACTAACAAATTTGAGAGATGGAATTCCTTCCATCTCCATCATAATTGGGAGACCCCTTATTTTTAAATAATGACCCCTAGTTTCAGAATTTTTCACAAAAAAGGAAACTTCATTTTAGCCTCTTCTCTGTCAAATGCCCCTCAGAATCTTGTATGTTTGCACAGCATTACCTCTCAAATTTGTAAACTGCGATGAGTATAGGCCTAACCTGTTCATCATTTCCTCAAGATTTAAAAAAAAAACTTTCCATCAGGAATTGGCTTGGTGAACCTTCTCTCAATTGCTTCCATTGCAAAATGCCCCTCCTTTTAATAAGGAGACCAAAACTCTACCCAGCAATCCAGGTGTGGTCTCAACAATGCCCTGTAAAACTGGAGTAAGACTTGTTTACTCTTGTACTCTATCTTTAGCAATGAAGGCCAGCACCTATTTGGTTTCCTAGTCACTTGATGTACTTGGATTCTGACTTTTTGTGATTCATGTAAAAAAATGCCTGCCCAGATCCTTCAATACTGCAGCGTTCTGAGTCTCTCTCCAATTAAATAATATGCTAAATTTCTGTTATTTCTGCCAAAAGGACATTGTATCTTCCCACATTATACTCAAACTGCTCGTTTTCTACCCATTTATTTAACCCGTTTTTATTTCTTTACAAACTCTTTGCATCCTCATAAATTGCTTTTTTACCTATTTTTGTGTCATCAGCAAATTTGTTTACAATACAGTCATCTGAGTCATTATAAGTAAGGCCCCAAATCTGATCTCTTTGGCACTCCACTAATTACACTTTGCCAATTTGAAAATGACTCATTATCCCTGAATCTCTGTTCTCTGAATCATAGAATTATACAGTACAGAAGAGGCATCTTGACCCATTGTGTTTGTATCGCCAAAACTACTACAATCTATACAATCGGGCTTCCCTGCACTAGGCCTATAACCTTGAATGTTATGAAAATTAATTCAAGTGATCATCTAAGTACTTTTTAAAGGTTGTGAGGTTCCCTGCCTCAACTACCCTCCAACACAGTGCAATCCAGGTCTCCGCCAACCTCTGGGTGAAAAAGCTTTTTCTCCCATCCCCCAAACCTCCTCTATTTCACTTTAAAATTATGCCCCCTTGTATTTGGCCATTTGACTAAGGGGAACTGCTGCTTTCTATTCACCCTGTATATGCCCATATAATCTGAAACACCTCTATCAGGTTCTCCCCTCAGCCTTCTCTACTCCAAAGAAAACAACCTGAGCCTATCTAGCTTCTGTTCATAGCTGCTTGTTAGCCAAACCTCTATCGATTCCAACAACATGTGCTGATCAAAAAATGATAACTTTGTCTTATGTGATTTTTGATAGCTATGATGACTCTGCATGATTAATTGTATTATGATTTCTAAATGTCCTGCTATTACCATATAAATAATAGATTTTGGCATTTTCACAGTAACAGATGTAAGACTAATTAATGACCTCATATGACACTCAGAATCCCTACGTTGTTGAAATAGGCCATTAGGCCTATTGAGTCCACAGCAACCCTCTGAGGAGCATCCCATCCAGACCCACCCTCCTAACCCTATCCCTGTATTTACCATAGCTAATCCACTTAGCATGGTTCCCTGATAGCATGTCCAGTCTTCCTAACCTGCACATCTTTGGATTGTGGGAGGAAACTGGAGCACCTGGCAGAAACCCACGCAGACATAGGGAGAATATGCAAACTCCTTTCAGATGGTTCCCAAGAATAGCATTGAACCCACACCCCTGGTCCTGTGAGGCAGCAGTGCTAACCATTGAGCACAGCTGTATTAAAGATAAGAATGGGCATAATGTGATAGAATTTCACATTCAGTGTGAGTGTGAAAAATTGATGTTTAAAGCTACTGCCTTAAAAATTAAATAAAGGCAAAATGACAAGAGTATGAAGACAGGCTTTGCTAAAGTGGAATGGGAAGATACATTGGTATCTCCTGATTCCACTTTTTATTTATTCTGCTTGGTGAATCTTTAAACATTTCCAGCTTAATATCTCCCTTCTTTCTTGAATAGTGATGTTAAGTATTTGTGGTTTTCAATCAGTTAGGACTTCTCCAGAAAATGGGGAATTGTGGAAAATTATAACCAACGTATCCACTCTACCTGCATGCACTTCCGGTCTTTAAAATGCAGGCCGTCAGGTCCAGGGGACTTGACAACCTTTTAGCCACATTAGTTTTCATGGTACTTCCTTTGTTATTGATCATGATTATTTTAAGTTCCTCCCTCCCTTCGTGCTTCTTGATTTTCAATTATTCTTGGAATGCTTTCTGTCCCTCCTATTGTGAGAACAAGTTAAAAAAAAACTTGTTCAAAGCTCCTGCCATTTCCTTGTTTTATTAATTCTCCAGTCTAAACCTCAAATGCTCAAACACTTGCTTTAGGTAGGTTTCCTTCCTTTATGTCAAAGCTCTTGTAATCTATTTTTATATTTCTTACTAGTTTTCAACTGTACTCCAATTTAGTTTTTTTATGGTCGTACTTTGCATGTTTCTAAAGCAATTCCTAAACTCCTGTTTGCAGAATTGTACTTTCAATTTTATACCATCCTCGACTTCCTGAGTTACGTATGGATGAAACATCTTTCTCATTGCATCTTTCTTTCTAGTGGAATGCATTGTTGAGAGTTAGTAAATAGCTCCTTAAATGTATGTTACTCCTCTTCTATTGCCGTACCTTTTTAACAATTGTCCCATTCCACTTGAGCCAACTGTGTCTTTATACCCTTCTCATTGCCTTTTTTTAATTTTAATACAATAGCATGAAAATAGATGAAAGTTTTTCCATCTCGAACTGAGTGTGAAATTCGTCATGTTCTGATCGCTGTTAACATAGAGGATGTACTGCTATGAGATCATTCTTTAATCCTGTCTATGTGCACACTACCAGGTCCATATTTAAGCTGCTTCCTGGTTGGTTCCTAAATGTATTGTTTAGAAAAAAACTACCTCGAATACACCTTAAGAACTCATCATCTAGGCTACTTTTGCCAATTTTTGATTAGTTAAATTTAATTGAAGATTAGAATTTCCCACAATTATTGTATTTTTTTTGATTTACACTCTGTCCTACAGTGTAGCTACTGTCAGGGGCCTGATAAACCATTAGTGACGACTTTCCTTTGCTATTACATTTATCTCCACTGAACTGACTTTACATTTTGATCCCCTGAAGCAGGGTCATTGCTCACTAATGATCACATTCTTTATTAGAAGAGCCATTCCAGCTCTTTGCCTTTTTATCCTGTCCTTTCAGAAATATCAAGTAACCATACGTATTTAGTCACCTTGCAATGGTGCCTTTGTAATGGCTATCATATCATGTACTTGTATTGCTATTTGTTCAAACAATTTATCCATCTTGTAAGAAATGCAGTATATGTTCTGGTAAAGAACCTTTTCGCCCTTTTTTCCTACTCTGATCGTACTTGCTGGTGCTCTCTTATGTTTGCACGTTTTGACCCTTCCTGTGTCACTCTGGTAAGTATTACCCACATTGCTACCCTGAACTATTGCCTTGACTTTTCTCTCTCAACCTTCCAAGACTTCCTTTGCGTGTTCTCTCTGTCCCCATTTGTCCCAATGTAGTTCAGGTGAATGTAGTCGCAGTCCTAATGGATGAACTCCCTTTTTCTCCAGAACTGGAGTCAGTAAGCAGTGAATCAAAACCTGTTTTTCCCCACACCAACCTTTGTGCCTTGCATCATTTCTCTAATCTTATTTAACCTATGCAAATTTGCTCGAGGTTCAGGTAATAGCCCTGAGGTTATTACCTTTGTGGTTCAGGTTTATTATTTAGCCGCTAGCTGCTCATACTCCTTCAGCTGATACTCCTCCATGGTCCTATCCATATTGTTTGTACTGACGTGGACCAACACAACCAGACCTTTGCCCTTGTACTCCCAAGTTCCAGCCTGAAGCAATATCCTCACCCCTGGCACTGGACAGGCAAATAGCTTTTAGAGAACAGTATCTGTCCATGTGACTATGTTGTCCCTCACTACTGCTACTTTTCTAGTTTGCTCCCCACAATTAACTGGCTTCCTGTACCAGTAATATGGTCTGTTTACTCTTCCTCCTGGCAGCCCTAGCTTCCTTTATGCACACAGGTTGAACCTGTTGAACAATAATGAAGGATTATGCTCATTCACTGCTGCCTTCTGGATTTCCATGTCTGCCTCACTTGCAGTCACGCCCTCCTGTGTCCTAACCATAGACCAAATCTGAAGTACCTAGTCGAAGGGCTTTGACTGCCTTTAGGAATAGGAGTCCAAGTAACTCTTACCCCCTCCCTGATTATCTAAAGATTAGATTCCAGTTCTTCAAATTTGAGCTGGAGTTCCTTAAGATATTTAATGCAGATGTGGTTGACATGGATCACACAGGTGCCTCCCAGCTACAGTTCCAATACATCACTTGCCCTGTCAGCTTTATTGTGTTGTACTTTAACTTATTATGTTTCCATTTAAAAAATTTCAATCGACTGTACCAAAGCACTTATACCAAAGTAGTTTAGCAAGTTAAACTATAAATCTAATTCAATACTTCTATCTCCCCTGTACTGGTTCAAATACTGTGTTTTGATGGATATAACCTTAAAAACTCGCCAGTTATCTATCTGCCCTCTTAATTGAAGCCTTGAACACCCGCCAGCGTCTGGAGGCTACACCCAGTTTCCAAGTTAGCACTTGTACCTCATTGCATTCTGGCCTTGTTATACTCTGTTCCCACACAAAGTGATATTTATGGTGCACTAGGTGTAAGCCTGAAATAACTTGGTTTCTGCAAAATAAGCATGAGAAATACTGGGTGAATCTGGAACATCTATTCTTGCCCTTCCCTGACCCCACCCTAGAACTGCCTACCATGAAATAGTATGTTTCTATCCAGCTTCATAGCCAGGCACACACTAAGACTCTGTCAATGGCTTATCAGGCATATTCATATGCATATTGTATTGTTGGAAGTTAGAAACAAGTGTTTACGTGTGACATGGATCATGTGTTTGTAAAACAAATTTGATGGGATTCTGTTATAAGATGATCACTGCTTATTTGCTTTCGCTTTCCGTTAAAGGTACTACAGAGGAGAACCTGAGAAAGCTTATCCAGCATGGAAAGGTTACAGAGTACCATAATATTATTGAAAATTGGAAGTTTCTTGACGTACCCATTTTCTCTGTAAGTTAAACCATCAGACCAGTTATTAAATGACTTCATATTTTTATATTTGGTTTTGGTTGGACTTCACACTGGAAGTGAGGCAGAAGTGAATTTTTAAAAACCATGGGAGCTATTTTATCACCTTTGGAGGAAATGTGTTGATTGACAAATTTAAACCGACAGATGAATTTTACTGTCAGCTCCTCTTAGATTTTTTCTTTCCTTTTTGCACAGAAGGGCCAATAATTTATTTAACTGAAAAATGTGAACATAATCATGTCTGACAATGTTAAAAATCACACAACACCAGGTTATAGTCCAACAGGTTTAATTGGAAGCACACTAGCTTTCGGAGCAACGCTCCTTCATCAGGTGTTTGTCGCTCCGAAAGCTAGTGTGCTTCCAATTAAACCTGTTGGACTATAACCTGGTGTTGTGTGATTTTTAACTTTGTACACCCCAGTCCAACACCGGCATCTCCGAATCATGTCTGACAATGATATTGTTAGCATTTGCTTAAAATGTTTCCCTACTAATGCATGCCTTTTGCCAGGCTGATGGTCAGAACCATAAACTTTCTCGGAAGGATCGCAGTGACGAGGAGAGCTACCAGCTTTCCAGATGGACACCATTCATTAAAGATATCATGGAGGTAACATTATCTGAAGTATAAATACACAATACTTCTCTTTATTTGAATACATTGTTATGTTTTATAGCATTAAAGTCATTAGAATATTTTAAAAATGTTTGTTCATAATGATAACAACATAATTTAGTTGCAAACATTGCTATTACAAATAGTTCCTGGAATATAGTCAAGCAGCTCCCAATTACATTTACTTCAATAGTGTGTTGCTCTAATTTGAAACTCCATAATTATAACTTAAATCTATATTTTTAATAGTTTTGCAGGTATTAACTTGTCTTTTCCATTGTCATTCCCTATGACTGTAACTGTCACTGTACGTTCTGACCTACTGTGTCTTGGCTGCTGTGTCAAATAATGTCTTAATTTTAAAAACCTCAGACTTGTTTGCAAATCCCTCCATGGCCTCACCCTTACCTGTCTCTGTAGTCTTCTCCAGTCCCACATTCATAGAATCATAGAATCCCTACAGTGTGGAAGCAGGCTATTTGACCCATTGAGTCCACATCGACACTCCAAAAAGCATCCCACTCAAACCCACCTCCTACCCTATCCATGTAACCCTGCATTTCCCATGGCTAATCCACCTCGCCTGCACATCCCTGGACACTATGGGGCAATTTAGCATGGCCAATCCACCTAATCTGCACGTTTTTGGATTGTGGGAGGAAACCGGAGCACTCAGAAAGCCCACGCAAACTCCAGTCACCTGAGACTGGAATTGAGCCCGGGTCTCTGGTGCTGTGAGACAGCAGTACTAACCACTGAGCCACTGTGTGCCCTCTGTTTCTCTAATTCTGGCCTCTTACTCATCCCCAAACTTAATGCTTCTGTCATTGGGTGCCATGTTTTCAGTAACCTAAAGCACTGAGCTCTGGAGCATAGTAACTACACCTCTCTTCCCCTCGACCCTCTACTGCACTTCCTTCCTTTGAGACATTCCTTTAAAACCTGTTGTTTGACCAAGCTTTGCTTCGTCTGATCTTGCATTTCTGTACATGGCTTATTGTCATACTTAGTTTTATATTACCCTGAGACATCTTTTATCATTAAAGGCGCAATATGAATTAAAGTTTTTTCACTTTCTTTTTCTTTCTTCCCATTTCCCCCTCCCCCACTCACAATCTTTAAAATTTGTGTCAACAACAGACTGCTTTTCTGATTTCCTTCAACAGAGAGAGCAACATTGTATCTGATTTATTTTGTTTGCCTTAATTAAATTAATTAATAAAGTAAAGGCAGGATGTAAGAGGAAATCTGGTGCTTGCCGAGACAGCAACATGCTCTCAGTTAAATGAATGAGGCAGCTGCTGTCCAATACTGACAGTGTCACTGGGAGTGGGTGGCCACTGCCGGTATTGTACTCGGGTTGACACTGTATCTCTGGAGGGAATAGAGGGTGCAGCAATGAGTGGGGCTTGCAGATAAGGGTTTACAGATCGGGGAGGGAGTGCCTTCCCACAAAGGACCTCCTTTCCTGATGCTGGGTCCCTTGCTTGGGTGCTGTGTCTGAGTACAAGGGACCTCCTTCCTGCCAGAAAACTATGGACAAATCTGTTAGCTAGAAGATGGGCTGGATTCCAAGTTCCTCATTCAAGTAGTGGCAGGGTGAGGTCCTTAAGTGGGATGAGTTGAGGATGGGAGGAATTTCCACCCTCAAGCCTCTTGCTTGATTAAGGGTAGGGGGGAGAAGGTGGAGAAATGGGGTGGAAATAGATTTGGATGCAAATATAGATGGGTGGGTTAGTAAGTTTGCGGACCATGTGGAGATTGGTGGAGTTGTGGATAGTGTAGAAGGTTGTCAAAGGATACAACGGGATATAGATCAGTTGCAGTTATGGGCGGAGAAATGGCCAATGGAGTTTAATCCGGATAAGTTTGAGGTGCTGCACTTTTGAACATCAAATGTTAAGGAAAAGTATACAGTTAATGGCAGGACCCTGAACAGCACTGGTGTACTGTGGAATCTTAGGGTTCAAGTCCATAGCTCCCTGAAAGTGGCCATGCAAGTAGATAAGGTGAGAAAGAAGACATATGGCATGTTTGTCTTTACTGGTTGGGGAATTAAGTATAAGAGTCAGGATGTCATGTTGCAGCTTTATAAGACTTTGGTTATGCCACACTTATAGTATTACATTCAGTTCTGGTTGCCACGTGATAGGAAAGATGTGGAGGCTTTGGAGGGGGTCCAGAAAAGGATGCTGCCTTGATAAAATGGTATGAGCTATAAAGAGAGGCTGGAAAAAACACATTATTTTGTCTGGAGCGACGGAGGCTGAGGAGAGACTTGTTTTAAATCCATAAAATTGAGAGTTGCACAGATAGGGTTCATGTTCAGAATATTTTTCCCAGAGTTAAAATGCCTAAAACTAGGGGGCATGCATTTAAAATGAGGGGGGAAAAGTTCAAAGGAGATGAGAGGCAAGTTTTTTTTAACACAATGTAGTAGGAGTCTGGAATGTGGTGGTGGTGGTGGAGGCAGATACGGTAGGGGAGTTTAAGGGACCTTGAGATAAGTACATGAATGAGCAAGGAAAGGAGGGATATGGACTAAGGGCAGGCGGAAGGGATGAGTTTAATTTGACGTCATGTTCTGCACAACACCAAAGGACCCGTTCCTGTACTGTAAAGTTCTATGTTCTACATCAGGGTAATATAACAGAATGCAGAATATAGTGTTACGGCTACAGGGAAGGTGTAGAGATACATCAACTCTAATATTAAAATCCAAGCAGCAGTCTTTAAATAATTATTGAGGAGGACCAAACACGGCTTGAAACTTAGCTTCATTAGGAGACTTAGGAACATCTCAGGAATTAGAGAGTTCAGTTTTGTCAAAACTCAACTTTGAATTGAGCTTGTTTGCAATTTATATATTTTGACAGTCCGACCAACTCCAAAGCAATAGGATGGACTGTTAGCCCAATAAATAAATCCATGGAATAGGAGCTTGTGTGTAGTTAGGGCTGCTGATCTGAAAGTTAATGAATTTTCAGCAAGTGTATAAAATTGAATGGCTTATCATTCCTAATGTCAGTGAACTCCTTGGAGAGATGAATACCATTTGGAAACTCTAAGATTAGTGAAACATAAACATCTCAGCCACACATCAGAGACTGATTTTAGAGATGATTTGGAGATGCCAGTGTTGGACTGGAGTGTACAAAGTTAAAAATCTTACAATACCAGGTTATAGTCCAACAGGTTTAATTGGAAGCACTAGCTTTTGGAGCGCTGCTCCTTCAACAGCAGTGCTCCGAAAGCTAGTGCTTCCAATTAAACCTGTTGGACTATAACCTGGTGATGTGTGATTTCTGATTTTAGAGAAATCTAGATAATCATGAACGTGATTTTGGTGAGAGAGACCAAATGATAAGCTTTCTAAAAATAATCTGAGATTTAGTAGCAACGTCAGTAGCATTATGAAGTTCAGATTTAAGGTCATTAATTGGAAAGTAAGAACAAAACATAAGGATTGAGATCAGAAGTATAATTAGATCCTCCAACATTCAATATCACATTTATTCTCAATTTCACATTTCTGTCTACACCACATGAAGCCCTGAGAGACCAAAAAACTGTCTTTATCTTAAATATATTCATTGGACACTCTCAAAAGTGTGGGGTAGTGAATTCCAAAGTTGCAGAAGTCCTTTAGTGAAGGAAATTCTCCTCCTATCTGTCATAAATGGTCACCCCCTTGTCCTAAAACTGTGTTCGAGATTCTCCAGCTACATAGAAGAAACTGTGTGCTTACCCAGTCAAGTCCCTGGAGAGTCTTGCATTCTTCAACGAGATCTCTCATACTCTCACTCCAAGTGAAATTTCCTGAGACTTAGATAGGACTCCTAGAACAACTCAATCGTCTTGGTTAGCAATCTAGTGAACCTTTACTACACGGTCTCCAGTACAAGTATATCTTTTTTAAATACGGAAACCAACACCTATGCAATTGTAGCAACACTTTTCCATTCTTGTCCTAAAATCTCTTTGCAGTAAAGGGCAGTGAGCAAAATGCCTTCCTAGTTGTCTGTTGTATAAGCATCTCAACCTTATGTTTTTGTACAAGGATACGCAAGTCCCTCTGAACATCAACGTCTCAATCCTTTAAAAAAAAAGTTCTATACTTGCTGCCATAGTGAATAACTTTATGCTGTCCCACAGCCAACTTGTAGCCCACTATGTGACCTTCCGGCTGTTTCCAAGGAAAACAAAATTGGGAGTAACTGAAAGAGAGTATATTCAAGTTCTAACTCTTGCTTAGAATTCAAAATGCTAAAAGCATTGTTCCAGGACTGGATACTAGAGATTGGTGATAATACCCTGTTTCCTGCATTTGAACTACTTTTCCTGTAGGAGAATGTTTGGCCAGAGCAATACCCAACATTCCTGCAAGTTTACGCATAACCAGATTAACATAAGCATTTTCAAGCTGCAGTCTACTAGTGGCACATTTATCTTATAGAAAGAGGATAGTAGGCTAGTGCATCTACTCTGAGGGATAGATGTTCACAAAGATTTTACTTAAAAGATTTGGCTATCTTCCTTCAAATGAATGTTTCTTTTTTTTTTGAGAGTTTATTCTCTAGTATCTTGTTCTTTATTTGTGTCACACCGTTATTGGCCAAGAAGATAGATAGATGTCCTGTTTTATAACTGGCCACAAGTTGCTCTTCTGTAAGAGAGACTGGATCAGGTAGGACTGTATTCGCTGGAGTTTAAAGAATGAGGGGGGAATCTCGGCGAAACCTATAAAATTCTAACAAGGTTAGACAGGATAGATGCAGAAAAGGTGCTTACAGTGATGGGGACATCCAGAAACAGAGGTGACAGTTTAAGGATATGGGGAGGCCTTTCAGAACTGGGAGAAGGAGAAACCTGTTGAGACATAATTGTATTGAATGGTGGAGCAGGCTTGAAGGGCTGAATGGCCTACATCCCCTATTTTCTCTGTTTATCTGTAATTCTTTGAGTAACAGGGCCGCACATCTTAGAAGTATTTCTTTTTTCAAAAATCAAGACACTTCAGATAATTAGTTTAATAAACAGTTACTTTGACAATTGATAATCGCATTTGCTAAGCTGTTCCAAAATGATGAGTGAATGGTAAAAATGTGACTAAGCAATTTAGCACCTTGAAATTTATAGCACTTGATCCTGGAACAATACTAACTGTTGACTCAATCTGAAATTTACATCAATTTAATCTGTTCACTTGCAATTTGGGATAATGTTTCCAGGAAATAAAATAGATACTCTTGATGCATGATGTTATTGGCCTGTGAAATGGTATTTATGTTGAATGAAATGTCTTAAACTATTTTGATGCATCTCTGATATTATTGTCATTAAGAATTGAGGTGGTGTACATGCTGAAAAGGAGTTATTTGAATCAACCTGTATAAAGTGCTTCATTTACCATTTGTACATTTTCATGAATTAGCCCATTCAGAACTCTACATAAAACATTATAGCACAGTACAGGCCCTTTGGCCCTTGATGTCGCGCTGACCTGTGAAACTAGTCTGAAGCCCATCTAACCTACACTATTCCATCCTCATCCAATATGCCTACTCAATGACCATTTACATGCCCTTAAAGTTGGTAAGTGTACTACTGTTGTAGGCAGTGCATTCCATGCCCCAACTACTCTGAGTAAAGAAACTACCTCTGACATCTGTCCTATATCTGTCACCCCTCAATTTAAAGCTATGTCCCGCTGTGCTAGTCGTCGCCATCCGAGGGAAAAGGTTCTCACTGTTCAACCTACCTAACCCTCTGATTATCGTTACCTCTCAACCTTCTCCTGTCTAATGAAAACAGCCTCAAGTCCCTCAGCCCTTCCTCGTATGACCTTTCCTCCATACCAGGCAACATCCTCGTAAATCTCCTCTGAACCCTTTCCAAAGCTTCCACATCCTTTCTATAATGCAGTGACCAGAACTGTACGCAGTACTGCAATACTGCAACTGTGGCCACACCAGAGTTTTGTACAGCTGTAGCATAACCTCATGGCTCCAAAACTCAATTCCTCTACCAATAAAAGCTAACACACCATATGCCTTCTTAACAACCCTATCAACCTGGGTGTTAACTTTCAAGGATCTATGTACCTGGGCACAGAGATCTCTCTGCTCTTCTACACTACCAAGAATCTTACCATTAGCCCTGTGAATGACCTCACATTTTTCCACATTAAACTCCATTTGCCACCTCTCAACCCAGCACTGCAGCTTATCTATATTTCTCTGTAACCTACAACATCCTTCGGCACTATCCACAACTCTACCGACCACAACTCATCCACAAATTTACTAACCCATCCTTCTATGCCCTCATCCGGGTCATTTATAAAAATGACAAACAACAGTGGACCCAAAACACAGCCTTGCAGAAGCCTACTAGTAACTGAACTCCAGGAGGAACATTTCCCATCAACCACCACCCTATATCTTCTTTCAGCAAGCCAATTTCTGATCCAACCTCTAAATCACCCTCAATCACATGCCTCTGTATTTTGTGCAATAGTCCACGGTGGGGAACCTTACCAAACACCTTACTAAAATCCATGTACACCACATCAATTGCTTTCCACCCATCCACCTGTTTGGTAACCTTCTCAAAGAACTCAATAAGGTTTGTGAGGCGCAACCTAGCCTTCACAAAACTGTGTTGACTATCCCGAATCAACTTATTCTTTTCTACATGATTATAAATCCTATCTCTTATAACCCTTTCCAACACTTTACCTACAACCGAAGTAAGGCTCACAGGTCTATAATTTCCAGGGTTGTCTCTACTCACCTTCTTGAACAAGGGAACAACATCTGCTATCCTCCAGTTTTCTGGCACTATTCCTGTAGACAATGACAACAAAGAGATCAAAGCCAAAGGCTCAGCAATCTCTTTCCTGGCTTTCCAGAGAATCCTAGGATAAATTCCATCCAGCCCAGGGGACTTATCTATTTTTACCCTTTCCAGAATTGCTAACACCTCCTCCTTATGAACCTCAATCCCATCTAATTTAGTAGCCTATATCTCAGCATTTTCCTTGACTGCATTGTCTTTTTCTAGTGTGAATACTGACAGAAAGTATTCATTTAGCGCTTCCCCATCTCCTCTGACTCCATGCCCTAATCTTACTGTAGTCATCCTTTTATTCCTGATGTCCTTTAGAAAGCCTTAGGGTTTTCCTTTATCCTGTTCGCCTATGATTTCTCATGTCCTCCCCTGGCTCTTCTTAGCTCTCTCTTTAAGTCTTTACTGGCTAACTTGTAACTCTCAAGCACCCTAACTGAGCCATCACACCACCTCCTAATATTAGCCCCCTTCTTCCTCTTGACAAGAGATTCAGCTTCCTTAGTAAACCACAGCTCCCACTCTCGACAACCTTCTCCCTGCCTGTCTGGTACATACTTATCAAGGACCCACAGAAGCTGGTCCTTGAATAAGCTCCACATTTATAATGTGCCCATCTCTTGCAGTTTCCTTCCCCATCCTAAATCTTGCCTCATCGCATTGTAATTGCCTTTCCCCCAGCTATAACTCTTTGCCCTGCAGTATATACCTATCCCTTTCCATCGCAAAAGTAAACATAACCAAATTGTGGTCACTGTCACCAAAGTACTCACCTACCTCCAAATCTAACACCTGACCAGGTTCATTACCCAATACCAAATCTAATGTGGCGCCTCACCCTTTGTTGGTCTGTCTACATACTATGTCAGAGCTGAAAATGTGTTGCTGGAAAAGCGCAGCAGGTCAGGCAGCATCCAGGGAACAGGAGAATCGACATTTCGGGCATAAGCCCTTCTTCAGGAATTATATCATACTATGTCAGGAAGCCCTCCTGCATACATTGGACAAAAACTGACCCATCTAACAGTACTTGAACTATAGTATTCCCAGTTAATATTTGGAAAGTTAAAAGTCCCCATAACAACTACCCAGTCACTCTGGCTCCTATCAAGGATTATCTTGACTATCCTATCCTCTACATCTCTGGAACTATTTAGAGGCTTATAGAAAATTCCCAACAGGGTAAGCTCCTCTCCTTTTCTTGTGTCTAATCTCAGCCCATACTACCTCAGTAGACGAGTCCTCAAATGTCCTTTCTGCCACCGTAACACTGCCCTTGACTAACAGTGCCACACCACCCCTTCTTTTACCATTTTCCCTGTTTTTACTGAAACATCTAAATCCCGGAACCTGCAATAACCATTCCTGTCCCTGCTCATGTCCTATGTCATTTGTCAACATAACATACTTGAGCAATAATGTTTGGGCAGGACTGAATAATTTTGAGCATTTGCCATATCACTTGTGGCATAGTATTTATTTGTATAGTTTATGTGAAATTTTTATTTGCTTTCCTATTTTCTTTCCTAATGATTGGATTGGGTGGGATTGGAGCTTCGACACCAGTGCCCCTGTGCAGAACTGGAGTAGTCTTGCATTGTGAAAATGATGCTGTCCTTTCATTAAATCATAGTCCCCTCTTTCCTGTTCAAGTGGATGTTAATTGTATTCTGCTGTTTGATAAAGTACAGAAAGTTGACTAGGACAAGGTTTTTCCCTGAACTGTGTCCATTTTGTTGTGAGATATCTAGATTTCCAGAAAATGGAATGAATGCCAAAGATGAGGTTTTGTAATCACCTGCAGAATGTTTAGACTGCAGATTCTAGACTAATGTAAGTAAGAGCAAAAGAAGTCTGATCTTCCCTATCATCAGAATTAACACACTGGCTTAGAGAGTTGATTCTATGGGGGTAGAATTGGAGAAATTGACCATCAGCTTTTAGTCTGTCACGAATCTGTATAGTTTGAAATAATGAGAAGATTGCCTAACCAGATAAGAAGGGGGATCTCGCACAAGAGGGAATGCAATTTTATACAGAAAACAAAGCTGGTTAAAAGGCCAATCCTGATTAAAGTAAGACCATAAGGAATAGGAAAAGAATTAGGCCATTTGGCCCACCAAGTCTGCTCTGCCATTCGTCATGGCTTGTATATTTCTCAGTCCCATTCTTCCTCCCTGTGACCTTCAATCTCCTTACTAAATCAAGAACCTATCTATCTCTGTCTTAATTACACTCAATAATTTTGCATCAGAAGGCTGTTGAGGCCATGACTTCCACAGATTTGCCAACTTCAGGCTGAAGAAATTCCTCCTCATCTTAGGTCTATAGGGTTGTTGCTTCGCTCTGAGGCTTTGCCCTTGGATCCCAGTTTCTTCTAGTGGAGCCATCTTCTCCATGTCCACCCTATCAAGGCCTCTCAGTATTCTGTGAATTTCAGTGAGATTCCCACCCCCCCATCCTTCTTAACTCCATCTATTAAAGACCCAGAGTCCTCAACTGCTGAACAACTTAAAACAAAGAATATCAGACAAACGTTGTGAAAATGTGGAATGCGCTACCAATGGACCATAGATGCTGAATGCGCTATAGTGTTTGAGTGTGATAGTATTTTTTAAGAAAGAAAAGTTTTAAAGGATATGGAGAATAGCAAAGGAACAGATTAAAATGAAATAAAGAGCTGCTCTGGTTAATTAACTGACATGCAGGTATTATTCCGGGTTTTTTGTTCCTTGTTGTTAGCCAGATTTTATGATAAAGTTGTGTTTTAAACAGTAGTCCTAATCAATGCTATTGTCATTGATTTATCTATACTTGATTTATCTATTGCTTTATCTATACATTCTACTGTCTCCTATTACACATTCTACTGTCTGTTTGAAACCTCAGAACATTGAACACTATGGTTTATAAATGTGACGATTTTGTTTTGTACAGGATTCCATTGCAAACAAGCTTAATTCCCTGGAATGGCCTCAGTGCTCAGGCTGTAGTTCTGCTCGGAATGACTCTGGAGCTGTAAGGTATGAATTTTCTTTAACTATTAAGCAGTTGTGAAACTTTTTCTGCAACTTCAGTAAAGTTAATAGAAGTTTGAAAAGGACAAAATTGTTAATTATGAATATAGACTTTAACTTTTTACTGACCAATTGAATACAAAGAAAACATTATAAAACAGTTTGTGTCCCAACTTTTAATTAGATCATATGTTACTGTTTCAGATGTACCTGTAGAGATTTCATAGGTTGTTGTACAATAGCAGTGGATTGACTATTTTGTTTGTGATTTTCTTAATGAAAGGAGAATTAGTATTTTGTCAAAGAACCTTGAATGGATTCGTTTTGATATTTTTTGGGTTAAAAGGTAAAATTGTACAATTCAGTAATGCAAGACTTATAATTTGTGGATTAAAACAAAATTCTTGGTATTTCCAATGGACCATTGCTGTTGTGATCACCTTTTGACAGAACGTGTCCATTGATTGTAGTGAGCAGAGATGGAAATGTTTCAAATGTAGTGTTGAGCTCATGTCTAGGGAATTGGTTAATGGAACCTCTTAGTAAAGTGCATCTTTTACTTTGGCATTCCTGATTTCATAATGTTGAATTTCCAGTTTTTCTAATACTTTTCTAAGGGAAATATCCAGAAAGACTGTCGTCTTACAAGGATAACGTGTATTTTGATTTGATTGACCTCAGGAGGTAGACACTATTTAATGAGGAGTACCTAAAAGAACGTCATACTTCAGAACCAGGAGCAGAGAAAGAGCCTCTTTTGACCCATACAGCTGACAATAGCTCTTGCAAAGAGAAATCTAGTTCATTTCACTGCCCCATTCTTTTTCTATATCCATGCAATTTCTCCTCCATTAAATGTCTGTTTGAAGAAATTAGGAAATTTATATGCAACTGTTAGGCTACAGAGAAAATGAAAGAAATTCCACAGGGTTTGGAGGGATATGGGCTGTGTCCGGCAGGTGAACTAGATTGGGTTGGGATATCTGCTCGGCATGGACGAGTTGGACCGAAGGCGCTCTTTCCGTGCAGTACATCTCTATGACTGTATATTAACTAATTATGTCTTTTCCTGTTTAGTGCTCGTCAGGGGAACAAAAGCAATATTCAAGATGACCGTAGAGGTGTGAAACTAATCATATTCATAATAGGAGGTGTCACTTACTCGGAAATGCGTTCTGCATATGAAGTTTCTCAGAGCAATGTTAAGCATTGTGAAGTGATTGTTGGTAAGTACTTCTAAAATCTCTTTGTTAATAGTTTTGCCTTTGTGTATTTAGGCTTTAATGTTGAGAGTAAGATTTTAGCTCTTTTGTTTGACCCTGTGTGATCTAATTCAAGTTTAAAGGAAGCACATTTTTATGGACCAGGCCAGCCCCCCCATAAAACATTTCAAGAAAGTGGCCCGGACCCTAGTTTTTCTAGTTGTTTTAAGCAGGTATAATGTGGATATTCCAGGTAGGATACAGCTGGTCAAACCATTCAGTTTCAAATAAGACAGAATGAATTTACAAGATTACTGAATGAAACACAAACAGAAGAGAACAAAATACAGAATAATGTAACCTATCCGAAAACCCAATAGATCATCCCAACTTAAGGATGCTGTTCCGAATACTTGCAACAAACCCCATAAACACTCCTTGGCACAAAAGGTAAAATCAAAATTAGGGTCTTCGAAGAGAGATGTCAGCGAGAGAGGAGGATCAGCCTGGACCTGCTTCTATGGTTCCAGCAGCTTTTTCACCTGCCTGACTGCTTTCAGTGAATAGCCAGACTAAACCATAGACATGCTGAGCTGGGAAAACTGGTCACTCCCCTTTCATTGTACCAGTGTTTTTTTTTAAATGCTAAAGCCTTTTGCCTGAGGCAGAATCTGTTAGCTATTATCAAACTTGCCCTAAAACACATTGAAACCCAAACTTATTGGAACTTGTGTCTTTTCCGACCCCTCTGGGGGAAAAAAAAACAAGAACAGCATAACCTTATTCAAGGAGCAGCATCATCACAACATGGTGAATATTTATGCAAGAGTGAGAAACTAACCTGGTTTTGGGAGAAGTAGATTAAGCTTTAAGCCAATGTGCACATGGATAATGTCATGCAGTTGCAAATTGCCAAACTGACACACAGGTTTATTCTGCAGGGTCAACTCATATTCTTACACCCACAAGACTACTAGATGATCTGCAGAACCTGAACAAATGAAAGCGAAATGTTTGAATTAAACCAGTCACATATAGATTTCAGCAAATACGAAAGACAAGGTTTTGTATGGTTAATCTTATTTACCTAAATATTTTGATGATTTGGAATTCACAAATGTGTTGACTAGTGTAAAGTGCCTAAAGTAATGTAATTAAAATACTGTAAATTATGGCTCCAGCAGAGTTCCATTGACAAAGGATTTTCCCTTTAGATCTACTGCCTAAAACAGTTGTATACACAAGAATGCCAGACTGTAGTTTATAATTCGGGTGTCACTACTATTGCATGTATTTTATAAAAGCACTAACTATATGGGTGTATTTTCAGAGATTTATGTTGATTGTAGTCCTTGTATATTTTATAAACAGCATTTTGAATATATTGTCTAAAGTATATATTTATGTCTAACATGAGTCTTAAATAAAATTGTTAAATTTACAATTTCCAGTTGTAAAAGAAAAATATCTGTGTAATGAATGTTACAATGTAAATGCTTTTGACAAACTCCGTAAAACTTTGTCAAAGCTAGGGCTTTATTATGTGAAATCAATGTTCTTTAATTTTCCAAACAGGTAAAACTATGCACTTCTATAAACAAAGAAAACAAATTTAGAACTGGTGCAATCTGTAATGTGATTTCAGCACAGTATTAGAATAATGAAAATGTGCAGGATGTTCCTGGAAATTCCGTTATACTCACATGTATAGTTAAAATGCAACACATTTGTCAGCCTTGAGGCATAATCCACCCAGAAAGTGCATTGTATTTTTTTTGGGGTGCCAATGCAATTCTAGTATGCATATGATGTGACGGTAAAGGTCAGTGAGGGTAGGAGGGGTAGAATTCTTCTTGTGAGTCTTGTAACTATTTGCATAGGCTAATTCTCACTGCTTTATTTTGTTTATCCATTAAATGCTATAAAGGAGAGTGCACTTCAATATTTTTTGGAAAGTGCTGAACATCTGACAAAGTTATAAATTGTTTTGAATTTGTTCTATCTTCTGGCTAGCTATTAAACTAACAACTATACTGAGGTGTGTGTGTGGTACTTTCATGACATGGTCACATTTAGTGAATCAAATAGAATGTGTGATGTCTACTTTAAACTCCCTATTGAGACGTTTAGAAAGGTTGAATTTCTGTTGATGGAAATCTTAGTTGAGCAATTCCAGTGAACTAATACACTGTTCCACAGAGTTATTTGACATGGATTTGTGACTTTAATTCCTGCACACTCAGTCCTTAATCTCAGTAGTGTTTGTGAAAGTTGGGAAGTGGAACTCTTTTCAAAGATGGAAAAGATAAATTTACAGACATGTACACAAGATCTTTACAAAGACAAATCGTAGATCCTGGAAGATCACAGAATCCCAACAGTGTGGAAACAGATCTTTCAACCCAACAAGTCCACACTGACCCTCCGAAGACCAACCCCGACCCATCACCCTACCCTATATTTACCCCTGACTAATGCATCTGACCTCCACATCCCTGATCACTATGGGAATTTAGCATGGTTTGCATATCTTTGGATTGTGCAAGGAAACTGGAGCACCCGGAGGAGACCCAAACAGACATGGGGAGAATGTGCAAACTCCACCCAGACAATCGCCTGAGGCTGGAGTTAAACACGGGTCTCTGGCGCTAAGAGGCAGCAGTGCTAACCGCTGAGCCACTGTGCTGCCCCATCTGTCTTTGTTTGTTTTGAACCAGCAATGGAAGGGTTAAAAATGCACAAAGTGTGTTATTCACCTTGTTGCAAGCAACTGCATTGCTTAAGAGGCAGGTTTTTAATGTTACACCTGTATTTTAGAGGCATATGCTTGCTTCTGTCAGTCATAGCTTGGAATCAGAAGGTTGTGGGTTCACATCCTGAGATCTACTTTGAAACTCCATTTCTGGGGAATCCCGTGTTGTCAGAGGTGCTGTCTTGAAAATGAACGTGAATTTGAACAAAAGCAATGGAATTAGCCCTTGTGTCCTGGCCAATAGTTAGTATTCAATCAATAAATAGATTGACCGTTATCACATTTGCTGCAAACTTGTTTGAAGAAGTTTGCAATGTGCAGTTTAGCTGTCAAGTTTCCTACATTATACTTGTGACTTTACTTGAGCAGTTTTTGGTAGCTGTAAAATTTTGGATATCTGGTGGTCCTGAAAGAATTACATGCAATATGGTTGGCTACATAGTGACGGGGGCATTGCATACTGCTGTGCATTTAGCCAAGAATTAAAAGGTGGTGCTACCATTGGAAAGTATGAAGATGATTTAGGAATGTAAGACTCAGCATTCAGCCCTTTAAACCAGCTCTGCTATTCAATAAGATTATGGCTGATTTGATTGTGGTCTCAGTTCCACTTTCTAGTCTGCCTGTCATAACTCTTAGCTCTGTCTCAATCTTGAATAGACTCTCTGCCCCAGCCTCCACTGCTTTTTCAAGTCTACTTGTCATGGAATATTGAGGAGCATGAACTATTTGAACAAATTCTGTTTTTTGTAATCTTTAATCACAAGTAATTATTCTGAAATACAAGAATCATGATTCCACGCATGCATAATAAATGGTTTGTTTTAGGTTATGGCACTACCGAAATGGTCTTATTGCAATCTGAACAGAAGTGTATTGTATCTAACACAGTTCGTGCACAGCTTGTTCTCTAGTTATACATGTTAAATCTTAAAACTGTACGCAATTAAAGAAGTGGCCATTCAGCTTATTGATCCTGACTTTTTATTAAAGCATTCCAATCACATGCCTTAGAAACTATTAAAAAGTCATGGCATAAAAAGATGTCATTCATTCCATTGTGTCTGCTAATAAAACTAGTACTACATTCCAATCCCACCTTCCAGCACCTGATCCACAGCCTTGCAGGTTATAGCACTTCAGGTGCAGATCTTTTAAAGGTGTTGAGGGTTTCCGCTTCCGTCATCAAACCAGACACCATTCTATGGATGAAAAAAAATGCCCCCTCTAATCTTTCTACCAATTACCTTAAATCATCCCCTGGTTATTGACCCCTTTGTTGGGGAAATCAGTCTTTCCTGTCGTCTTTATCTAGCTCCTCTCATTATTTTGTACACCTCAATTAAGTCAAAAAATTCCATATTCTGAAAACCAGGTGGTCCCAAGCTTTTTGGATAAAGGATTGTATACCTGTACTAGCTAGATGGCTAGAGAACAGGCTGGACAACAGGAGACAGAGAATAGCAGTGGAAGGGAGTTTCTCAAAATGGAGAACTGTGACCAGTAGTGTTTCCCAAGGACCCATGCTGGGTCGACGATTGCTTGTGATATACATAAATGATCTGCAGGAAGGTATAGGTAGTCTGATGAGCAAATTTACAGATGACACTAAGATTGGTGGAGTAGCAGATAGTGAAGGGGACTGTCAGAATACAGCAGAATATAGATAGATTGGACAGTTGAGCGGAGAAATGGCAAATTAAGTTCCATCCGAGTAAATGAGAGGTGATGCATTTTGGAAGATCCAACTCTAGAGCGAACTATACAGCAAATGAAAAAGCTCTGGCGAAAATGATGTACAGAGGGATTAGGGTGTTCCGGTCCGTTGTTCCCTGAAGGTGGCAATGCAGGTCGATACAGTAGTCAAGAAGGCATATGCTTTCCTTCATCGGACAGTGTATTGAGTACAAGGGTTGGTAGGCCATGTTACAGTTGTGTAAGACTTGGGTTCAGCCACATTTGGAATAGTGTGTATGATTCTGGTTGTCACATTACTGGAGCGATGCTTTGGAGAAGGTGTAGAGGAGGTTCACCAGGATGTTGCCTTGTATAGAGGATGCTAGCTATGAAGCGAGGTTGAGTAGATTAGGATTATTTTCATTAGAAAGATGGAGATTGAGGGGAGATCTTATTGAGGTCTACAAAATCATGAGAAGCACAGACAGGGTGCATAGCAAGAAGTTTTTTCCCAAAAGGGGGGACTTGATTACTAGGGGTCATAAGTTCAAGGTGTGAGGGGAAAAGATTAAGGGAGATATGCATGGGAAGTTCTTTACTCTGCGGTCCAGGTACCTACCATCCTCTTTGTCAGCAGAGGTGGTACAGACAGGCATGATAGCGTCATGTAAAATGTATCTACACAGATACATGAATGGGCAGGGAGCAGAAGGGTACAGATCTTTGGAAAATAGGTGACACATTTGGATAGAGGATCTGGATCCACGCAGGCTTGGAGGGCTGAAGGGCCTGTTCCTGTGCTGTAATGTTCTTTGTACTTTGACTGTACACCAAATTCCAGCTGTGGATAGCATTTCATACCATTCCAGAATCACATCCCTGTTTTTGGATTCTATGTAGTGTCATCTGCAATTTTCTCAACCGTGCCTCCCACATCTAAGTTTAAATCATTGACGTGTATACCACAAACAACATAGGGCTCAATGCTGTGAACAGTGGAATGCTATCGGAAACTGCTTTCCATTCACAAAAATATCCATTGTCCATTACCCTTTGTTTTCTGTCAGTCAATTTTTGATCCAACTCATTACGTTCCCCTGTACACCATTAACTTTTATTTTTCTGATCGGTTTGCCATGTAGGACTTTGTCAGATGCCTTACTAAAATCCAAGTACGCAATACCCATAGCACTGCCTTCGTCAATTTTCTTTTTTACATTCTCAAACAATTCAATTAAGTTAGCAAGACATGACACTCCATTGCCAGAAATATACCTGTACTGCTGTCCCTGATTCATCTGCCTTTCTAAGTGACAGTTTGTAGAGTCATAGAGATGTATAGCATGGAAACACACTCTTCGGTCCAACCCGTCCAGGCCGACCAGATATCCCAACCCAATCTAGTCCCACCTGCTAGCACCTGGCCCATATCCCTCCAAACCCTTCCTATTCATATGCCCATCCAAATGCCTTTTAAATGTTACAATTGTACCAGCCTCCACCATTTCCTCTGGCAGCTCATTCCATACACGTACCACCCTCTGCGTGAAAAAGTTGCCCCTTAGGTCCCTTTTATATCTTTCCTCTCTCACCCTAAACCTGTGCCCTCTAGTTGTGGACTACCCTCCCCCCCCACCCCAAACCCATGGAAAAGACTTTGTCTATTTACCCTATCCATGCCTCTCATAATTTTGTAAACCTCTAAGGTCACCCCTCAGCCTCTGACGCTCCAGGGAAAACCGCCTCAGCCTGTTCAGCCTCTCCCTATAGCTCAGATCTTCCAACCCTGGCAACATCCTTGTACATCTTTTCTGAACCCTTTCAAGTTTCACAACATCTTTCCGATAGGAAGGAGATCAGAATTGCACGCAATATCCAACAGTGTCCTAACCAATGTCCTGAGTCTAGATTAGAGTGGTGCTGGAAAAGCACAGCAGGTCAGGTAGCATCTGAGCAGCAGAAGAATCGACATTTTGGGTAAAAGCCCTTCATCAGGAATAGAGGCAGGGAGCTTGTAGGGTGGAGAGATAAATGAGGGGGGGTGGGGGTGGGGAGAAAGTAGCATAGAGTACAATAGGTGAATGGGGGTGGGGATGGAGGTGATATGTCCTGTACAACCGTAACATGACCTCCCAACTCCTGTACTCAATACTCTGACAAATAAAAGAAAGCATACCAAATGCCGCCTTCACTATCCTAGCTACCTGTGACTCCACTTTCAAGGATCTATGAACTTGCACTCCAAGGTCTCTTTGTTCAGCCACACTCTCTAGGACCTTAACATTAAGGCTATAAGTGCTTAAAAGATTTCCTTTCCCAAAATGCAGCACCTGGCATTTGTCTAATTAAACTCCATCTGCAACTTCTCAGCCCATTGGCCCATCTGGTCAAGATCCTGTTGTAATCGGAAGTAACTTTCTTTGCTGTCCACTACACCTCCAATTTTGGTGTCATCTGCAAACTTACTAATTGTACCTCTTATGCTCGCATCCAAATCACTTATGTAAATGACAAAAAGTAGAGGACCCAGCACCAATCCCTGTGGCACTCAACTGGTCACAGGCCTCCAGTCTGAAAAAAACCCTCCACCACCACCCTCTGTCTTCTACCTGTTAGCCAGTTCTGTATCCAAATGGCGAGTTCTCCTTGTATTCAGTGAGATCTAACCTTGCTAACCAGTCTCCCATGGGGAACCTTCTTGAACGCCTTATTGAAGTCCATATAGATCACATCTATCACTCTGCCCTCATCAATCCTCTTTGTTACTTCCTCAAAAAACTCAATCAAGTTTGTGAGACATGATTTCCCACGCACAAAGCCATGTTGACTATCCCTAATCAGTCCTTGCCTTTCCCAATACTTGTACAACTTGTCCCTCAGGATTCCCTTCAACAACTTTCCCACCACCGACGTCAGGCTCTCTGGTCTATAGTTCCCTGGCTTGTCCTTACTACTCTTTTTAAAGAATGGCATCACGTTAGCCAACCTCCTGTCTTCTGGCACCACACCTGTAACTATCGATGATACAAATATCTCAGCAAGAGGCCCAGCAATCACTTCCCTAGCTTCCCACAGAGTTCTAGGGTACACCTGCTCAGGTCCTGGGGATTTATCCACCTTTATGCGTTTCAAGACATCCAGCACTTCCTCCTCTGTAATCTGGACATATTGCAGGTGTCACCATCTATTTCGCTACTTTCTATATCTTCCATATCCTTTTCCACAGTAAATACTGATGCAAAATACTCATAGTGTCTCTCCTGTTTTCTGTGGCTCCACACAAAGGCCGTCTTACTAATCTTTGAGGGGCCCTATTCTCTCCCTAGTTACCCTTTTGTCCTTAATGTATTTGTAAAAACCCTTTGGATTCTCCTTAATTCTATTTGCCAGAGCTATCTCATGTCCCCTTTTTGCCCTCCTGATTTCCCTCTTAAGTATACTCCTACTGCCTTTATACTCTTCGAAGAATTCACTCGATCTATCCTGTCTATACCTTACATATGTTTCCTTCTTTTTCTTAACAAAACCCTCAATTTCTTTAGTCATCCAGCATTCCCTATACCTACCAGCCTTTCCTTTCATCCTAACAGAAATATACTTTCTCTGGATTCTCGTTATCTCATTTCTGAAGACTTCCCATTTTCCAGCCGTCCCTTTACCTGCGAACATCTGCCCCAATCAGCTTTTGAAAGTTCTTGCCTAATACCTTCAAAATTGGCCTTTCTCCAATTTAGAACTTCAACTTTTAGATCTGGTTTATCCTTTTCCATCAAAATTTTAAATCTAGTGGAATTATGGTGGCTGGCCCCAAAGTGTTCCCCCACTGACACTTCAGTCACCTGCCCTGCCTTATTTTCCAAGAGTAGGTCAAGTTTTGCACCTTCTCGAGTAGGTACATCCACATACTGAATCAGAAAATTGTCTTGTATACACACTTAACAAAATCCTCTCCATCTAAACCCTTAACACTATGGCAGTCCCAGTCTATGTCTGGGAAGTTAAAATCCCCTATCATAATCACCCTATTATTCTTACAGATAGCTGAGATCTCCTTATAAGTTTGTTTCTCAACAATCCCAATAAGGTGATCATCCCTTTCTTATTTCTCAGTTCCACCCAAATAACTTCCCTAGATGTATTTCCAGGAATATCCTCCCTCAGCACAGCTGTAATGCTAGCCCTTATCAAAAACACCACTCCCCCTCCTCTCTTGCCTCCCTTTCTATCCTTCCTGTAGTATTTATATCCTGGAACATTTAAGCTGCCATTCCTGCCCATCCCTGAGCAATGTCTCTGTTATTGCTATGATATCCTACTCCCATGTTCCTGACCATGTCCTGAGTTCATCTGCCTTCCCTGTTAGGCCCCTTGCATTGAAATAAATGCAGTTTAATTTATTAGTCCTACCTTGTCCCTGCCTGCCCTGACTGTTTGACTCGCTTCTGTTCTCAACTGTACCCGTCTCAGATTGATCTCTTTCCTCACTATCTCTCTGGCTCCCACCCCCACCTTACTAGTTTAAATCCTCCTGAGCAGCTCTAACAAATCTCCCTGCCAGTATATTAGTCCCCTTCCAATTTGGGCGCAAACTGTCCTTCTTTTACAGGTCACTTCTACCCCAAAAGAGATTCCAATGGTCCAATGATGAATCCTTCTCCCATACACCAGCTCCTCAGCCATGCATTCATCTGCTCTATCCTCCTATTCCTGCCCTCACTAGCTTGTAGCACTGGGAGTATTCCAGATACTCTTGAGGACTTCCTTTTTAAATTCCTGCCTAACTGTCTGTATTCTCCCTTCAGAATCTCAACCTTTTCCCTTCCTATGTCGTTGGTTCCAATGTGGACAATGACCTCTTGCTGGCCCCTCTCCCCCTTAAGAACATTCTGCACCCTGTCTGAAACATCCTTGATCCTGGCACCAGGAAAGCAACGCACCATTCTGATTTTTCGTTGCTGGCCACAGAAATGTCTGTCTATGCCTCGGACTGGAGAGTCCCCTAACACAATTGATCTCTTGGAACTTGACGTACCCCTCGGTGAATTAGAGCCAGTCTCAATACCAGAAACTTGGCTACTCATGGTTCGTTCCCCTGAGAATCCATCACTCCCTACAATTTCCAAAACAGCATACTTGTTTGAAATGGGTATAGCCACAGAAGGCTCCTGCACTAGCTGCCTACCTCTCTTACCTCTCCTGTAGTTACCCCATCTATGTGAGTGTATCTACGACTTACCCCCTTCCTATAACTGCATTCCATCACATACTGTTGCTGTTGCAAATTCCTCATTGCTTCTAACTGTCTCTCCAACTGATCCATTCAATCTGATAAGATTCGCAACTAACACCATTTATTGCAGATATAATCCACAGCAACCCTTAAACTCTCTTTAAACTCCCACATATGACAAGAAACGCATATCACACTGTACTAAAAGCCATGTTTGCTCCTTCACAATCTACAGATCCAGAAAATAACACCATCTTATTCCTTTACAAAACACTGCCCCAGGTTAAATTAATAGCTATGGCTTATATTTTAAGTTTAATCAAGAGACATATCTCAAAAAACATATAATCAAGAAAGAACCCACTCTACTCACTACTGCAGACTTTCTGGAGGCACACTTAAAAACAGTACACTTATCTGCTTCTGTGCTATGAACTTCACCCAAACAGTTCCTCCAAGATCAGTTGTGAATTTCACTGTTTCTTTGCTGTGAATTTCACCCAGTTGTGAATTTCACTGTTCGTTAACTTTCCCAGACGCACTCCGATGTCCAGCGATACGTGAATTCAAACAGTACTGTACAGGTTCACTCTGGTGTCAGTTTCTTTCTCTCTCTCTCCTGCACTGACCTCACCTATCTCAAAACTCATTCTAAAAATTTGCCCACCTCTGAGGTTAGACTAACTAATTGGCCTATATCTCACACCCTTGCTAAACAATGGGACAATGTTGGCACACCTCTAGTCCTCTGGTACCTTGCTTGTAACTAGTGAAAATTGGAAAATGATTCTTAGTGTCTGATATTGCCTGCCTAGCTTTTTTCACAACCTGTGATACAATTCATTCAGAATTGGTGATGTATTTACTTTCCAGGATATCAGTCCTTCTACTACTTACATACAATTAACATAATATGGGGTAATATTTCACACCACTCCTCTTTAACTAGAATGCCTGCATAATCTTCATTCCTTTTGTGAAGAGAGAGACAAAGTGATCAATAAGAGCCCTGCCCGTATTATCTGAATTCATGCATTAATTACCTGTATATCACGAAATGGCTCTCACATTTCCTCAGTTATCCTCTTGCTTATCATAAAACATCTTTGAGTGTTTCTTGATTTTTCCGTGCCAATTATATTTTATATCTGCTGTGATTTCCTAATTTCTACTTTTACTTCTTCACTGTACTTTCAGTGCTCCTTTAGGCTTTCTACAGTATTAAGGTTTTTTAAAATTATGTTACTGTCATAAGCCTGCTTTTTTGGTTCATCTTGCCCTGTACGTTTTGGATATCATGGATCTCCAGATATGACAGAACTACCTTCTTTACTTTGTAGGGACCTACCTGTGCCTTTCGAATCTTGCTTTTTTAAAAAAGCCTTGTCACTGATTCTCTTTTAAGTAGCTGTGTCAGTCCATTTTTGCTGGACAATTGATAAATAATTGTGTATATCATCCACTTTCTCAGCTGTAATTGATTCCATAACCTATTCTATATCCCCACCCTTTTATTCACCTGAAAATTCTGTATTCAGGGAAGTTGAACTGCCTTCCTTGCCCCTTTTTAAGCCAAGTTTATTTTATAACAATATTATTATGTTGCCATGTGTCTCTGTGCCTTCAGCTCATCAGCATTGTTTGCTATAGTTCTATGTGTTTACATATATACCTTCTAAACTGCCAAATACCTGTGATGTTTCCTTTTCGTATTTGCTTTTTTTTTGCCTTTTCAGAATCACTTGCGAATTTTCTGTCTCCCTGCTCTGAATTTGTCCAATCTGAATCTACCCTCAAGTCCCCATATCCCTTGGTCAATCTAATTTATACTGAACCTAATGGTCCTGGCAAATCTCAATGTGAGGATGTACATCCCGATTCTGTACTGGTGTAGACTTGTAAAGATTCCAGCTTCTCTCAATTCTCCCAGTTTTACAGTCACTAGTATACAGGACAGGGAGAAACCCCTTGATTACTGCTTTAGTGGTATTGCTTTTCAGTCTCCTGTCTAGCTTCCTAAAATCTGCTTTCAGGACCTTATCCCCTTTCATATCTATGTCACTGATATGAGTGGACCACAACATCTGGCTGTTCATCCTATCCACCAATGTCCTGCAACTGCTCCATGAAATCTTTGACCTTGGTACCTGGGTGATAATATATCATCATAGAGTTGCATCTACTAACACAGAGATGCCTGTCTGTTTTCCAAAATAACAAATCCCCTATCACTACTGATCTTTCTGCTTCCTCCCCTCCTGCGTAGTTGAGCTGTCTTTAGTGCCAAGAACCTGACTCTGACTGCACTCTTCTGTGAATTCAACTCCCTCACCAATATCCAAAAATGAATCCTGTAGTGGGACCAACTGTCCGAATGTGCTATTCAGGTAGTCCTCAGCATCTTGAGCTCCAACTTCTGCAGCTAGTGAGACTTCTTATACATTGTGTCCATGAGTTCTCATTATATATTACAGGAACCACATTTCACATGACTGAGCTGTCCTGCCATGTCTTAATTGCATTTATGCAAGCTTTATTTACACTGGTTTATTTATACTTTACTTCACCTGACTTTGACTTTACTTTCCTGTTACTTGTGTTCCTTATTGAAATACAAATTTTAAAATGTATTTGATTTTAAAAAGGTAGATAATTTTCAGCTATTTAATGCCATTCCCTATCAGCAGTTTCTCTCCAACCAATGAACTTCCAGTTTTTTGATGATGTGACTTTTTGATTTATTTGATTTATTTTTCAAACACTGCCAGCATCTTTAGTAGAAGCGTCTCCTACAGATCTGGTAATCTCTGCTTCCGGAAGGTCCTTTCTCCCCAGCTTTTTTTGAATGTCTTATCTACAGCTCTTCCCATTTTCTTTACAATGAAGCCTCTTCATGTTGCTGTTTGTGAATTTGTTAACTTCTCTTTTTGGCATATCCTTACGGTTTTTGTAGTGATGGGAAGCAATCCGGTGAACAACATGCTGCTCTGCTTTACTCTGATGAGTACCAAAGCAAATAACGAATTTGCATACATTATTCTGCATCTTCAGCAAATAATACTTTCTGTTCTATAGGCACCAGCACCACCTGGCATGAGAAGCCACAGCCTTAGTCCCTCTGCTCAGCAGTATAAGACATAGGAGCAAAAATCAGGCCGCTCGGCCCATCAAGTCTGCTGCACCATTCAATCGTGGGTGATAAGTTTCTCAACCCCATTCTCCCACTTTCTCCCCATAACCCTTGATCCCCTTGATACTCAAGAACCTATCTATTTCAGTCTTAAATATACTCAATGACATGACCTCCACCGCCTTGTGTGGCAATGAATTCCATAGATTCACTACTCACTGGTGAATATGTTTCTCCTTATCTCTGTTCTAAAAGGTCTTCCCATTACTCTAAGGCTATGCCCTCAGGTCCTGGTCCCTCCTACCAATGGAAACATCTCTCCAACATCTACTGTGCCCAGGCCATTCAGTATTCTGTATGTTTCAAATAGATCCCATCGCATCCTTCTAAGCTCCATCAAGTATAGACCCAGAGTCCTCAGACATTCCTCATTTGTTACACTTTACATTCCTGGACCATTCTCATGAACCTCCGCTGAACACATTCCAGGGCCAGTACATCCCTCCTGAGATATTGTGCCTAAAACTGCACAGAATACTCCAAATGTGGTTTGACCAGAGCCTTATAGAGCCTCAAAAGTACATCACTATTTTTATACTCAAGTCCTTTCAAAATAAATGCCATTAATGCAATGCCTTCCTAACTACTAACTCAACCTGCAAGTTTACCTTGAAAGAATCCTGGAATAGAACTCTCAAGTCTCTTTGCACTTCAGACTTCTGACTTTTCTCCCCATTTAGAAAATAGTTCACACCTCCATTCTTCCTACCAAAGTGCATGACCTTACACTTTCTCACGTTGTACTCCATTTGCCACTTCTTTGCCCACTCTCCTGACCTGTCCAAATCCATCTGCAGTCTCCCCACCTCCTCAATGCTACCAACCCTCTACCTTGTATTGTCTGCAAACTTAGCCAGAATGCTCTCAGTTCCTTCATCTAGATTGTTAATGTATAAAGTGAAAAGTTGTGGTCTCAAAACAGCCTTGCAGAACACCACTTGTCACTGGCTGCCATCCTGAGAAGGCACCCTTTTATCCCCACTCTCTGCTTTCTCCAGACATCCAAGCTTCTATCTATGCTAGCATCTTGCTTCTGACACCATGGGTCCTTATCTTACTCAGTAGGCTCCTGTGCGGCACCTTGTCAAAGGCCTTCTTGAGGTCCAGGTAGATAATATCCATTGGCTCTCCTTGGTCTAACCTGTTCATTACTTCCTCAAAGAATTTGAGCAGATTTGTCAGGCATAACCTCCTCTTGATGAAACCATACTGACTTTGCCCCATTTTACCGTACACTTCCAAGTATTCAGGAATCTCATCCTTCACAATGGATTCCAGGAACTTACCCATGACTGAGGGTATGCTAATCGGCCTGTAATTTTCTAGCAATTCCTGAAAGATCACCACTAACGCCTCCATTATCTTGTCAGCTATCTCCATTAAATCTTTGAAGAAGCAGTGTGTGAGCCCTTAGAGGATGCGCTGGCAAGGTGCTTTCCTTATATTCTGTAAGCACAGAGACAATCACCTCAGGGGCTAACCCAGTGTTAATATGGTCTTGGTATGGAGCAGCTCCCAGGCGCCCACTATCTCTCTGAGCACACTTGTGCTCATGTATGAAGATCTGGCATGATACACAATGTGATGGCTTATAGTCCAAGTGACTGTCTGCCTTGGCCAATGGGGAAGATGAGATTTCTCTTCAATGTGCCATGCTCCATTGACTCTGAGCTGAGAGATCACAAGATGCCAGTCAAACCTCAATGCACTCTCATGCAGCGTATTGAGATTAGATCAGAATAAGATGCAATGATATATTTTAAAAATAGAGGAAACAAATTAATAAAATTGACAGCCATTAAATGGGCACTGTAACTAAGTTCAAAATCGCAAGTTAGACTTCCAAATTCGAATCCTGCCTCTTTGATTAGACACATGAGTAGGTCCTCTGATTTTCTCAATCCTTCAGCACTGGATGGCCAAAGATTAGGAACAGGAATTAAAGTGCAAATGAAACTTGAGTAGCAACCCCCTCAGGAAGTGAGAGGGGGGCTGCAATTTATCACATCCAGTGGAAGCAGTGAGCCACTTAACCTTCCACTGCACGAGACTGCTGCATGCATCATCCTTCACACCAATTCTCTGAAGCAAGGGGGGAGTACTCCCAGATAGGAAGCCTGCTACCATGGTCCCTACCCCACTTAGAGGTGGCAGGATGGAACACCATGATTGTGCAGAGAGCTGAAAGGGGTGAATGTGTGGAAAGTGTGCAGAAGCAGCCCGTACAGGAAACAATTCATTGCCAAACAAAATGGTATGGAGGCTATTTCGATGAGTCAACTCCAATTGTAGGCTGTATTCTCAAGGGAGATTTCTGGGCCTGGGGCCAATGTGAAATTCTGCCTAAACAGGAATGAGTTCAGATAGGTATCCGTTGCTTGCCTCAATGCCATCTGGGCCAAATGCCAGGGTTTTGGGAGGCTATGGATGCCTTTGTTAGCCATTGAACATGAACAGATGCACAATATGCCAAGTCATGCAGGATCATCCAGCCCATTCCTCAGCTATTCAGTTTGCTCATTCCAGCAGCTTGAGTCCTCTACTTCCACAGCCACTTAAAACCATTTTGATGGATGTGTGGATTCATGAGCACCAGCTTCCTGATGACAGCCACTAATCCTAGCTTTCTAGAATTCTACCTTAAGGTGACATGCTCTTGCCCTTATCTTGTGCACTAAAAACAGTCTGTGAACCATAGGTTGTCTGTTTGGCTTTCAATGTGAAAGTTCCACAAAATCTGCTGCATGACTCTGTCTGCTAAAGTGCTACTTGAAGGGCAGTGCATTGCAGTTCTTCAGCTGTGACAATCCAGGGACACATTCTGCCTAATTGCCAATGAGGTGCCTGCAATTGCAGAGGTTACAGTAAAAACAAAGACAAAGTCCAATGATTAGGTTTGGTAGAGGCAGCTAAAATGGTGTACTCACTGGATTGGAAGCCGAGAAGCAACATCACCAGGTATATGCTTGGTTTATATAGTCACGTTTCCTGAGCAGGATGTATCTCTATTGGGCAGAAATTGATTGGGAAAGGGAAGTTCATTCCAGTAATGATTCCTGAGATCCAAATGCATGTATATAGGCTTCTCAACAACTGATGACGAGAACCTAATTGTGAAGGTTTGACTTGATGACAGCAATCTGGCAGTGGATTTCCTCCTACAGTTCAAAATTGTTCTGGTTACGTGGATTGGCCATGCTAAATTGCCCATAGTGGCTAGGGATGTGGCAGACTAGATGGGTTAGCCATGGGAAATGTCGGTTATATGAATAGAGTGGGGTGTAGATCTGGGTGGGATGCTCTTCAGAAAGTTATACAGACTCAATGGACCTAATAATCTCTATCTGACTGTTGGGATTCTATGACTCTGATTTTTGGACTCTCGCCGGATTCATTCGTCACATTCACTGTCATACTTGATACATCCAGGAAAAGAGTTTGTGGAAAGCTGTCAAAAAAAAAGATTACTTTTGATCCATAGATTTATGCTGAAAAAGACCTGGATGAGCATGATCTCAGTGAGAGAGAGATACAGCAGTTTTGAGAAATGGGAGGGGACACCACAGGTAATAGTAGTGGAACATGGAGTTAACTCATTACAAGTGGGAAGCTGGAGCGGTGCTCGGAGGGTTGTTGGCTGTGGTGCCTGGAGTGAGGATTTCTAGCTATAATAGGCCGTGAGTGTGTACTCAGGGAGTCTTCGGGTTTGTGGCTGCAACAGTGGCAGTGCCTGGTGTCAGGACACCTGGCTGCGGTAGGCCTGAGAAGTGAACTCGATGGGTCATCGTCTCGTTGGTGCTTGGCAGATTGTCAGCTCCTGGCTGTAGTAGGCCTGAAGCACAGGAACTCCTTGAGGTCCAGGCCACCTTGTGGAGACCTGGCAGAAGCCCAGGAACTATATTTAAAGACCCCTTTTACAGAAGATGAACTCTATTTATGTAATTGCTTTTTATTCTTTTTGTAACTCAAAATGGCATCAGATTGTGGCACTGTATCTCCCATAAATATGTGACAATAAATAACTCATAAAGTGATGATATGGTTGTAATTAGATAAAATAAGAATGAGAGTGGTTCCAATGGCAGATGGTGGAGGAAGATGGTTTAGTTAAACCATGTCAAAGGCTGCAGGCTGGTCAAGAAGGACAAGGAATGTTGATTTACCTCAGTGATCTCATTCAATATTCTGTAAAATTAACCATGTATGATACACTGAAATGTTGTAATAACATATTTAGATTAACTTCAATCATTTGCTTGAAACAGAATCTCTCAGAAAACTAGATGCTTGTATTTCTTGTGAAACCATGACCTGGCTACATTCTATTATCTTTTTGTAATCCAGTATGTAATACACAGTGTATGATGACACTGGAAAATGGTTCACTTTTTGAATATTTATGGTGTATAATTAAATGTTCAATGAGTCCTGTTGGCTGGGAGATGAAATATCAGACTTCAGGAGCAATAACAGGGGAACTTTACAGCTGACCTAGTTGTTTCAAAATCCATTGAGTGGACTGGCTTGGTCAGTATACAAACCATTATCGACAGAACTATTAGTCTCATGAATAAATGTATTATTTTAATGATAGACATCTTAAAATGAACAGTAATCTGATAAGTATTGCCAGATTTAATAACTCAAAAATACTGTGTTGATTTAACTGAAGGAAGTACTTAAATGTAATGTAATTACAGGTACTATTATTCATCTACTACAAACTATTGTTGGAAGTTAAGATTTAGTTACAAAGGTTCCTCAAGGCTCTTTGGGTGAGATAAGATGATCTGTAATTTAATCAATCTGAATTTTGATACTGTTCTTGTTTAAATAATAGGTTTATTTTAATTTAGGATATTTTGAAATATTTGATAATGATTCTTGTGCTTTCTGCAGCTTTATAAAAAGTAATAAAACTTTTCTCTGTGTTTATCTACTGGCTCACACATATTTGGAGATTAGGTTTTTCTATTAGCTCACTCTTATATTTGGGGTTTATTACCTGCATAAATAGCAAATTAAAATGAGAAAAAATCATTTCAATAAGATTTAATAAATGTCTGATGCTTGAGAGATGCTGAGAAGAATTGTTGCACCATCCACTGTTGCGTATTTGTAACTGCAGCACTACTTTTTCAAATGCGAGTGGGCAATCCATACTTTGTGCTTTTAACGTCTACTCATGTTTTTCAATCTTCACCAGCAAGTATGTTTTTCAATGTCTGACTTCATAGCTTCATTGAAATGTTCAACACAAAAGATATTTGGCATATTTTGAAGAACAATACAGTTAGACTTACTGCCCTGCTTATTCTAATCTCTCTGCAATCCTGCAAGCATTTATCCAAAATTTAAAGGCTACTGTTGAATCTTTGTTTGCTACCCAATTAAAATGTACCTTCCAAATCCTAACCACTTGTTGACTGTGATTCTTCGACAATCACATTAAATGTTTGCATTCTAGTTATCAATGCTTTAGCTGTTGGGAATCTCTGAACCTTTTTTTAAAGAGTCGTGATATGGAAGTGCTGGTGTTGACCTGGGGTGGACAAAGTCAGAAGTCACATGACACTAGGTTATAGTCCAACAGGTTTATTTGAAATCACAAGCTTTGGAGCACAGCCCTTTGTCAGGTGTAGTGAGAGAGAAGAGCACACAGCACAGAGTTTATAGGCAGAGGGATCAAGGGCAGAGAGATCAAAGAATCATACAGCTGATGTGAGTGGAGTGTCAGATAATTAGTCTCTGCAGGTGACCAAGAGTGTTAGATAGTGAGTAAAGTGTCAACAGCTTAATAACCAGTGACAGGGATGACCTATAATCCGATTAAGTGAGGCAGAGAGATAATTTAAAAAATTAAAAATAAGATGGTGCTGGAGATAGACTAAATGTCTGCAATAACATGATAGGTATAAGAGTTACATGCCAAGGGTCTAACCAAAATAATAAGTAATTTAAAACTGTACAAACTAATTAAGGTAGAGAGATTATGTCAAAACAGGTCATTAAGTAAGATTTTACAGATACAGAAATGTGGTGGGGTCACATGGAGTACAACATAATCACATGGTTACATGATTTTGTACAGTTTTGAATTACTTATTACTTTGGTTAGACCCTTTCAAAGTGTCTACGTGAAAAGCCATTGAAGGAGATGCAAGGACTAGAATCAAGTGAGTGGCTACAACAGTAATACACTGAAAAGCAAGGATAGAGAAACTTACATGTCGATTAACTAAAGCAAAGAGGTTGAGGAGGACAAGAAGGAACATTCTGTCCAATTACAGTTACTCAGGGTCATTAATCAAGACAGCTCTTTTGAACTATGGAATAGATAGAAACCTGAGCACCAGCAAATTATTTGTACATCTGCGCAAAAATGAGTCACTTCTGATTACTAGTGATCAATGACATCCTAGATATAGTTAAAAATCACACAACACCAGGTTATAGTCCAACAGGTTTAATTGGAAGCACACTAGCTTTCAGTGCGACGCTCCTTCATCAGGTGATAGTGGAGGGCTCGATCGTAACACAGAATTTATAGCAAAAATTTGCAGTGTGATGTAACTGAAATTATACATTGAAACTATCCTAGATATAAGAGGTTTAGAGCTAGGACCCAAAATCTGCAATAATTATCTAACTGTAGCCCTTAATATTTCAAATCAATGTACTGTTTGAGAAAAAAGTACCAAATTCATATTCCATTTTGCACTATTATATTTAATATTACACCACCCATCACACTGGGTTCATTTACAGTATCAGAAAATTAGAAATCATACAAATATTTATAGTACTCAGCTTTGGCCAAGTCAGCAGACAAAATCTTAATCATCCTCCTGGTGGTTTTCTTCATGTTGTTTGCAGTCTCAATTGCTCTGTCCAACGTGGTGTTTAAATGTAAAATTTCCTTTTAGAAAACATTCCCAGTTTAGAAACAGAATGTATAAATGAATTGTTTGAAACAATCATATTTCTAAATTTAGGTACACTTTACAAATCAATGCTCAATATGTAATTTCTACTTTTGAAAATTAATATATTTAAAAATACTTTAACAAATTTCTTAATGTGCAGGACAAGTTAGAATTTCTCTAGCTGGAGTCTCTCATTTTTCAAATGAACAAAATGAATTGATAAAAATATAATCCCTTTTAGGATTGCTTTGAATCCATGTCTTTTTTAAGATCTCTCCCTTTGCAAGAGCAGCACTACAGCCATACAGTCATACCAACCAGGTTTCCTAAACTGAAATATTCCCATTTCCTTTGTTTGGCACATGTCCCTCTAAACCTTTCCTATTCATGTAGCCAAATATCATTGAAATGTAGTATTTGTACCCACCTTTACCACTTCCTCTGGCAGTTCATTCCATATATACACCACTCAGTATGAGAAAACGTTGTTCCTCAAGTCACTTCTAAACTTTTCCCCTCTCACTTTAAACCGATGCCTTCTAGTTTTGGACTCCTCTACCCTAGGGAGAAAGCCTCAGCCATTCACCTTATCTATGCCTCTCATGATTTTATAAACCTCTTTAAGGCCACCCCTCAACCTCCTGTGTTCCAGTGAAAGAAGTCCCAACCACCCGTCTCTCCTTATAACTCAAACCTTCCAGTTTCAGTTACATCATTCTTGTAAATCTTTCTTGCACCTTTCCAGTTTAATAATATACTTCCTTAAGGAAGGTGGCCAGAATTCTAATCGGTAGTCCAAATATGGCCTTAGCAACGTCTTGTGCAGCTGTAATACAACGTCCCAAGTCTGGTACTCATTGCTCTGATGAATCAAGGCAAGCATGCCAAATGCCTTCTTCACCATCCTGTCTACTTGTGATGCCACTTTGAAGGAATTGTGTACCTGAACCCCTAGGTCTTTCTGTTTGACAACATCCCCCAGAGCCCCACCATTAACTGTGTAAACCCTGCCCTAGTTTGTCTTACCAAAATACAACACCTCGCCTTTTTCTAACTCTGTCTGCCATTGATCCAGCTGATCAAGATTCAATTGTACTCTTAGATAAACTTCTTCACTGTCTATTATACCACTAATTTTGATGTCATCTGCAAACGTACTAACCAAGTCTCCTGTACTCTCATCTATATTGTTTATATGCATGACAAACAAAAGTGGACCCCACACCAATCCTTGGGGAAAACCACTGGTTGCAGGTCCCCAATCTGAAATTAAACCCTCTACCACCACCCTCTGTCTCCTACCATCAAGCCAATATTGTAGCCAATTGGCAAGTTCTCCCTGGATCTCATGTGTTATATGACAAAAATGAAGCAGTATACGGAACAACCTCGATTATCCAAATGAGACAGGCAGGGAGTATCTTGTTCAGATAACTGACTGTTCAGATAACTGATTGTTTGGATAATGGATAATATTTTTACGGGACCTTAAGATTTTGTTCGGATAATCTGAAATACGGCTAATTGACATTAGGATAATCGAGGTTGTTCTGTATTTGGTATGCGATCACTATTTCAGAGAATGAATGTAGGTAGTTAGTTCCTCACTTGATATCCTTTTTCAGTGCCAATGACTACCTTGCAACAATGGCATTATCAGTAATTGCAATAACTCTACCACACCAATGGCCTAGCCTTGTCTTACCCCTTCTCCTTAATTAACATTAGTGTACATCAAGAGTGTCTGACCATCGTGGTATCCTCCTCCTAGAACTTAAGCCTCAGCATTGAGCACTGCACATAATCGCACAGCTGAGGCTACTGAGCTGCAAATCCTTATGACTGAGCAAGCAGGTCTTGAGGGCAGGCTGCCATTCTTAATGGTATGGTGGCTCCAGGGAAGGTCTGTTAATTGGCTGTGACCTGCATTATTTCACTGCTTAAAAGGGGTCATCTTCCACTTTTGATCTCCCCATGGGACTTGCTGGCAATCAACAACATCTAGCCTGCTATTTGTAAACTTTTTATTTGGGAAGTTGTTCATCAACAATGATCACTTAGTCACCCATTTGTTCCAGCTGTCTTTAGTGCAGAATTAGTGGGTAAGCATCATGACTTCATATCATTATAGTGATTTCAATGCCAAGTCTATGAGTGAAGACTGCAACATCACACCTTGTGGAAGAGTAAGAGATCTAACACTTGCCTCTGGATTTCTTTATTTAGTTGCAAATGTTACCACTGCCAGATTTATACTGTAATAACAGTAAACCATGATAGTTTTGCTGTTATTATTACAGCAACATTTGGGCAATTAATATGTTTGCAAAATATATAATTGGAAAATGAAATTCTGTACAGGTAAGAGTGTGGTGATGTATTTATGAAGAGGGTAATCTTGCTTGGGCAAAAGAAGTCTGAATGAGGTGAAAAGGCAACAAGGGACACATTGTTTATGAGTAAAATTCCTCAGTGTAGACACCAAAACATAGTCGATGAAACACTTGGAGAAGTTTGTCTACTAGGTAACTGCATATCTCTTTTTGTTTGTATTTCCAATAGGTTTTTGTTTTGTCTTATGCTAGAGCTTTCTGATTGATTTAGTGTAAGACCATGTTTGACCATTCTAACTGATTTGGTGTAGGCAAATCATTATTTTGAGTTTGTTTTTGATACCTTTTCATTCTTTCACGAGATATAGCCATCACTGGCAAGGCCAGCATTTGTTGCATGTCTCTAATTGCCCATTTCATAGGGCAGTTCAGAGTAAGGCTGCATTCGCTGACACTGATGTATGTTTGCTATGTGCGGCTTTAAATTGGCCAGATCTGCACCAGATTTCATAGTGGTGGTGAGATGGGCTGGGGTAGCGTGGGGGGGTTGCAGTAGGGAGGGGAGGGGGGAGAATAAAGGGAATCACAGCCTGGATTGGGTAGGGGAGGGGAGGGTAGATGTTGGTGGGGAAGAAGATTGGGAGGTGGGGCAACAGATCAGGATGGGGTTGTGGGAGAGACTAGGAAGACCCAGGAAGAGAGAGAGGGGTGTGGGGAGAAAACTGAGTTGGGCTTTTGGAGTTTGATGGTGAGGTAGAACCAAGGGGAGCACAGAAGGGAAACATTTGGGGAGAGGACTGCCTGGCTCCTGAGCAATCCTTGCAATATCCTGTCCTGGGTCTTGGCCCTCCTTGTCACATAAAATGTACATGATGACATTGGTGCTTGGAACCATGCATCCGTAGCTTCCCACAGTTACTGGTGTCAACAAACATTGCCCAAGAGTAAATCACATTGCTGTGGGTCTTGGAGTCACCTGTAGGCCAAACCAGGTAGATTTCCATTTTTAAAGGGAATTACTTAACAAGATGAATTTTTAAAACAATTGTTGTCATGGTTGCCAATATTGAGTCTAGCTTTACATTCCAGATTTACTAATTGAATTTAAATTTCATCATTCACCATGATGAAATTTGAACCCATGTGTCGAGAGCATTAAACTAACCTCTACAATATTTGCTTAAGTGACTACTACAACACCACTGACCCTTCTTAAGTAAAGTTAAGCAAGTAGAATATTATTTATTGGCACTATTTCATTTCTAATTACAAATTAATAATATGAAAGATTAGAATCCAAATTATTTTAAACCCTATTGATCTTGTTAACTTACAGCACTCACCCTCTCTCCAACTGAGGATATTCTTCCAGTTAGTGCCACAGAATTAATCCTTCAAATACATCTTATTCTGCAGTTAAACTTCCTAGTGTCTTAGACTCTTTCTAAGTACATGCTGCTGACTATTGCACTCTTCCTGTTCTCTTTGGCAGTGGATGCTAGATCAATTGTTAATTTTATATCTGAGATAATGTCCACCACCTATAAGGCACAAATCAGGAGTGTGATGGAATATCTCCCACTTGCCTGGATGAGTGCAGCTCCAACAACACTCCAGATGCTTAATACCATTCAGGACAAAACAGCCTGCTTGATTGACACTGCATCCATAAGCATCCACTCCCCTCCACCACTGACACTCAGTAGCAGCAGTGTGTACTATCTACAAGATGAACTGCAGAAATTCACCAAAGATCTTCAGACAGCACCTTCCAAATCCATGGCCACTTCCATCTAGATGGACAAGGACAGCAGACATATGGGAACAGCACCACTTCAAGTTCCCCTCCAAGCCACTCGCCATCCTGACTTGGAAATATATCAGTGTTCCATCACTGTCCCTGGGCCAAAATGCTGGAATTCCCTCTCTAATGGCATTGTGGGTCAACCTACAACAAGTGAACTGCAGACGTTCAAGGAGACAGCTGGCCACCACCTTCTCAAGGGCAACTACAGACTCCAATAAATGCTGGCCCAGCCTGCACTACCCAAATCTCTCAAATAAATAAAATTTAAAAATGAATAAAATGAAAAATTAGTAGATGAAAGTAATTAATTACAAAGCACTACCGTATCTCATCTTTCATTCTAGTTAGTGCAGTGCTCACCTGTGCATTAATGTTGCTTTTTTCAATGTTACCTCTCAACAATGACTTGGTGCTACAAAATTGATTGGGTAAAACTGGTGACCTTACATTGTCTATTTCACATGTAGGTGAATAGTAAATCCTGGAGCCATTTGATATTGGTGGATACTCAATGGTATCATACCTACAAGAAATAAAATTCCAATTGTAAGACTTATTAAAGTATGGGAGAAAAGTTTGCTAAAGGAGGAAAATAAATTTTAAAATGTGGTAAAGGAATACAACAGACCTACAATAATTCAAAACATTTTGTTACTTCAGTTTAAGAATGCATTTCAATTTGAAATGTATTTATGAAAATAAAATTAATTAAGTCGTTTGTGAACCATCCAATAACACCCACCTTAATGGTGAAATAGAGGCGAATATCTCAGAGTATTTATTTGGTGCAGTAGCTGAAATTCCAAGGCTGGAAGTGAGCCCATGCCTACTTTGCCCTGATGATCCCTCAGAGAGGATTTCTGTGTAGTAAAAAAACAAACACAACAGAATTAATAGAAGCCATCTATGGTTGTCTTTTTGAATAGTCCTAATATATAATATGCTTTAGCTCTAATTTTAGTATGTCTAAATGTAATTTGATTGCAAAATATCTATTAATTCATTAAGTGGATTTTCCTCAGAGAAAGAAATTAGTTTACAGATTCAGTTCCAGGTTGTGAACACAGCTCTGTTTCCAACATGGCATGAAACATGCTTTTCACAGGTATAAGGCCTTAAAATACCAGATATGGATCTGCTGCCAATTAATGGCTGGTGTTGGGTAGGGATTGTGAAGTGGGGTAGTAATTAAAGTGGTTACAGAACAACAGGGAGGTGGCTACATTCTGGCCCAGATGTGGTTGTCATCTGTGCATGTGACAGAATCCTCATTTCCAACTTGACCAGGACAGAGTCCTGGGGTGGGACAGGGAAAGGTTGGATAAGACAGTCTGTTGCCATTTGGTAAGTTTTGTCTAAATGCTCACATTTTTGCCTTAATTAAAACTGTTCCAGACTAGCAACCCCTGTTGCTGTCAGATTGCACCTAGTTAACTTCTGAGAGCTCCTTACAGCTACTTCATCCATGATTACCTTAGGAGGTCAGGAGATGAATTCTTAATGAGCTCTCCTGATGACTTCAAGCTATCCAATTCATGTGGGTAGTGGTGACTTCAATTTGCTAACCAACCTTGCTCTCACCTACCCCACCATCCTCAGGAAAATCAACATTTCTTAATTGGGGTAGGAAAATCTGGTCCCTGATACTTATTGTATCTGAATGGCAAAATTGCATAACATGTTATTCATGGGTCAACAACAGAGACATATTGGTGATGTATAAATAAATCAGCTTTCAAGATTTAATTTGACTCATTTGTGGATTTTTATTCATTATTATGTAAAGAGGCATTAATACCACCAGTTGTATTTAAGAACATATTGCATTTTATATTTATCTGAAGAAACTTCTTACTAACTCATCAGACAGTCACATCACTGGTGTGTAAATTTAAATTTGGATGCTATTTTGACACACAAAGCCTTGTGAATTCAAACTGAGCAAATAACCTCATAAACAGCAGCTACACTATCAAATATGGAATTTTTAAATGCTGAACATACATTGCATCTGTAAATAGAATTAAAAAGAAATTTTAAGCTGCTAAAAAAATGGAAAATGCCTGCAGGTTACTATAGAGAGAATTTCTGTGGCTAGTTTTTTTTAAAATTAGCTCTTTTACTTTGATTTCCAGCAGCTGTGAATTATTCTTGTTCTTACACAATTGATTTAATCGAGTTTGGGGAAATGCATCTTCATACAGAAAAAACATCTTTGAACCTGGATTCTATGTTTTAACTAGAACATTCTGTGAATGTCAATATATTAAAGTCATAATATTTTATGTTTGACTCGGTGATTTGGAGTCATATCTAGCACGAAGGAAGAGAGTTGTAGTCGTTGGAGGTCATTCATCTGAGCTCCAGAACATTTCTGGAGGAGATTCTCAGAGTAGTGTCCTATACCCCGGCATTTTCAGCTGCTTCATCAATTACCTTCCCTCCATCATAAGGTGAGGTGTAGGGATGTTCACCAATGATTGCACAAAGTTCAGCACCATCTGTGATTCTTCAGATAATGAAGCTTTTTTTTATTTGTCCAAATGCAGCAACACCTAGACCATATCTCAGCTTGGACTGATAAGAGGGGAGTAATATTCACACCACAAAAGTGTCAGGCAATGACCAACTCCAACAAAAAAGAAGTTAACCATTGCCCTCCACATTTATTCAATTACATTACTATTGCTGAATCCCTTACTATCAACATCCTGCAGATTTCCATTGTCCAAAAACTGACTTGGACTAGTCATATAAATAATATGGCTACAAGAGTAGGTCAGAAGCTAGGAATTCAGAAGTGTCTAACTGACTTCCTGAACTCAACAACCTTTTCCACCATCTACAAGGCACAAGTCAGGAGTATGATGGAATGCTTCCTTTTATTTGAGTAAGTGCAGCTCTTGTAACACTTAGGAAGCTTGATACCATTTAGGAGAAAGCAGTTGCTTAATTGGTACCACTTCCATAAAGGAGAAAGTGAGGACTGCAGATGCTGGAGACCAGAGTTGAAAAATGTGGTGCTGGAAAAACACAGCTGGCCAGGCAGCATCCGAGGAGCAGGAGAATCGACGTTTCGGGCATAAGCCCTTCTTCAGGAATGAGGCTGGTGTGCCAAGCGGGCTGAGATCATTGTAGATTTCTCCAGCTTCCTCATTTCCCCTCCCCCCACCTTATCTCAGTCCCAATCCCCAGATTCAGCACCGCCCTCTGGACCTGCAATCTTCTTCCTGACCTCTCCGCCCCCACCCCCTCTCCGGCCTATCACCCTCACCCTCACCTCCTTCCACCTATCGTATTCACAGCGCCCCTCCCCCCTACCCTTTATCTCAGCCCGCTTGGCATACCAGCCTCATTCCTGAAGAAGGGTTTGTGCCCAAAACGTTGATTCTCCTGCTCCTCGGATGCTGCCTGGCCTGCTGTATTTTTCTAGCACCACATTTTTCAACCACTTCCACAAACACCAACTTTTTCCACCACAGACATTCTGTAGCAGTAATGTGGGCCCGCCACAAGATGCACTACAGAAATTCACAATGAGTCCTGAGACAATACCTTCCAACCTCATGACTATTACCATCTAGAAGGACAAGGGCAGCAGATTCTTGGCAATATTACCAACTACAACTTCCCCTCCAAGAGATTCACCATCCTGACTTAGAAATGCATCACCATTCCTTCAGCATCACTGAGTCAAAATCCTGGAACTCCCATTCTAACAGCATTGTGGGAGTGCCTATACCAAGTGGACTGCAGCAAGAAAGCAGCTCAACATCCCTTTCTCAAGGGCAACTAGTGATGGGCAAAAAATCCTTGCCAGTGATGCCCACATCCTATGAATGATTAAAAACAATGTCCTTTTAAATCTAATCACAGGACCTGGGGATTTAAACCAACAACAGCTTAAAAAAAATTACAGACTTAACTGAATTAATTTCAAATGTTTCAAAGACAACTTCAAACTTAAGGGTGGATTAAAGCTAAGTTTGGCTAAATACTAACTGTAATCATTCAGTTACACATGACAGCCAATTATTTTGAATCTACATGCTACTTAAGAAACACAAATGAAGTCAACGTAATCAGTGAAAGAACCATAAACATTTATAATCAAGGAAAAAATGCTGCTTGGCCCATTGTGTCCATACCATCTGTTTAATAGATTGATTCAAGACTAATCCTATGATTTTAGTTCCTTCCAGACTGCTATATCTTTCTTCTCTCATCTTTAAAGATGCAATAATCTCTGCTTCAACTACATTCTGTGGTAAAGCATCCATACTGTAATAATAAAAAAATGCCATCCAACTACTCTTCTTATTCTCACAATGAAATTTTTAAATTGATGATCCAGTCATGATTCCACTCCAGAAAATCTAAGCTGATACTTCAATGCAATAATATAGAAATTCTATTGGAGGTACTATCTTCGAGATGAGATTCAATTGAGGCTCCACTTGGCCTCTTGGGGGCATAAATCCCCTTCCTTTTCCCAGGAATATACCAAGTCAGGCTTCTTTTCCTGAAGATTGGAAAATTTCTGATCTGGGGAGATGACTGAATGTTTTCTAAGTCAAGAGTGTAATGCTGGAAAAGCACAGCAGGCTAAGCAGCATCAGAGCAGCCGGAGAATCAACATTTCGGGCATAAGCCCTTCATCAGGAAGGGCTCATACCTGAAACATTGATTTTCCTGCTTCTCAGATGCTGCCTGGCCTGCTGTGCTTTTCCAGTGCCACACTCATGACTCTGATCTCGAGCAACTGCAATCCTCACTTTCTCCTGAATGTTCTCTAAACATAATTCCCAATGTTGGTCACATATATTACTTTTACCGCAGTTTATCTTCAAATAGTTAAACCATCTAAATTCGTTATTGTTTTATTATACCTCCACATCTCTTTAAACTGTCTACAAAAACACTTCATTAATTTATTCTTTTTTAGTGACACATACCGCACACTGGAAAAATGCATAGTTCTCTTTCCTTTTCCTCAACACTAACCATATAGATGTTGATGTATGACTGGTGGGATGAAATTGATCTTGGGTGGTGATAGAAAACAGGTGATAATAAATTTGCAGCTTGATTGCCTAATCCCTATTGATTTCAATGGGGAATTGTAAAAGGAACTGTTTTATTTTTATTAGCTTACTTCACACTCTCACTGAAGACCAGTTTCACCCATGATCTGATCATTGTCTTGAGTAAATGTAAGATACCAAATTTCATTGGAATATTATTCTTCATGCTCTGAAGTTGTGGAATTCAATATTGAGTCCCAGAGTCTATAAAGTGCCAAGCAGAAACTGAGGTTTCTCTAGCCTGCATTGATCTTCATTAGAACACTGTAGAAGGCCCAGAACAGAAATATTTGCACAGGAGTAAGATGGTTTATTGAAATGGTAAACAACAGGAAGATTGTGTAATTCCTATGGACAGTGCGGAGGTGTTTCACAAAGCAGTATCCAGTTTGCATTTGGTCTCTCCAGTGTATAGGTGACTACAAATATGAGCTGCTGATACAGTAGACTAGACTGAAACAATTTTACTTTATTCTGCTTTACCGAGCTCCCCCACTCCCCCCTCAGCTTCATAATTCAGAGAAAATGCTTATGGCAACAGCAAGATACCCTTAAAGGTGGATGAAGGAGAGGACATCTCAAAATGGTCTACCCTTTCTCATCAACCTTTATGAATCTGAAATAAGGATGGTCTTTGCAGCCAATTACCACTGTCAGGGGTGTATCTCTCCATAGAGTGGCTTGCAGCTGGAGCTGAACACAGGCAGACATGACAAGCCAGCTTGGGGTGCTGGCCCATTCTGTTATCAGGAGGTGACCTGCAGGAAACTGACTCTTTCATACCACTATGGGGACTTGGAAGTGATTGGAAAATCCAGGTGGCCTCTAACAATTGATCTTGAGATGCCATTAACAGTCTGTTTCAAGAAAAATGGCTTGGGGTCAGGATGGAGAGAGGGGACTGATATGCAGGCCAGCAGCCCAAAATTCAATGCATGTCTGTTCATATTCCTGTTCCTGGTGGAGGGATATCTCCATATTTCAAGCAGGCTCAGAGTGGAAGGACAATGTGGTAAAACATTTTAAGAAAGGGATTTACAAATCTAAGGAATTAGTAGAATTTGATGATTTGATTCAAGAATCAGCTGATCTGATTGCTCCTCAAATTCATATTATTTGTTAAAAAGCAATAGTCACTTCTGCTACTAAATAGTCACAGAGTTGCAACTCATCACATTATACTTATCTATAGCGCTCATTTATTAGAATGATTATTCTTCCTCGTTCTCACTATGAGGTGTTTTCTTACTGCACAAAAAACAGCTATTCATTTTCGGTCTATGTAAATTCAGTCCATTTGTTGATGAGTGTAAGCCTGTTGATATAAAAAAATGAATAATATGCCTTGTTAAACAAAATATTAATCATCACACCATCTGAGAATGTGCTGTAAAATGTTTCAATAGATTGCAACATTTTCTTTTCATCTTTCAAAAACTGAGTTTGTATCTAGTTCTGATAGGATGAAAATCCATTTGTCTGCCAGCTAAAAGTGTTCCCAATGAACTGAATTTAAGCAATTTTAAGCAATTTTTCAGCTGTTTACAATTAGGTTAGCTCATCTCGTTGGATGGATGGTTTATGGTGTAGGGTAAGTATGGATAGAGTTGAGAAATTCTAAGGGTAGAAAGACTCTAATGGGAGTTATCTACAGGCACCCAAACAGTAGCCTGGATGTAGTGTGTAAGTTGAATAAGGAGCTGAAATTGACCTTTCGCAAAGATATTACTACAGTTGTTATAGGAGATTTCAACATGCAGGTAGACTGGGAGAATCAGGATGGTACTGGACCCCAAGAAAGGGAATTTGTGGAGTGCCTCCGAGATGGATTCTTAGAACAACTTGTGCTGGAGCCTACCAGGGAGAAAGCAGTTCTGGATCTGGTGTTGTGCAACGAAGCGGATTTGATCAGGGACCTCGAAATAAAGGAGCCATTAGGAGGTAGTGACCAAAATACAATAAGCTTTAATCTGCAGTTTGAAAGGGAAAGGGTAGAATCGGAAGTGACAATATTTCAGTTGAATAAGGGGAACTATGGAGCTATGAGGGAGGAGCTGGCCAAAGTTCAATGGTGCAATACCCTAGCAGGGATGGCAGTGGAACAACATTGGCAGGTATTTCAGGGTATAATGCAGAAAATGCAGGATCAGTTCATTCCAAAAAGGAAGAAAGATCCTAAGGGGAGGCAGGAGTGGTCGTGGCTGACGAGGGAAGTTAAGGACCATATAAAGACAAAAGGGAAAAAGTATAACATAGCAAAGATGAATGGGAAATCGGAGGATTGGGAAGCTTTTAAAGAACAACAGAGGATAACTAAAAAGGAAATATGCAAAGAAAAATTAAGGTACGAAGGTAAACTGGCCAAAAATATAAAGGAGGATAGTAAAGGCTTTTTTAGGTATGTGAAAAGAAAAAAAATGGTTAAGACTAAAATTGGGCCTTGAAGACAGAAACGGGTGAATTTATTACGGGGAACAAAGAAATGGCAGAAGAGTTGAATTGGTACTTTAGATCTATCTTCACTGGGGAAGACACGAGCAATCTCCCAGATGTAATAGTGGCTGAAGGACCTGAACTGAAGGGAATTTATATTAGGCAGGAAATGGTGTTGGAGAGACTGTTAGGTCTGAAGGCTGATAAGTCCCCGGGACCTGATGGTCTGCATCCCAGGGTACTAAAGGAGGTGGCTCTAGAAATCGTGGATGCATTGGTGATCATTTTCCAATGTTCTATAAATTCAGGATCAGTTCCTGTGGATTGGAGGGTGGCTAATGTTGTCCCACGTTTTAAGAAAGGAGGGAGAGAGAAAACAGAGAATTATAGACCAGTTAGTCTGACTTTGTGGTGGGAAAAATGCTGGAGTCAATATAAAGGATGAAATTACGACACATCTGGATAGCAGTAACAGGATAGGTCAGAGTCAGCATGGATTTATGAAGGGGCAATCATGCTTGACTAATCTTCTGGAATTTTTTGAGCAAGTAACTCTGAAGATGGACAAGGAAGATCCAGTGGATGTAGTATACTTGGACTTTCAGAAAGCCTTTGATAAAGTCCCACATAGGAGGTTAGTGAGCAAAATTAGGGCACATGGTATTAGGGGCAAAATACTGACATGTATTGCAAATTGATTGGCTGACAGGAAACAAAGAGTAGTGATAAACAGCTCCCTTTCGGAATGGCAGGCAGTGACCAGTGGTGTGCCGCAGGGATCAGTGCTGGGACTACAGCTTTTTACAATGTACATTAATGATATAGATGAACGTATTAAAAGTAATATTAGCAAATTTGCTCTTAACACAAAGCTAGGTGGCAGAGTGAAATGTGAGGAGGATGTTAGGAGAATACAGGGTGACCTGGACAGGCTAGGTGAGTGGACGGATGCATGGCAGATGCAGTTTAATGTGGATAAATGTGTGGTTATCCACTTTGGTGGCAAGAACAGGAAGGCAGATTACTACCTAAATGGAATCAAGTTCACGAGGTCAATTCCCGGAATGGCGGGACTACCTTACGCTGAAAGATTGGAGCGACTGGGCTTGTATATGCTTGAGTTTAGAAGGCGGAGAGGGGATCTGATTGAGACGTATAAGATTATTAAAGGATTGGACACTCTGGAGGCAGGAAGCATGTTTCCGCTGATGGGTGAGTCCTGAACCAGAGAACACATTAAAAATAAGGGGTAGGCCACTTAGAACAGAGTTGAGGAGAAACTTCTTCACCCAGAGAGTGATGGGTGTCTGGAATGCTCTGCCCCAGAAGGCTGTGGAGGCCAAGTCTCTGGATACTTTCAAGAAAGAATTGGATAGAGCTCTTAAGGATAGTGGAATCAAAGGTTATGGGGATAAGGTAGGAACAGGATACTGATTGAGGATGATCAGTCATGATCATAATGAATGGTGGTGCTGGCTCGAAGGGCAGAATGACCTACTCCTGCACCTATTGTCTATTGTCTATTGCTCACTGATGAATAGTGACTCCCTGTCAAGTAATGACCCAAGTTTGAAGTTCTCACTCTTTCATTCCAACAAGCCCTCACCCTGTTCTATCTCTGCTAACCCTACATCCCTTATGATTCCTTGCTGCAATCTGATAACTTGCACATTCCAAATTTTAATTGCTCCATCATTGCCCAGACACACCTTCATCTCTCCAGTCTAAAACTCTGGAATTCCCTCCCCAACTCAGCAACAATAACTTTTACTTATATAGTGCCTTTGGAGTATTTTATTTTGTTAAAATGCTTCGCAGGAACATCATCAGACAAAATTTGATATTGTCATATTTAAAAAGATTTTAGAATAGTTCACCAAAAACATGGTCAAAGAAGTAGGTTTTCAGAACCATCAAAATGAGGAAATTGAGGTAGGAAGTTGTGTAGAACTAGGGAGGAAATTGTTAAGTTTAATGCTTGGCAGCTGAAAGCATGACTGCCAGTGGTGGAACTCAACAGGTCAGAACTGTTGCATAGATATCTCTGTGGGTGGTAAGGTTGAAGCAGATTACAGGGATGCAGATATTGCTATCTAGGCAAATGCAACAATAATTCTATACCAGCAACAACCCACATGCAGGCGGTAAGACACGCTAGTGGAATACAGAGGAACCTCGATTATCCCATCGAGATGGGTGGGCACTATTTCGTTTGGATAATTGATTATTCAGTTAACTGATTCAATGTCTCTCCTCTGGGGCTCTGAGTTTTCTGAAGTTTCCTTTTTCCTCGCTCTGCCTGCCTTGCTCCCTCTCTCTGTCTCAGGGTTTGTTTCTGAGCAGACACACACTGGTGTGTAAGGGACCTGCAGCATTGCTAAAGCCTCAGTGCCCCCTGCCATCAGTTCAATGGGATTGACACAGCGAGCACTTGCTAAGTCCGCTCCCCGTTCAGGAGACTAGGCAGCAGCACACAGCGTGCGAGCCACAACCCCCTCCAACCCCTCCCACCGTCCGCGCCCCTGCCTGACCCCCAACCCCATCCAGGCCACTCCCACTGTCCACCCTCCAACCCCATCCAAACCTCTCCCTATCCGTTCCCTCCCACCGTCCACCCCACAACCCCCTCCAAACTTGCTCCTCGTCTGCCCCCAACCCCGCTCCCCTCCGCCCTCACCCCAACTCTGTTCAAACCCCCCTCAACTCCGTCCAAACTCAGCCCCCGTCTGCCACCCCCCAACCCCATCCAAACACACCCACTGTCTGACCCCGCCCAACACCCACCTTCCCCCAACCCCTCTCCAGGGCAGCTGGAGTGAACATCAACAGTAAGACTGCTGTTGCCTTTGGAGAGATTATCTGGAGATGGAAGGACTTAGGGTATACCCCTATGTGGAACTCAAGAGAAGGTGTGGAGAGACAGAGAGTGGGCGGTCAGTCATTTGGAGACGGTGCCTGGGCTCTCATCGATGATCAGGACTGTTCACGGCAGCATTTCAGTAAGCCGAGTACATTTTTAATCATTGTAACCAAAAGACGCGATCAGTGTTGGAAACACCTCTTCGATGTAATGTTTCTATTGGGACCTTGAGATCTTCTTCGGATAACCCGAAATTCAGGTAATTGATATTTGGATAATTGAGGTTCCCTCGTAGTTGCTGTCTTGATGGTTTCTTTCTGAATAATATTTGGCCAGAATATTTTAATGAATCCATAAATGTTCTGTTCACTTACAAAATGATTTTTTTCCATGAATCAATTAAGTGGAATTTTCTTAAATATCTAGTTAAAAATCACACAACACCAGGTTATAGTCCAACAGGTTTATTTGGAAGTACTAGCTTTCAGAGCACTGCTCCTTCAACATGTAACCTGATGAAGGAGTTCTCTGAAAGCTAGTACTTCCAAATAAACCTGTTGGGACTATAACTTAGTGTTGTGTGATTTTTAACCTTGTCCAACCCAGTCCAACACTGGCACCTCCACATCTTAAATATCTATTCAGTGAAATGGCTCAGATCCTCAATTAATTGCTTCTCCATAAATAGTTACCAAAATAACACTTTTTCTCTACATACTAAATATACTTTAACATTAAAATTGAATACTTTTCCAATCTGTGTTGTTATCTTTTGTTCCTATTTGCAAGTGAAGGCTCACCATTAGTAATGTATAAATAAGTATTACCTTTATATGAACCTTTTAGCCAAGTCCTGGTTGATTTGTGACCTTCTGAGTAACTTCGTCTATGATGAGCTGTTCTTGGTTTTTCCAAGAAACCTTGCTTTGCATATACAGATATTTGTGTATCAGAAAAAAATAGATCTTCCATTCTGTTGTCTGTAATAAAACAGTAATAAAATAAATTACTCATTTATGATGAAACTATTGAGAATTATAGAAACTAACTTCCATGTTACAATTATTGAGAGGTATATATATTTCTATATATTTAGTAACATGTCACATTGGTGAAATTGTGAATATGATGGCTTCAGCAGAATCATTTCTGAATTGTAAATTGCAAGCCTGGTATCTTGCAAATTCTTGTATGTCTCATAGGAAAAGGCAGAAATTTCCATTGGGATAATCAAACCAAGAGTTAAACAATAAAATACCTCATGAAATAAAAACTCTGGTGCTGTTACCAAGCTATGTTGCCCAATACGCTGTGGAAGATGTAGGAGAGCCAAAGGTAAGTGCAGATTTATCTGTACCATTTGTACAATGTTTTGGGAATGCAAACGTAGCTGGAAATATGATTAGAGAGCAATAAAAGGTAAAGAGAAATTACCACAGTAGTTGTATAAATTATATTTATTTCATTTTCTTTGCCTTTAGATAATACAAAGTGAGATGCCATTCAGGTGAAAGAGAACAGAAGAGAATGAACGAATGAAAATTGCTTTCCATATCTATCCAACCAGCTGCATTCTCACCCAATCCACCATTCACTTATTTACACTTAGCAGCCCAGAGAAATTCATCTTGAAAAAGAGTATAGTTCTGAAAACAATTTTGTACTGGATAAGTTACAATACATAAGGATTCTGGAGGAATCAGAACTGATACAGATAGTTGATGTCTTTTCTGTAGGGAATGGTTTGGTCTGTACATTGTTGAAAGAATAATTCCTAATTGGTGACTTTTTCATTTGTTGTAGTTTTGTACTGTGTTGTTTCTTCATTCCTCTGTTATTCTTCTGCTTCCTTATAAAAATATAGGGGCTCCATAATGCAAAGCTGGGAAGGAAAAGAGTTCCCTGTCTGCAAGTAATAAAAGACAACTTGCAGAATCCTTTTTTTGCACAACTGGAAGAGCATTCTTCTTATAACTTCAGCCAATGTTTGTAGTGCCATAATTGTGACTGTGATCACCTCCTGATTTGAGAGTTCACATGGGCAGTTTTAAGTCAATTGGTAAACCAAATTTTTGGGGTCAGCTAACTGCTTACATCCCCCAATCACTTCTCCTGAATTGCAGCAAATATTTTAAAATATTTAGTCCCAGTATATGCTTATGCTACCAATTCCAGTTCCTTAGAACAGAACTGCTTCATAAAGTATTTTGTACTCCCCAGCATGATTTTCCCATTTTCAGATGACTCATGAGGGTAGTAGTATTGAATGTCAACTAACTTGACACCTCAATTTCCGAGAAAATATGACTGACTGTGCGCTAAACAGAGGCCAGAGGTTTCTTGGTCCTAAAGATCATGTGTCATGGCTTACTCCTTATAGGATGCAAAGGCAAGAAGGTGGCTTTTCTTTTGCTTCTCACAGATGGGACTCACAGGGAGGTGAGTTGGAGGGGTCGAAGGCAAAGAAGCAGGTTGGTTTCAGTGGGTATACAATTTCCCTCTAATTACCCCAGATTGGGGAAATTGGAGACCACTCCCTTAATCTGACAGATCACTTTGGTTACACAGTCGGGAATCTAGCCACTTTTCATATCTAATAGGAAGGTAGGTTATCTGTGAAATTTCAGGTTGAGGCCCCCCCACCCCACCAAATGCACAATTTGACAACTTAGGAACCTTTATTGATGGCATGTTGAGAAAGTCCTGGTAGATCATCTTGCTCAAAAATTAATTGATGAGGTGGTGAAAAGATGACGAGTTTCTGCCTAGGGACAACTTGCTTAATTATAACTTCCTCTACTTGCCTCTAAGGAGGATAAAATACTGCCTTAACTTTCAAAAAATGTCCTTTGCAGTACAAAGTAAATTATCACTGTAACAACATTGGCATCTACCAGATAGTTTGGAAAGTTTTCCAGGTATGTCGTGTCTAAAAAAAAAGCAAGTCAAATCCAACCTGGTCAACTCCCACACCATTAGTCTAGTCTCGATCATCAGTAAAGTGATGGAAGGTGTCATCAAGAGTGCTATCAAGCAACACCTGCTCAGCAATAAACTGCTTACTGATGCCCAGTTTGGGTTCAGCTAGGGCTCCTCCACTCCTGACATCATTACAGCCTTGGTTCAAACATGGACAAAAGAGCTGAATTCCAAAGCTGAGGTGAGAGTGACAGCTCTTGACATCATGGCCTCATTTGACCAAGTGCGGCATCAAGAGACACTTGCAAAACTGGAATCAATGGGTAACGGAGCAAGTTCAAAACTGGGCCTCAGTGCTTTCTTTCTCATTGACTCCAAAATTAGACATCACCCTTACTTCCAAAATCCCTTTGCTATTTACAGGTCTTCATTGCTTCCTAGCATTAGCTGCTACCAGCTTTCTCTCTTTACCTGTTTCCAAGCTGTCCTAGCTCTAGCATTACCCCGCATGTCTTCCCCTGCAGTCTATCCCTATGGCAACTTGGAAACGTGAGATGTCCCAGATAAAGATTTCAATTAATACACCTTCCAAAGTATATCTTTGGTTCTACATGTGTCCTACATTAACCACTTATGAAGACATCTGAAGATACCTCATCTTGACTAAGACTCAGAAAGGGGCCATCTGTTGTTAAAGTATTTCCCACTTCTAACTCTCACCTTATTACATAAACACAGGCCACTCTTTGGATTATAATTACTTTAGGTTGGTTTACCAACTTCCCACGAGGTGCTCCATTATCTTACTTTTAAAAACTTAGAAGTTATAATCTTAAAACATGCAAATCATGAAATTAGACATTTTTGCAAAACATATGGTCATAGTCTGTAAACTTAATAAACAGACCCACATTTTTCATAAATACACTCTAATATTATTAATAATTTTACTTTGTAGATGAAAATTTCTCACTATGGCATGATCTGGTTCAATATAGTTTATGTTAGAAAATGTACAACCTGTATGGCAAATCTACAAGGGCATAAGATAACATGGAAGAGTTTAAAGCACTCACTTAGTTTTGGATTTGAAGCATCTTTATCTCCTCTTTGCCAACTACAGGATTTTCTTTTTAGGCTGTTTAAGAAATTCGTAGTTAACTTAACATCCTCCTCACATCTGTTGTTTAAAAGAAAATACGTTAAATGTAAAATAAGTGTAGAGAATTAATTCCATAATCAAAGCATTCATCTGCAGACACTGTTGAAATAAAACTGTTACTATCCATTAAGATTCATAGTCGTAAACTTAATAAACAGACCCACATTTTTCATAAATACGCTCTAATATTATTAATAATTTTACCTTGTAGATGAAAATTTCTCACTATGGCACGATCTGGTTCGATATCTTTGTCTCTGTGATGGAGATACATTGGACAACTTTGAAAGATTTTCCCTTAGTGATTGCTTGAGTTTTGAGACTTCATTTTGCAGCTCCAAGACTTCTTCACTTTGGTAAAGAAATAAGTAGATTAATAAATCTCTTTGTACGAGTACATTAACAGCATTACATCTTGAGGATACGGTAATAAGTACATTTTATATGTAGTTGACAATCTTTAAATTTTTGGGACTCCCTTTTGTACTTGTCCACCTCAAATCTGCACATCCACAATTAAAAGGCAGAGTGTACTGCGCAAGAGAATTTAACACAAGTAACACATTTAGAATAAGTCTTCCAGTTCACTAGAGAAAAGCATAAGGCTAAATCGTACATTTTTTGTCCAAGTCTAAATAGCATTGAGTTTATTTGAGATTTTCTTGCCAAGAGGCAGCGGGATTTCTTAGCCCTATTTCACCAAACCTGCCTCATTAATTACCTACGCAACCCTAAGGTGTCTCTCATGTCTGATTTCTGCGCCATCTTGCCACATGCTTTTTCTAGAACACCTTGCCAGTCAGCAGGTATCCCAGGATTCGCTGGCCTCTCTTCATCCGCACAATCTTTAAAAGTCCATTGTATACCTAGACAAACACTGTCAGTATGAATCTGCTGTGCATCGTTCCTGATATTTGCCCATGGACATGGCAGGCAAGTGGAATTCAATGTACTACTTTGTAGGCAGGGTGCTGTTGGATGCGATGGTGCCCAGGAAGGTTTTCCTCAACCCCCATGACCAGCAATAGACGTCACAGCACCAGACTCACGTGGTGGTCTTCGTCTGAGGGGGCCACTCAGAATAAGGCCGTCTCAACTGCATGGAGGAATTTCCAGCAGTGTAGGAAGGAGATCGATGTCTTTCTCAACTCTGCTGTCTAAGACCTAACATTTCCTCTCTGATATCTCACATTCACTTGATTTCTCCCTTTGTACTCACCTCCCATCAAAGCTCATGTTCTACCATTCTCAAAACTACCTGCACCATCTTGCCCTACTTGCTCTCACTCACACCTAACTCCGACAGCATTAAACCTGTATGTCCTCTGCACTGCCTGCTCATTTGCTTGGGACTCACTTGCACCAAAATCAACAGCTTTGCCACTTACTTTGATCTGCTTAATCCCTGTCTCTTTCTCATTCCAGGAGGTAAACAGATCATGGTAGGGCATATAGAGTCAAGTCAAGGTTTCCATCACCCCTTATTTGGAGAGGATTCTGATTCTGCCCATCCTGACCATACCCTGGACTTGTGTCTGAGCAGCCCTTAACGTAATGTGCTAGAATCCTTAAGCAAAGGCTATCCTCGTTGTCTGGACTGAGACCCGCTGACAATTGTGACAAACTTTTAGGCTTTGTCTCCACCATCCCATTGACCTTTCACAATTACTTCACCCCCCCACCTGCATTCACCTATCGCCTTCCCAGCTACCTTCCCCCATTTATCTCTCAGCCCCCTTCCCCCTTCACATTCCTGATGAAGGGCTTATGCCCGAAATGTCAACTCTCCTGTTCCTTGAATGCTGTCTGACCTGCTGTGCTCTTCCAGTGCCACACTTTTCGAGTCTGCACTGAACAGCAAGACAGGAGAGTATTACAAGCCTGAAAGGAAAATTCACAAAAAAGCAAGGGAAGGCAATGCAAGGCATCAATGCTGTGAGCACTGGATTAACTCAAAACTCAAAACAGTTGGTGAAGAGATGCACCTGGAGCAGGTCATGAGCTGGATGCTGACAATGACCTTATTGGAGCATTACAATGATAGTGACTGGTGCAGCACTGCACTGATGTGCTGAACCGTAAGATGAATTGGAAATAAAGCTGGCAGATGTTGGATACCAGTATCCATGAAGCAGGGGTGCATTTGGCAGTACCCATGGAATATGCCATGAGATCTTGGTGCCAGATTTCCAACATGGACTCCATTTGGAATAACTGATGAGCTGAATCTGCTTGGTTTCTTTGTCATATTATCCGAATGTCTATCTTCTTTGGTGAGTGGAAAATAGGGGATATTGATTTTCAAATAAAAGGCTTGGTGGGAATGTTACTGCCTCAAAATTTGGCAGGGTTGACAGGGACAGCTATATAAAATTCAACATAAAGCATGCAGGGGTGGGGTGGGGGGATATCCTGACTTTCAGGCACAAGTTATGACTACCCCTCAAGGTTCCAATGTCTCTCTCTCAGCCATCTCCTCCAGTATAGTGGTGAAGCAACTGCCTTTAAATGGTATTTCCTGGTTTGCCATGCTAGTGCACAGCCAGTGTTTAAAGGTAGCATCTGCAGCCTCTATGCCAAAGATCCCGGCAGTGGCGAGCACTTCTCCCTCTTCATAATTCAATGAGAAGAGCACTGTGGTTGCCGGATACATAATTAAAGAATTGAACAGAGAAAGATTGTTTGAGAAAAATTGCCATATGCCATGGCAGAAAACCCATTGAAAATGACACAGCCAAAATATGGGAAAATTCAGCCTTTAAAGTTGAGCAAATGAAAGGGAAAAGTTGGGAAGAAGAATAAAAGGGATAGTTTGTGATAGAGTGGAGGGTAGGAGAGATTAAGTGACAAAAGGTTTCATGGTGAAAAACCAAAAGGAATAACAATGGGACAAGTAAAAAAAAGTGTGCCAAAGATCCCGGCAGTGGCGAGCACATACGGGGAAATACGAATTGGCAGGATAGAAGTCATCCAAAAGCAAACTACAGGATTTAAGAAAGAAATGAGAGAAAAAGATCAGCAAAACAAAATGAGGGTAGGGGTTAAGGTCTATAGTTTTTTAACACAATATTGAGTCCAGAGGCTGTTAAGTGCAGATCCTTAGACTTGTGTTAATCTTAATTGGAACACTGCAGAAGGCCAAGCAGAAAAAGATCAGAGAGGGTGCAAGATAGATAAATTTGTACACCATTTGTACAGTTTTTTTGTTACCTTTTTTCTCACTTTGAGCAGAATTTCATGTTTATCTGCATCATGTTTTAGTTGCTTGTGCAGTGAACTCACATATTTTGTTTAACTCAACCTATAATGTCTGGACTACCTAGTCGATTTCTATTACAGCCCCTGGTTTGGTGGAATTTATAAATCCGATCAGTTCTTAAGTCATTGATGCCTATTTGAAAAGTAGTGGTCTCAACTTTGAACCTTGGGATATTCCACTAACTACTCACCCATTGAGCATGGCTCATCTGCTGTTTTCAACACTCGAGCAAATTTCTCATCCATTGTTGTGTTTTTGACCTGAATTTCCACAGTTTTAAGTTTATCTATTAATGGATGTAGGTTTGCTCACTGACCTGGAAGGTTTGTTTTCAGACATTTCGTCACCATTTTAGGTAACATCTTCAGTGAGTCTCCATGTAGCCTGCTTTCTATTTGTGTTTGGGTTTCCTTGGGTTGGTGATGTCATTTCCTGTGGTGACATCATTTCATGTGGTGATGTCATTTCCTGTTCTTTTTTTCAGAGGGTGGTAAATGAGATCCAAGTCAATGTGTTGGCTCATAGAGTTCCGGTTGGTATGCCATGCTTCTAGGAATTCTCATGTGTGTCTCTGTTGGCTTGAACTAGGATGGATGTGTTGTCCCAGATGAAGTGGTGTCCTTCCTCATCCGTATGTAAGGATACGAGTGAGAGTGGGTCATGTCTTTTTGTGGCTAGTTGATGTTCATGTATCCTTATGGCTAGTTTTCTGCCTGTTTGACCAATGTAGTGTTTGTTACAGTTCTTGCAAGGTATTTTGTAAATGGCATTAGTTTTGCTTGTCTGTATAGGGTCTTTCAAGTTCATTAGCTGCTGTTTTAGTGTGTTGATGGGTTTGTGGGCTACCATGATGTCAAGGGGTCTGAGTAGTCTGGCAGTCATTTCTGAGATGTCTTTGATGTAGGGGAGAGTGGCTAGGGTTTCTGGATGTGTTTTGTCTGCTTTTTGGGTTTGTTGCTGAGAAACCGGTGGACTGTGTTCATTGGGTACCCGTTCTTTTTGAATATACTGTATAAGTGATTTTCCTCTGCTCTTTGTAGTTCCTCTGTGCTGCAGTGTGTGGTGTATACAGTTTATACAGTGTATTCCAATCAGAACTCAATCAACAAACACATTGACTTGGATCCCATTTATCACCCGCTGAGAAAAAGATTAGGAAATGACATCACCACAGGAAATGACATCATCAACCCAAGGAAACCCAAACACATAAATAGAAAGTGGGCTACACCACTAGTGCTTCACCCGGAGGCTCACTGAAGATGTTACCTAGTATGGTGACAAAACATCTGAAAACAAACCTTCCAGCTCAGTGAGCATACCTGCATCCTGAACCTCAACGTGAGCTATAAATCTTCTCAAAACTTGCTTTACCTATTAATCTTAGAGTGTAAATTATCAAATACCTTTTGGCAGTTCAATTGCATGGGGTTGAGGGCTTGCAGTTTGAGGTCCTAGTTAGAAACTGAGTTAAATTTTGGGATTTTTTTGTGCTTTCCTAAAAAGTTGTTAATTTTGGAAGAGACAGAAAATTAGATATTCAAATGTAGATATTGGACTGTAATACACAAAACATGTCCCACCAATTTCAAAGCTTCTTCAACGAATTTTAAAATAATTTAAGCATTACGTAAATAAATTTACACATGCAATATTACATTGTATTTGTTCTTCTGTAAGGTTTGTTACATAAAAACAGCAAGTGATAGAGATCTATCTACTGTAATTTGATGGATGGCTTTTATATGCTTTAATAAATATTAAGCCTCATATTTAGAACTTTTATTACATTTTTACCAAGTGTGAATCTAACAGAAAAATGTTTTAACCTTGCAAATTAATTTTAAATGCAAGCATCTTACATGGACTGAGCATTTCAAAGATCTCAGAATCAATTGTACAGAAATAAATTTCTAGTTAATTAAATATTTAAAATTAATGCAACCTTTGCTCAGTGGCACTTAGTAAACTATTGATTCACTCACCTTGGAATACTTATAACAATTGAAATGTAAATGGCTCATATCCAATTAACATTTGCTCATAAAGTAAATATAATTTATCTTAATTTACTTTAAGCTTATGTATAATCTTTCACTTACTTTTTTGTTGACCATGATTGAGATAAGTCTTCATTTTCTTTTTCACCACAATTAGTCTGCTGTAGCAATGTTTTGGATTTACACTGTTGAGGGATTGGTAGTGGTATATGATCCTCTGAGCTCTCAGTGAGAAGGTCCAAGTCTGGGGAACAATTTCCTACAATAATCATTTCAAATGCAAGGTTTGATATCAGTACTAGATAATAGTAATATTATATATAATAATTTGGGAATTAATATAATGCTGATACGTCATGCCTCCAGATTACCATCTTAAAGTTAAGTAAACAAGATATGTGACAATTATGTTTTTGAAACTTCTGGGCTTTTTTCCATTTCTCTTTTGATCACTGCGCACCATTCTTGTGTTGAATAGCTGGATTGATAATCTATTTTAAAATCTATGCCTACTCTATTCTAGTTGATGTGACTTATTTGTTACTTATTTATCGTGGTGGCAAAGTTTAATTGTTAAGGTGCAAAACTAAAAGATGTTCTTTCAAGCACAGTAAGAATTAGTGTTTAGTAAATTACAGAGGAAAGAATAGAATAACACCAATACACTTTTTCTTAACACTTGCAGTTACTAAATTATGTAACATGAACTAACCACATTTATTTTGCTATACCTATAAAGTATTAAAAGTAATAAAATTAATTACTTAATTAATTACTATTGTTGCATACAATCTCCAAGAAAATTCCTTCAAGATATCACTGTCGCAAAACAGAATAGCTTGAAATCATCAAATTAAGCTTATAATTAAACCTGCTGATATTCTCGGCCAAATTGTCAATTGAAATTGAGATCGAGATTGGAAGTGGGCCAACCCATTTTTCCCAACCAAAATCCTGATCTTAGCAATTTCAATTTATTTTACCCATTGAGATGTCACATTGATATTTTTAATCAATGTAATCAGATGTGTGACACACCTCTGGAGCAGCTGGATTTGAACCTGAGAAGCGTCAGATTCAAGCCCAGAGGTAAGGACACTACCAAAGCACCAGAAGTCTCTCAAGAAATTTAAAAGAAACAGAACTGGATTGGGATCACCTGACTCAGAGGTAATGACCTGACTGGCAGACCTTTGTGGGCAGCACGGTGGCACAGTGGTTAGCACTGCTGCCTCACAACGCCAGAGACCCGGGTTCAATTCCCGCCTCAGGCGACTCTCTGTGTGGAGTTTGCACATTCTTCCCGTGTCTGCGTGGGTTTCCTCCGGGTGCTCCGGTTTCCTCCCACAATCCAAAAATGTGCAGGTTAGGTGAATTGGCCATGCTAAATTGCCCGTAGTGTTAGGAGAATGGGTCTGGGTGGGTTGCGGGTCGGTGCAGACTTATTGGGCCGAAGGGCCTGTTTACACACTGTAAGTAATCTAATAACTAGTTATTAAGGTTCTATTCCAAGATGAAAATGTGTTGCTGGAAAAGCGCAGCAGGTCGGGCAGCATCCAAGGAACAGGAGAATCAACGTTTCGGGCATAAACCCTTCTTCAGGAATGAGGAAAGTGTGTCCAGCAGGCTAAGATAAAAGGTAGGGAGGAGGGACTTGGGGGAGGGGCGTTGGAAATGCGATAGGTGGAGGGAGGTCAAGGTGAGGGTGATAGGCCGGACTGGGGTGGGGGCGGAGAGGTCAGGAAGAAGTTTGCAGGTTAGGAAGGCAGTGCTGAGTTCGAGGGATTTGACTGAGACAAGGTGGGGGGAGGGGAAATGAGGAAACTGGAGAAATCTGAGTTCATCCCTTGTGGTTGGAGGGTTCCCAGGCAGAAGATGAGGAGCTCTTCCTCCAACCAGCGTGTTGCCATGGTCTGGCGATGGAGGAGTCCAAGGACCTGCATGTCCTGCATCTCCAGCATCTGCAGCCCTCACTTTCTCCTCTATTCCAAGATGAGCAGGATTCCTAGTTTTGTAGGGAGCCTATATTAACTGACAATGTCCAGACCATTGTGATGGGCTCAAGGTAAGTAGGGTGAGGGAAAGCACAAGTGTCCATAGGAAAGACTAGACTAACTCCCTTCCAACAAGCACCTGTAAGGACAGCTGGAATTATGCTCAGGCCAACTGTGGCTACTTTAAAAGACAAAACAAGAACTCACCTGACCTCCTTCTTTCTTTCCATATTTCAAATTAGTAACTCCCAACCCACTCCACTAATCCACTTGTGGGGCTGCTGATCTGCAAGTGCTGGAGGGCTGATCACTGGCCATTCAGTGCCAGAGCCCATCTGCTGTTCCTGATTGGATGGCTAGATCATTCCTAAGGGAAGAAGCTGCAAGGTGCTATCAATTCGAGACTAAAGCAGCAGCCTTTGTGCTAACAGTGGATGGACTGTCAGTTTTCAAAGGCCTGACAATGATGGATAGTGCACAGTCATTCTTCAAATTGTCCACTTGCTTCCAAAATGAAAGAGAGTTGAGGTCTCAGGAATAGCTAATCAGCATTCCTACCTAGATCCAAGGCCCATTTAACAAACATTGTTACTGAGTTTGGGTAAGGGTCTAAGAATCTCTGAAAAGTCAAAGACCTAGTTAGTCTGACAGCACCTGAGACAGAGAGAGAGAGAGAAAGAAAGACAGAGAGAGAGAGAGAGAGAGAGAAAGAGAGACAGACAGAGAGAGAGACACAGAGAGAGAGAAAGAGAAAGAAAGAGAGAGACAGACAGCTAGACAGAGAGCAGTTCAGGCATCAAGATGCTGTGGTTCACTGCAGAGAAACATAAGTGGGAGATCGTGTTTGGATTGAAAAGAGGAAAAAACCCTCACCGCCAAAACTAGCTTTGAGATTAGAGGTTCCTTGGCTGAGAAAAGAAAAGAATAGAAAATAAAATAAACCTGGACAGTAAAAAATCATCTTAGACTGATTCCAAGAGTTTAAAGTTGATTAAAAGGACAGTGTAAAGTATATCCAAAAAATAAACTGCTTTTGGTCCTTTGTTGCAATAAAAGTCTTCAAGCATGAAATCTTGTTGTCTTATCCTTTCAGCTATTAACTGGAAGTTCAAATTTCTTTTTATAATTTATCAGACTCTACAGAGGTTGTGATAGTTTTCAGTTTTGACTGGAATATATATGTAGGTCAATTTTAATGATTCAAACTATATGTCAAAGACAATCAAAATGATTGGATGAGAATGTAGAAGGCATGGTTAGTCAGTTTGTGGACGACACCAAAATTTGTGGCATGGTAGACACTGAAGAAGATTTTCTACGATTACAAAGTGATCTTAATCAAATGGGTCAATGGGCTGAAAAATGGTAGATGAAGCTCAATCTGGATAAATGTGAGATATTGCATTTTGATAAAACAAACAAGGGTAGGGCTTTAACAAGTAATTGTAGAGCATTGGGTAGTATTGCCGAAAAGAAGGATCTGTGCTTCAGGTACACATTTCTTTGACGTTTGTGTCACATTGGGACAGGGTGATTAAAAAGGTGTTTGGCATGCTTTGGGTAGAGGAACTGGAGTCATATTGAGGTTGTAAAAGACATTGGTGAGGTCTCTTCTGGAATATTGTGTCCAGTTCTGGTCGCTCAGTTATAGGAAGGATATTATTATGCTGCAGCAGGTTCAGAAGAGATTTACCAGGATGTTGCCGGGTATGGAAGGTTTGAGTTATAAAGAAAGGCTCAATAGGCTGGGAACTCTTCCACTGGAGTGTAGGAGGTTGAGAGATGACCTTATAGAAGTTTATAAAGTAATGAGCAGTATAGATAAAGTTAATAGTAGCTGTCTTTTCCCTACGATGGGGGATTTCAAGAATAAGGAGCATATTTTTAAGGTGAGAGGAGAGAGATTTAAAAAAGACATAAGGTTCAATGTTTTACACAGAGGGTGGTTCACATGTGGAATGAATGTCCTAAGGAAGTGGTGGCTGTGAGTAAAATTACAGTGTTTAAAAGACATTTGGAGAAGTACATGAATAGGAAAGATTTGGAGGGATATGGGCCAGGATCAGGCAGGTTGGACTAGTTTACTTTGGGATTATGTTTGGCATGGACTGGTTGGGCCAAAGGGCCTGTTTCCGTGCTGTATGACTCTAAATGTTCCAAGTTTTGTCTTCCATTATCTAAAAAGAAATAAGGCTGAATCCTACATTTATTTCGATAAGTGCCAGTCAAATTGAGTTTTTTGGAGGATTCTAGACAGAGGATTTCTTGCCAAATCTTATCGAATTTGTCTCATTAACTACCTAACCCCTGAAGGATAGTGTTGCCCTCATTTGATTCTGTCCTCATATTATCATGCGTTGTTCCAGGAATAACTCCTCGCTGTGAGCATCCAGGTCGTTCCCATGAGCTGGATGTGTGTCCCTGAGCACACAGTGTCCTTGCAGCAGCATTACAATGATAATTGCAGCCCTCGGTGCACAATGAAGTGGCAAACTACATTTTAAGTGGATTAGAGATGAGTTGTGACAGTTCTCAGAGATTAGATTAGATTCCCTACAGTGTGGAAACAGGCCCTTTGGCCCAACAAGTCCAGAGGCTGGCACATATTGTATTTTGATGTCAATGGACATCATTGGGTTAGTACATGGAGCGTGCCATAAGATGTTGGTGCCCAGTGCCCAAAGATCTTTTGAAGTAGTGGCCAACTAAAGTCACTGGGTATTTGCTCTGAATTCCATGTTGAGAATTGTGATCACTCAGTTTGTTTGGCACATTTGATAAGATAGCAAGTTTAATATTAATGAGATGAGTTGTTTCACAAGCTATAACCTCCTGATTCGGCAAATCACCATTGCCCCTCGAGAAACTCACTACCTCTCGTTAAGTGCAAGAAAGGCCCAGTGATTTACTCTTGAAGTTGAGAGGGGCCTTGCCAGATTCCACACACAAATTTACCACAAATCTTGCCATAGCCATTATCGCTCAGAATAGTATAAGATTTCATCGATAGACTCATTTTGTTTAATTACCTGCAGCTGCTGACAAGTCTGTTACACCAATGATGGGTTCATGCCACTTCAATGGATTGGTACAGCCAGATGGATCTGCCATCTGAAGTAACTGCCTTACTTTGTTATCATTTTCCATTATATTTTCAGTTGTGTGGGTTGATTCATTGCTTCCATTATGTAATCCTCTCTTACAGGAATGCATATTTTCACAAACATTTGAGTATCTGAAGAGTTTCAAAAATTAAATTTAACAAAAGAAAGTATATTAACATATAATTAATACGGAACCACTTAAAACTTTGAAAGATTATAAATACTAATTTTGACCTCATTTATTCACAATAAGGGCAACATGTTTAAATTTATCCACAAAATATCATTGTTGTACTTTTTTTTACTGTTTATCAGTATTTGCATGGATTGGAGAAAGCTGATGACACTTGTAGTCAAATCCCAAAGCGATAAGCATAACAGGTCCGGGCAGCAGGCTGTAGAGGGACTCATATCTAATGACTGTCTGCCCCTCCTCCATGGTTATGTCCATGCTCGGGTGTCCTTTGTGAAGGAGCACACACACTGTCTATCAATGCTCTTGATGCCTTCAGGAGAGTTGGACATGGCAGGGGATACAATGCCTTATTTTCCCCTCCAAATCAATTGTGATTTAGCCCCTTCCTGCTCTCCTTACCTTCTTCACTTCTGATGGTTCATATTGCCCGTAATGGCTTTGCTTGTAAAATATCTAATTCTACACAGGCATATTACTGGTGGTGGTCAGTCATTTAAAAAAACCCAGCAAGATTAAGGACAAAAGGGTAATTAGGGAGAGAATCAGCAAGGCAGCCTTTGTGTGGAGCTGCAGGAGATGGGGGAGATACCAAATGAGTATTTTTCATCAGTATTTACTGTGGAAAAGGACATGGAAGATATAGAAAGTAGCGAAATAGATGGTGACATCTTGCAAAATGTCCATATTACAGAGGAGGAAGTGCTGGATGTCTTGAAACACATAAAAGTGGATAAATCCCCAGGACCTGATCAGGTGTCCCAAGAACTCTGTGGGAAGTGAGGGAAGTGATTGCTGGGCCTCTTACTGAGATATTTGTATCATCAATAGTCACAGGTAAGGTGCCGGTAGACTGGAGGTTAGCTAAGGTGGTGCCACCGTTGAAGAAGGGCGGTAAGGACAAGTCAGGGAGTTATAGACCTGTGAGCCTGACGTCGGTGGTGGGAAAGTTGTTGGAGGGAATCCTGAGGGACAGGATGTACATATATTTGGAAAGGCAAGGACTGATTAGGGATAGTCAACATGGCTTTGTGCGTGGGAAATCATGTCTCACAAACTTGATTGAGTTTTTTGAAGAAGTAACAAAGAGGCTTGAAGAGGGCAGAGCAGTAGATGTGATCTACATGGACTTTAGTAAGGCGTTCGACAAGGTTCCCCATGGGAGACTGATTAGCAAGGTTAGATCTCAGGGAGAACTAGCCATTTGGATACAGAACTGGCTCAAAGGTAGAAGACAGAGGGTGATGACGGAGGGTTGTTTTTCAGACTGGAGGCTATGACCAGAGGAGTGCCACAAGGATCGGTGCTGGGTCCACTACTTTTCATCACTTATATGATTTGGATGTGAGCATAAGAGGTATAGTTAGTAAGTTTGCAAATGACACCAAAGTTGGAGGTGTAGTGGACAGCGAAGAGGATTACTTCAGATTACAACGGGATCTTGATGAGATGGGCCAATGGGCAGATAGAGTTTAATTTAGATAAATATGCTACATTTTGGGAAACCTTAGCAGGATTTGTAAGGTCCTAGGAAGTGTTCCTGAACAAAGGGACCTTGGAGTGCCGGTTCACAGCTCCTTGAAAGTGGAGTCACAGGTAGATAGAATAGTGAAGAAGGCACTTGGTATGCTTTCCTTTATTGGTCAGAGTATTGAGTACAGGAGTTGGGAAGTCATGTTGCAGCTGTACAGGACATTGATTAGGCCACTGTTGGAATATTGCATGCAATTCTGGTCTCCGACCTATCAAAAAGATGTTGTGAAACTTGAAAAGGTTCAGAAAAGATTGAGAAGGATGTTGCCAGGGTTGGAGGATTTGAGCTATAGGGAGAGGTTGAATAGGCTAGGGCTGTTTTCCCTGGAGGATCGGAGGCTGAGGGGTGACCTAAGAGACGTTTATAAAATCACGAGGAGCATGGATAGGATAAACAGACAAAGTCTTTTCTGTAGGGTGGGGGAGTCCAGAGCTAGACGGCATAGGTTTAGGGAGAGAGGGGAAAGATATAAAAGAGACCTAAGGGGCAACATTTTCACACAGAGGGTGGTACGTGTGTGGAAATAGCTGCCAGAGAAGATGGTGGAGGCTGGTACAATTGCAACATTTAAAAGGCATCTGGATGGGTATATGAATAGGAAGGGTTTGGAGGGATATGGTGTCAGGTGCTGGCAGGTGGGACTAGATTAGTTGGGATATCTGGTTGGCATGGGCGAGTTGGACTGAAGGGTCTGTTTCCGTGCTGTACATCTCCATGACTCCAAAAGTCAAGACGATTTGGTGGTAGGAAAGTTGCTCAGAAAACAAAAGATAGGCACTGGTACAAATAAGCAAAAATGAAGTCTTGAATATTGTTGTTTATCTTAGGAAGATTGGAATTCAGAATTAGAGAACAGCCATTGTAAAGACCTCATTGAGTGTACTAGCCTCAGTTTCATTCACCGAATCTCAGGAAAAATATATTGACCTCGGAAGGCATACAGCTCTTATTCACTTGAACAATAAAGGACTAAAATTTAAGGGTTAAAATTTGATGGCAGGATGTGTAAACCTGAATTGTGTTTAGAAAGCTGAGTTATCATCAAATTGAGGGGTTCAAATGATAAAGGGGTTTGTTGAGGTAGTTTAACTATTTCCTTTGTTGGTGCAATCATAACAAGGACTGTAATCTTAAAATTAGAGCTAAGCCACTTGGAAAACTTTCATAAACAATCAAGATAATGGCAATCTGGAAGGTGCTTCTACAAAAGGCTTCTACAATAATAGAGCAAATTAATATTTTCATATTTGAAATTAACAGACTTTTGTTGGGTAAGGATATCAGGCAGATAGAACAAAAGTGGATAAATGCCACTGAGTTACTACAGCATTATCTAAGTGAGGTTCTTCATAAATTTTTAAAATTAATGGCCAGATTTTCAAAGCCATATGGAGGTAGGGCAGGAGACAAGCAGACCTGGAATGCCTCACTGGCAAGCAGAATGCATATTTTCCAGCATAATCCTGTCCCTAAAGCCATTTTTTAAAGAACCAGGTTAAGGCAGAATGTCTAACTCTCCATAAATGGCAGGTAGCCAAAAATGGTAATTAATGGGCCAATTAAGGTACTAGAGCAGGGTCAGGGAGAGGATGTGGCCTCCTGGCAGCATACTCACTTGGTGATGGAAGAGGGGAAGTTGGAGTGAAGAGGATGTCAGTTCTCCAATGGATAATTTAACTATACACCACCTAGTGGAGGGGTTCACCCACCATGAGAGTGGTCTGACAGTTGTGGCCTCTTTTGAATCATATTTTAAGTAATATCTGAAAAATCTGTCAAAACGGAGGTTCTCTCTCTCTCTCTCTCTCCCCCCGCTACATATATTGGCAGATCTCAGCTGGGTGATGTGCCAGTATTGGAGGGTCTCCCATTGACACTAATTGGTCTGGCATTGAAACATTGCACTAGGGTTCTTCTAAAACAGTGCTGGTTTGGAACCCAGAAGTTTATCCAATCACGCGGCACAGTGGCACAGTAGTTAGCACTGCTGCCTCACAGCGCCAGACACCTGGGTTCAATTCCTGCCTCAGGTGACTCTCTGTGTGGAGTTTGCACATTCTCCCCATGTCTGCGTGGGTTTCCTCCGGATGCTCTGGTTTTCTCCCACAATCCAAAAATGTGCAGGTTAGGTAAATTGGCCATGCTAAATTGCCGTAGTGTTAGGTGAAGGGGTAAATGGAGGGGAATGGGTCTGGGTGGGTTAGGCTTCAGCGGGTCAGTGTGGACTTGTTGGGCTGAAGGGCCTGCTTCCACACTGTAAGTAATCTAATCTAATCTAATGATTCTTGGTCTCAGAAGGACCCCAGGACAAAACAGTCCATTTTTTCATCACCCAAACCACTGCCTTAAAAACTCACTTCCTCTATCTTCAGTGCACCATGACAGCAGTGTGTACCATACACAAAATGCACAATAGCAACTTGTCAAAGATCCTTTAATGGTACTGTCCAAACCTGTAACTTCTTCAGACCTGAAAAAGCATAGCAGATGCACAGGAGTTCCACCACATACAAATTAAATTCCAAGGCAATACAGTATATATCTACACACCATGGACTGCAGATGTTCTAAAAGGTAGCTCACTACCACCTTATCAAGGGCAATTAGTGAAGGCAATAAATGCTGACCTAGTCAGTAATGTAGTGGTCATATTCCAAAAAACAAATTTTTAAAATTCTGCCCTGGGACTCACAAATACTATCTGTTTCCAGACTTACAACTGCATTTTTATCCAGTCCCATTTCCATTCCAGATTCTTTATGCATTTTGTAATTAATGTTTCATCTGAACTCTCCTGAAAGCTTTCTGTGCTCAAAAATTCAAGGAGGACTGTCAGGCTGATTGTTCCACTTCTAAATTCAAGCTGGCATTTTAAAAATTAAATTGTTACTTAACAGGTTCATTCCTCAAATTGATTCTCATGATTTCAAGCTCTTCCTGATATTGATATTGTTATGGACCAGACCAGACCACCTCAAAATATTTTAAGAATGTAGCCTTGAAGAAAACCTTTTCTTAGTTTAAAGGCTTGTGCCTTGTTCCAGAGGCAATGCGATTGGTCAAACTATTCAATGTTAAGCAAAACCACAATTTATTTAAACACTATAGTTAAAATACAAACCAAAGAAAGAAGAACTTAGAATAACAACTCTATTGGAAAATTTAACTGAATAATAGATACAGTAACTGTTACTAATTAACTGATCCAATATAGTAACATCCTATAAATACACTTCTTAGCAGAAAGGAAAATTCTGAAAAATTGATCTGTCTCACAAGTAACCAAGCAGCAGACAGAAATCCTATTTTCTACTGTAACCGAGAGAGGAGAAAGATAGCTTCTACTTAATTAAGTCCACAGCAGAAACTTTTTAAAACTAAACCTAAAAACTAAAAACAAAACCTAGAAAGCTTTATCTGTGAAAACTAGCCACACTCAGTAAGGCTGTCTCCATTGTTCCAACTTTTAAATAAAAAATTGGAAGGCTTCACAGGCTCTTTACTTTCTTACAGGTAGCGTGCTGCCTCTTGTTCAACCTCTCTTAAAAAAAGGACAAATTACATCTAAAAGTCACAGCATCGTCACAATATTGGCGAAGTTTATCTCCTTTCAAAATAGATGGCGACTAAAATTACTTGGTTGGGAAGTCTTGTGGTGCAGTGCGTATAGTCAGCCTTTAAGCCAGAAGTTTGGATTTGAAACCTAACCCTTGATGTCTAAGGACAGGGTTCATTAACACAAATAAGTTGTGCTTCAACCTGTAAATTCTTTCACAATATGCCAATAGCAAATGGTAAGAGCAGAAAAGAGTGATGATTGGCCATGTAATATAAAGAATGCTGCTGGCGTTTCTACCATCACTATCGAAAGTGACTGTGACATGCAGCTTAAAACATGCATGCTACCACAGCAACCTGGACTCTCTGAGTGAACTGTAGAAAGTTATGCCACATATTTTCTTGCCACCAACCAAGTGAAAATTGAGGAATGCTGGTTAATTTCTTCACATCAGTTCACACAAAATATCTTGCTAGTCTTTTCTGCATGGAAGATATTTTAGCCCAAGGTACTTTAGTCCCTTTAAGCATTTCACACGCATTCACTGAACAATTTGACTTAAATCCCAAAACTGGAAGCAATCGTTAAATTTCCAAGATTAACATCCATAGCCTTGATCAATACATAGATGGCCAGTTAAAAAAATTTGATGCAATTAATAAAACAATTGGAATTCTCTATACATAAGATGGTAAGACAGTGTGTAGATCTGAAGGGGACATTTTAAGAATCTAGACTTTAACCACTGTCTACATTCAATTTCAATACAAAGATAAAACATTTTGGATTCTGAAAATCTGAAATAAAAATAATGCTTGGTTATACAGAAATTGAGCAGTAGGAGAAAGTGAGGACTGCAGATGCTGGAGATCAGAGTCGAAACGTGTGGCGCTGGAAAAGCACAGCAGGTCAGGCAGCATTTGAGGAACAGGAGAGTTTCGGGCATAAACTCTTCAAAATTGTTGTAACGTTACTGTGCAGTCTCTTCCAAGGATGCCCACCTTGAAGAAGTTCTCTTCCTCCCTCCACAAGGATCTCAGTGAGTTTCTCTCTCACTCCACCCCCCCCGCTCCCCCACCCAGGTCGTCTCCTCTGCCTGCCTACACACCTGCCTATCTTGCATGGACTCAAGACTACATTCAGACCATCACAATTTGGATCTGACCAGGACAACCACTACCTACAACAAATCCAGAGCATCCAGAAATGGTTCTCTCTCTGGATCCTCCGCTCCATGCTCGGAGCTGTGCACCGCCACCTATACATCCTGCAGTCAGCCCTGTCCCAGCTCAGGGCCATACTTTTCCAGACCTGCAAGGGACCTCTGCTGTTCTTCATCCTGAGAAGGATCCATACACTCACAGAACTTGAACAGTGCTAATTTTAGTCTTGCACTTATCAGAGCTCCAACATAAGAAACGTACTTGAACAAACAGACACCATTTTATACATCATGGAAAGAATTGATTGGGTGCTGAAACTCATATGTCATCCTTTGACCACCACTTTTGGCCCTGAACATGCCCAGTCTGCCTCAGATTACTCCGAAAGGGGAAGGTGCCTCAAAACATTTGAACAAGTGAAACTTGTCTCATGTTGCTACTATGCAGTAAACCCATAAGTGTTTTTTCCTATTAACAGAATGTAGCCAATAAGGCAAAAAGATGTTGTACCTCCCACACAATGAGTAACTTTTCAGTGCCAGTGTGAAGCTAGGTGTGTAGGCCAAATACCTCAATAATTGACAGACCATATCAAACAACATATCTCACTGACCATTCACAGTGGTCATCATACTGATCATGCTCAGCTTGTGCTTCCAAGCAGCATTCCCTGTAATTTTCTTTCCGGCTATGTACATCTCCATGGTCTATGCATGGCAGTGTTTCTGCTGATGCTGACCTTGGAGTGGCTACATGCAGGGGCGCACCCACGCAACGTAGAGGCAATGCTGCTTGCAACCCTCAGAATTCTCATTCTGGAAATCATTTATGAACCAATCCAGTTATACTGAAAACTAGCTTATGATCATCTATTGGATTTGCAGTGTGATGTATTTGCTTGTGCTGGAAGCTACATACACAAATACAAAGGATCCAGTTTATGTAGGGTAAAAGAATTTGCACATACAATGAACCATTTTCATGAAAGGTTCATGAGGATAGCTAATCTCTGCTGCCAAATTAAGATCAAAAGGTAACTTGTTCTTGCTGAATTCTCTATGCCAATTATGGCTCAACCAATCGGCCCTCTTCTCATGCTGTACAAAATAGAGTCCCTTTATTCATGTTTCTTACATCCTAGTCTGACGAGTGCAAGACAAAAAACTTCTATTTCTTATCCCTTTTTAGCGATGTTTAAAATCTGCGGTATGAACGTAAAATGCTGCAAAAATGCATCAGGTCCGGAAACATCCTGATGATACATATGAATTTCTATTGCAAAAGAATGCATTTTCTTAGTGATTTATGTTTCTGAGAACTGTATAAATACCTTTCTGTTTGTGGTTGTTCAGAATCCAATGTGTGTATAGCTGTGTGGGGTCTGCAACTTTCTGATCCAGCAATTCCATTGTCTGGCAAAATTATCTGTTGTTATCAGTGGAAAATACAATGTCATTTATTGGTGAAATACAACAGCAATACTAAACATTTTAAAGTAGCCCATGCTTGGATAGAGAACTAAACTAATGTGGCACTTATTTTGAAACTTACATAACTCAATGCTGTCAAGAAATTGCTACTGAGGTTAGTGTGTGTATTGAAAATAAGTAAATCACTTTTTATCTTCACAAGCTATTTGATTACTCCATCCACTAGCCAGGCTTTGAATGCATTACATAACAAATGCAGAGACCACTGATTTTAGAGGCAGGATTTCAGCTGTGGCTGTGATTTGCAATCTGAGTGTGAATCGTTCTGGCTTTCCAATTTGATCTTATGGTTCATATTTCCACAAAATTTATATACACAATCCCAAAAATAAAATCAGCCTTGAATCGCTGCAATGAAGCAGTATTTTTATTGCATTAAATATTCCTTGTTCTAGTTAAGAATGATAACTTGGTGCAGCTCTACTGATACAGCTGAAACTGGGTTTATCACAAAAAAATTGAATAAGTCATCACTTGTGAGCAACCTGATTCTAAATAATTGAAAATGATTTTAAAAGATGTGCAGAATCACTTACCAGTTTCATTTAGTAGTCACCTTCTTACTAAATTAAATACGTTTTAGTACTTAAACATTTTAAAGAAGTACTTATTAGTGCTTATTATACAGCTAAAAATACTTAATATTAAGATCCTCTTGAAGTTCTATAAATATGTAATGAGCAGTAGTTTGCCATATTAATAGATAAATGTTTGAGCACACCAATTTTATGTGCAGGGCTGGCTTCCGATACAATATTATCTAAACTACAGCAAAATTCCACTGAAATTTTAATTGTGCTGAATAAAATATGTGCTTGAAATTCAATGATCCTTTGCTCTGATTTGGCCAATGTTTAACTGATTCACCCTGAAAAGTTAACAGACAAAATCCAGCAGGCAGCTGATTGAGCTGAATTTATTGCACCAGACATTGACAGGCTTTGGATTGACCATGTGAAGATTTTCTGATCTCACCTGCTAACTCTTTAGAAATTGTTTTGGATTCTCTGGAAATTAAAGGTTAATCTCCTACACTCTGGGGCAAGCAACACATCTATTACCCTCATGTAATTTATATGGTATGATCTGCCTGTACCACATGCAAAAGAAAATGTTTCACTATATCTAGGTACATGTGAGAATAATAAATCAAACCACATCAAATCAAAACAGGACAAAGAAAGATCATGAGAGCAGTTAAAAAGCCCAGATACCTGTATTTGATTTTCTTTGAACTCTATTTATTTAGGTTTAAAATATTTTAAAGGGGAAAACCAATTGCTTAATTGACATTCAAGAACCATCCTCTTGGGTAAAGAGCTATCACGATTTTCCTAATGGCATAGGACAGTATTGCACTTTAAGCTTGAACATGTCATACAGTCATAGTCATAGAGATATACAGCACGGATATTGACCTTTTGATCCAACTTGTCCAAGCTGAGCAGATATCCTAAATAAGTCAAGTCCCATTTGCCAGCATTTGGCCTATATCCCTCTAAACCCTTCCTATTCATTACCCATCCAGATGCCTTTTAAATGCTATAATTGTATCAGCTTCTACCACTTCCTCGGGCAGCTCGTACCATACGTGCACCACCCTCTGCATGAAAATATTGCCCTTTAGGTTCCTTTTAAATCTTTCCCCTCTCACCTTAAACCTATGCCCTCTAGTTTTGGAGTTTCCCACCCCAGGAAAAAGTCCTTGTCTATTTACCCTATCCATACCCCTTACGATTTTATAAACCTCTATAAGGTCACCCCTCAGAGTCTGATGCTCCAGCGAAAATAGCCCCAGCCTATTCAGCCTCTCCCTATAGCTCAGACCCTCCAACCCTGGCAACATCCTTATAAATCTATCCTGAACCCTTTCAAGTTTCACAACCTTTTGATAGCAGGGAGACCAGAATTGCATGCAGTATTCCAAAAGTGGCCTAACCCAGGTCTTGGAATGCTGCAACACGACGTCCCAACTCCCATACTCAATGCACTGACCAATAAAGGCAAGCATACCAAATGCCTACTTCATTGCCCTGTCTCCCTGTGACTTCACTTTCAAGGAACCTGCACTCCAAGGTCACTTTGTTCAGCCACATTCCTCAGGATCTTACCATTAAGTATATATACCCTGCCCTGATTTGCCTTTCCGAAATGCAGCACCTGACATTTATCTAAATTAAACTCCAACTGCCACTCCTCAGCCCATTGGTTCAAGTTCTCATTATACTCTGAGGTAACCTTTTCCGCTGTCCATTACACCTACAATTTTGGTGTCATTTGCAAACTCACTAACCATACCTCCTTTGTTCATATCCAAATCATTTATATAAATGACAAAAAGCAGTGGATCCAGCACCGATCCTTGTGGCACAACTGGTCACAGGCCTCCAGTCTGAAAAGCAACCCTTCACCACCACCCTCTGTCTCCTACCTTCAAGCCAATTCTGTATCCAAATCCTGAAGAAGGGCTTATGCCCGAAACGTCGATTCTCCTGTTCCATGGATGCTGCCTGACCCACTGCGCTGTTCCAGCAACACATTTTCAGTTCTGGTCTCCAGCATCTGCAGACCTCACTTTCTCATCCAAATAGCTAGTTTTCCCTCTATTCTGTGTGATCCAATGTTGCTAATCAGTCTATCATGAGGAAACTTGTTGAATGTCTTACTGAAATTCATAAAAATCTCAATCACTACTCTGCCCTCATCAATCCTCTTTGTTACTTCTTCAATAAACTCAATCACATTTGTGAGGCACTATTTCCCACTCACAAAGCAATGTTGACCATCTCCAATCAGTTCTTGCCTTTCCAAATACATGTAAATCCTGTCTCTCAGGATTCCCTCCAATAACCTGCCCATCACCAATGTTAGGCTCACGGTTTATAGTTCCTGGCTTTTCCTTACCACCTTTCTTAAATAGTGGCACCATGTTAGCAACCTCCAGTCTTCTGGCACCTTGCCTGTAGCTATCTCAGCAAGGGGCCCCGCAATCACTTTCCTTGCTTCCCACAGAGTTCCAGGGTGCACCTGATCAGGTCTCGGGGATTTATCCACCTTTATGCATCTTAAGACATCCAGCGCCACCTTGTCTTAATATGGATATTTTTCAAGAGGTTGCTATTTATTTCCCCACATTCTCTCTCTTCCATACCCTTCTCCACAGGAAAGATTGATGCAAAGTACTTGTTTAGTATCTCCCCCCATCTCCTGCAGTTCCATATCTTTAAGGAAGAGAAAGTGAGGACTGCAGATGCTGGAGTACCAGAGTTGAAAAATGTAGTGCTGGAAAAACACAGCAGGCCAGGCAGCATCCGAGGAGCAGGAGAATCGACGTTTCGGGCATAAGCCTGAAGAAGGGCTTATGCCCGAAACGTCGATTCTCCTGCTCCTCGGATGCTGTCTGGCCTGCTGTGTTTTTCCAGCACCACATTTTTCAACTCTGATCTTTAAGGAGGCCTATTCTCTCTCTAGTTACCTTTTTGTCCTTAATCTTTTTTTGTGGAATCCCTTAACCCCATTTGCCAACGCTATCTCATGTTCCTTTTTCCTGGTGACAAGTGTAAGATTGTGCTGGTGGAAATTGTGTGGTCATGCCATGAAACGTCCATGAAAACATTCAGATAGAATTAGTAACATTTGTACAGTGCAGTAGTAAAACATAAGTTGAACTCCTTTTGAGTTCATCATCATATTGTAATGAAAAGAAAAGTCTGATGCAAATCTGCCAGACATTCATATCACATTACTTTTGCACACCAACTAATGGTTGCTTCCGAATCTCACCTTGCTAGCTGTTTCCAGAACTTTATTTTTCTCTTTAATAATTTACACACCCTAGAATTGACAAATAGTCTTGTGCCCCTGATATCTGTCTGAGATGCTTGCTTACAAGGCAATAACATTGCTTCCCCAAAGTAATTTTAAACAACATCACAGGAAAATGAACATCACAGGAAAATGAAGATGCCTCAACCAATCAACACATAAACATTAAAACGGGGTTGTCCATATGCTCACTGCTCACCACACGTAGCAAATTGATACTGTTGCACAATACAGTTGGAGAATTAGTTGGAGTAATAAAGTTGGAGAATTCAATCCAGCTATAGATGTCACTGGCTAGACAGCTATTTATTGCACATCCCTAATTGAGCAATGATTACCAATGTTGCACAGAAGTCACCTATCAGTCAGACTGTGACTATGTTTATCAGAATATGCTTAGTAGTTGTTGAGTTTGTAGTAACTTGGAAGCTTATGGCCACTTGTTGAATGAAAGAAAAAAAACAGTCCATCATTTGTTACCTTCTCTGTTCCTGTTCCCTTTGGTTAACTCTAAATGACGGTCATTTAGATCTGCAGATCCAAGTTGTAAGTGTTGTGTAAACAGAGTGCCCTGTGGAAGGATAGTGGTCCAATTGCTGTCAAACTTTTCTTGGTGAATCTAGTCACACTGAGGAAATTGGTTTTGCTTAGCTGTTATTTGTAGTTTTCCTCAAGTAGCTGAGGTGCATGAGTGATGGACAGCATTACATGGCTGCCAAGAGGGTTGAAATATGCAATCTTGAGAAGCAGAGTTAGTACAGCAAAATCCAAACGTGTTCAGTTTCATCTTAATAGATCTATTGAAACAAATGATTGAAAGGAATAGGATGCTGTTAGTGTTAAAAGATTAAGGACATTTTCCATAAGCCAAAGATCGATTAGATGCCCAGACACTGTGTTCGAAATGGCAGGTGACTGACCATATGCACGGTAAAAGTAAGAGTGCATAAGACATTATGTTGTGGGAATTCCAGAGGCCTCCAAACCATAGTGGTAGAGAATAGCATTAAACAGAAAATTAATGATTCACGCAATAAGGTGCTACTACAATCATTAGTAACTTAAATCTACATACAACCCACATGAGAAGTAATGCTGTAGCAAATGAATTCCTAGAATGTATACAAGATTTTTTTTAGACCAGTACTTTGAGGAAACAACTCGGGAACAGACTACCTTAGATTTGGCTTTGTTATAGTCTCAAGGAATTACAGTTTCAGGATCTGGAGTAGGTCATTTAAAACTGACATGGGAGGAAATTTTGTCACTCAGTTTAGTGATCCTGTGCACCTCTTTACCATGGAATGCTGCGAAGGCCAAGGCACTGGATATTTTAAAGAAAGAAGATGGTACATTTCTAGAGGCTAAAGATGTCAATGGTTAGGGAATGAGTGGGAGTATGATGATGTGATTGAAGATCAGCCATGATTATATTGAAAGGCAGAGCTGGTTTGATTGGCAAAATAGAGTTTAGATCAAAGTGGTGCTGGAAAAGCACAGCAGGTCAGGCAGCATCAGAGGAGCAGGAAAATCTGATTGGCCAAATAACCTATTCCTCCTAGTTTTTGTGTGAAGAGTTGCTGACATTTTTCTTCCTAAGTCTCCTAATATATCCTTACGATTAAAAAAACATTTTACCCTGGAAGTCCTTTTCAAAAAATAAATCAGAACACATTCTGAGAAAGAGATCATTTCAGCTATCAGATTATAACCATTTTTGAGCGTATACACAGATTTGCTTTGCAACACAGTTAGATTGCAAAACCATTTTGAAGCTGTTCTCCTGCCTCTTGCAGTGAGTGTATTGGTCTTGCTCAAAGACAATTTAAAACCTCAAATCTATTTTTGAAAGTGAGTGCATTTATTTTGCTAATGTTGCATATATTTTGTGTCAAGCAGTGGACCTTATCACCACAAGTTTAGTGAACCTCAAACTCCTATTGTAAGCACTGCATAATAGGACCTAACTTTTCCTGAAATTACTATTAGATTCTAAAATAAATTTTTCACTACCACATACCCAGAAGGTAGCCTCCTTTGCACTGCTCATTTTATACCGTAGCACTCTATCCAACCAACAATATACTTTACAAAGGTTCCCCAATAACAGCACTGGTTGGTGCATTTACACTTTTGTAATGCAAAAATGATTTTCGATAGCATGCACACCTTGAGTTCATTCGATGGTTCCTGCTCATGGAGTGAAGTGCTGTGCAATATTAATGTTTGATTCATGAATGAATTAGATGGATAAACAGAAGCATGAAAATTATTGTCAAGCAGGGTTGATGGTGCTTTTGTCGATACTGTAGAAGTTTGTCTGTAACAGACCAAGAACGATTAGTAAACAAAAATTTTTGATTACTTGGATATTCATCAAGACTACTAATATAATTCATTGCTTCTAAAAGTGTCTCCATATATATAAATTGTGACAATGTCTTAATAAATTGGCATTGCAGAGTCAGGAGGAATCTGCACAATTTCAACTACGAACATGAGGATATAATGCTAATTTTAAAATCAGTGCTCCTGCAACTTTCTACTTTAGCTACTTTTCTGAAGGCATCATCACTCGTGAGTAACTGGTACTTTTAATTTCCATCCAGTTTTATCATTTTTAGCTCTTCAGTGATCCATAAATAGTATTAAATTTGAATCTAAATCTTCACATTTCCAAACTGTGATTTTCTCTCTGAAATTAATTAGTTCCTGCATCCCTGACGCCAACACAGCTACAGTCTATACCAGATAATACAAGGTTATTGAACTGTTTTATATCCTTTTGATCATTAATGACTAGAAATCTATCAATCTCTGTCTTGAACTTACTTAATGATTTGGCTTCCATTGACCTCAGTGGTGTAGAATTCCTAAGATTCATCACCCTCAGAATGAAGACGTTCTTCCTCATCTCAGTCCTAAATGGCTTGCCTTTCATTATGAGACTGTGTTTCCTGATTGTAGACCCCATAGCCAGAGGAAACATTCTTTCTGCAGCAACTCTAGCTACCTTGAAGAATTTTATAAGTTTCTGAGATTGCTGCTCATTCTTCTAAATTCCAGAAACTACAAATTCAGTCTCCTTAGATGACAGTTCCACTCTCCCAGCAATCCATCTGGTGAACTACTGCTGCACTCCTCTATGGCAAACACATCCTTCCTTAGGTAATGGAGACCAGAATTGCACACAATGCTCTAGATGCAATCTCACAATCTTCTATATAACTGAAGTATGAGTTATTTACTCTTGTATTGAAATCCACGTGCAATAAAGGTTAATTCACCATTTGCCTTCAGAATTGCTTGCTGCACCTGCATGCTAGCTTTCAATGACTTATGAACAAAGACATCTAAGTCCCTTTGGACAGCAACACTTTCTAAAGCCTTGCCATTTAAGAAATACTCTGCACCTTTATTCCTCCCATTAAAGTGGATATTTATTCACACTTATTCCCATTACGTTCTATCTTACATACTCTTGCTTGCTCACTCAGCCTGTTTAACGTCCCTTGAAGCCACTTTGCATCCTCCTCACAACTCACATGTGCACCAAGCTTTACTTCATCTGCAAAGTTAGAAATATTACAATTGGCCCACACATCCAAGTCATTGATATAAATTATAAAAAACTGGAGGTGAAGCAATATTCCTTGGGGATATCTTAAAAGTCATAGCCTACCAACGTGAGACTGACCCATTTATTCCTACTCTGCTTTTTATCTGTTAACCAATTTTCAACCAACGCTAGTATATTACCCTCAATCCTATGTGATCTAATTTTGTTTACTAATAGCCTGGATTGGGATTTCATTAAAAGCTTTCTGAAAATTCCAAATGTATCACATCCACTGGTTGTCCTGAACATCTTTGCTAATAACATTCTCAAAAAACCATCATGTTTGGCAAACATGATTTCCCTTTCATAAATCCATGTTAACACTTTACAATCAGACAATTATTTTCTAAAAAATGGTAATAACTTAAGCATCTAATGTGTATCAATAAATATCTTGAATTATGCAATTAAAAGTTGTGATTGGCATGTAGCTACATTTATATATATGGTGCTGTTAAACCATTTATACAGGATAATTCCAAAAGTACAATTATCTAATTTTTCATTAAGTCAAAGTAGGATGTGCAAATAAAATCAAAAAATGCTAGAAACATTGAGAAGGTCTGGCATCTCCTGTGAAGAAAGATACAGAATCAATATTTCATGTCAGTGCTCTTTCAGTTCTGATGAAAGGTTACACAGCAGAAACATTAACCTTGTTTCTCTAATGACAGATGCTGCTAAACCTGTAGAATGTTTGTTCCATTTTTTGATATTATTTCAGATTTCCAGCATCTGCAGTATTACAAGATGCTGAAACATTTACCATCTAACCATAAAATTTACATCATTTTGCAAATTATATGTTATATATTAAAACTATTAATAAGCAAATTTGAGAAAGGGCATTTTAACTTACAGTTCAAGTGATTGAGGATCCTGTTCTAGTTGGTTTTCATTGACATTTACTACTATTTCTGAAATTCTTCTACAACTTTGGTCATCTATTGTGGGGTTAGATGCTAAAGGCATTAAGAAATTACTGACTAATTTCTCTTCAGGCACTGAGAAATCCACTTCCTCTGTTGGCAGTTTGGAATATTTGATCAGATCTCTGTCAAGAAATGGAACTATGTGAAAAATGTAGAGAGGCGGAAGGCAGGCGTTTAATAACATAAAGCAGCCAGCAAACAATCTCTATCAAAATGTAAACAAATCACTTTTGTTTCACATATCTAAATGTTCAATTTGGCTATCAGTTAATTTTCGCAAATGTTATTTTACTAGTGTCCAGTAATTATTTTCTGACATTTCTTTTCCATTTGAAAAATATTTTTTTGACTGACTTTTGCTTAACTTTTTTTTAAAAAAAGTGACTTCACTTCACAAATGATCTGTGTAATTTAGAATAACTAGGTGTAACTTATGATAGGAGAAAGTGAGGACTGCAGATGCTGGAAATCAGAGCTGAAAATGTGTTGCTGGAAAAGCGCAGCAGGTCAGGCAGCATCCAAGGAGCAGGAGAATCGACGTTTCGGGCATGAGCCCTTCTGCTGCGCTTTTCCAGCAACACATTTTCAGCTCTGATTTCCAGCATCTGCAGTCCTCACTTTCTCCTATCATATCTCTAACAAGAAATCCTCCAGCTCAAAAAAATAATCAACTAATTCTTACCTCTGTTGAATGGGATTGTCTCTGTCTTCTGGTACTGATAAATTACCATTCCTCTTTGGTGTCTCCTCTTGCTTTACATCCTTTTGAAAACTATCCTGTGTTACTAAAACCACCCCCAGTCCTTCCTGTATAACGGCAGCCACGGTATTCTTAAATACAGAAGAAATGGTAACAGGCATAGTTATTCCAATTTAACAACAAAATACAACTCTACCACAAACTACAAGGCTTTCTGGCTTTCACCGTAAAATTGAAAGCGACAAATAAAGAACATGTCCAGTTTATATCAGTTCTTTAAAAATGTATTTGTTCTTACAGTCACTGACAAGCCAGTTTCCTTGAATAGAGCGAATTATAAAAACCAGGTTATCATAAGTTACAGCTGAAAATGTGTTGCTGGAAAAGCGCAGCAGGTCAGGCAGCATCCAAGGAGCAGGAGAATCGACGTTTCGGGCATGAGCCCTTCTGAAGAAGGGTTCATGCCCGAAATGTCGATTCTCCTGCTCCTTGGATGCTGCCTGACCTGCTGCGCTTTTCCAGCAACACATTTTCAGCTCTGATTTCCAGCATCTGCAGTCCTCACTTTCTCCTATCATAAGTTACACCTAGTTATTCTAAATTACACAGATCATTTGTGAAGTGAAGTCATGTTTGGAACAGTGGTTTGGATTTTGTCAGGGCAACCATTGCTCTGAAGATTGGCAAACCTGTCTTGGCCATTTGGGAGGGGTCCAAGCTGAATTTTAGGACACCTATGAAGCAAATTAGCTTCTGATGAGGCTCCTGTCCCTTCAAGGAATGTTAACGTTGCCAAGAGCTTCTGACTGATCAGAGGGGCATGCAACATTGGTGGCCACTGTTGGGACGGCACCCAGCAAGTGATGTAACAATGGCTACCTCTCTCAGAATACAGTGAGTGTGATCAGGGGTTGCAGGGTCAGTTGTCTGGTTCCAGGGAGGGAGAAGGGATTGGTTGATGAAAGTAGGGGAAAGCCATTACCACAAGGGTGCTACTCCATTGGCCTGAATGTCCAGTTAGGAGGACCACCCCACTAAGCCCACTTGTAGAACACAAACATTTACTAGGTATCGAATGATGCAATGAAAATACCACCACAGTAATCGCTAACAGCAGGAAGAAGCTCTTAATTGGCTTTTTTAAGTGACTCATTTGATTTCTGGGCAGAAAGCTTTTCACTGCATTCCCGGCCACTGGCAGGGAGAGGAAGGTAACAAGTACTTCAGCCCTTACCTTCCCACAATATCTTCATTGATCCCTCTTCCCCAGAACCTCCCTGAAAACCTCTTAGCCCAGAGAGGTAAATAGCTGATAAAATCTCCAGTTTGTGAGTTCAAATAACACCGCCTATCACACCAACTATAGAACCTCAAAACATTGAATAATGCAGTTTTTACCTCAGAGGACAGAGAGTGATTTGTGGAATGTGGTGTAGTCATGATAGAATTATTTGGGCTTGCCTGAATACAAATGTATTCATCAATTTTCTCTTTCATGTTTTCCAGTTGCATTCCTGTTCTAAATATTTCTCCATCCATTTCCCTGCAGAAAAAGGATATATTTAAAAAGTTTGTATTTTCTGCTCATCAATTGAAGAATGAGCTTTGAAGAATGGTGTACTTTTCAACTATTAGCACCAAATTCTACCATTAAGTATATCCAGCATATGGAGGATTATTAAAGAGCAAAGGAAAAAGTGAGTCTACTCTGTTCTAACAATATGCGTTCAGCCCACTTTCAGGCTCAACTGCAACCTTGAGCTGTTTCTCCCATGAAACATTCTTTGACTTGGTTTGTGCCGCACAATTTATACCTGAATCATCGTTTTCACAAAGGAACTTTTCCAAGTAAAGAGACTTTCTACAGTTTTGAATAGCCTGGATTTGAATCCATTTCTCAAATGTGAAAGGTCTTTGTCAAAACAGACTAATATGCAAATATCAGTTCATGCATAGCTCTAAAAAGAGTGAATCTATATATAAAGTTGTTTCCAATGTCAAAATGTCTATTTTGGATAATTTCTGAAAATATTCTAGTAAATTGTTTAATTGTCAAGAACAGAAATATTGATTTATTTTGTTTATAAAAATATAATTTGAAATTATGCTTTTATCATGCACTAAATCTATGAAGGAAAGTCAAAAATGTAGACTTTATACTTATTATGGCTTATTTGAAAGATTTGAATAAAAACATTAATGGGATGCTTCCAATGCTTCTTTGGTTATGAAGGTGAATGACTGAGCCCTACAAATCAGAAAGTTCCAGGTTCAGTCCAAGGTTTAGTCATCTGACCTCAGCTAGGATGTGGATAAGTGTACATTTGTCCCTGGTTAGGGAGGATAAAACTGACTGTATTGTCATAACAAGCATTCAAACTACATGTGGTCATGGACTAAATCACTGCTGAAAGCCCCAAATCACCCTGGAAAAATCAATCATGGGATTGACTTTGAATTGAATTTGATTTGACAAGGTGCCACATCAAAGGTTACAGTTGGAAATAAAATCTAATAGTAAAGGGAGTAGCATTTTGGCATGGTTAGAATATTAGCTGGTCAACAGGAAGCAAAGAGTAAGCAAAATGGGTCTTCCTCAGATTGGCAAGATATAACAAGTGAGTGTCACAAAGATTGGTGCTAGAGCCTCAACTGTTTACAATTCACATAAATGACAACTCAAAAGGTCCAGTTCTGAAGAAAGGTCACTGGACCCGAAATGTTAACACTGATTTCTCTCCACAGATGCTGCCAGACCCGCTAAGAATTTCCAGTAATTTCTGTTTTTGTTTTAGAACAAAAGGTATGGCCACTAAATTTTCTAATGACACAAGATATGTAGGAAACTAAGTTATGGAGAAGACATAAGGAGGCTACAATAGATAGATTAAGAGTGTGGCCAAAGAATTTGCAAATGGAGTATAATGTGGAAAAATGTGAAATGGTCAATTTTGATAGGAAGAATATAAAAGAAGCATATTAATGGTGAATGACTGCAGAGCTCTGACATGGAAAGGGATCTGAGTGTTCTTGTGCATGAATCTCAAAGATACAGCAATGTGCATATACAGCAAGTAACTAGGAAAGCCAATTAGAGTGCTATATTTATCTCAAGGGAAATTGAATGAAAAAGTAGTGAAGCTATGCTTCATTTATGCAGGGCACTGGCGAGATTGCGCCTAGTGTACTGTGTACAGTATTGAGCATTTTTTAAGGAAGATTGTAAATGCAGTACAGGCAGTTCAGAGAAAGTTTACTAGATTAATACCTGGAATGGGGGTGGGGGAGCGGCTTGTTTTATGAAGGAAGGTTGGACAGGCTGGAATTCCATTTGCTGGAATTTAGAAGAAGCAACTTTATGAAAACAAAATCCTGAGGTGCCTTGACGGGGCAAATGGGGACAGGATGTTTCCTCTTATGGGAGAATTGAGAATGAGGGGCCACTAATTAAAAATCAGGATTGCCCACTCAAAATAGAGATGAGACAATTTTTTCCTCTCAAGAAGATTGTCTTTAGAAATCTTTTCTTGAAAGGGTTATGGAAGCAGAGTTCTTGAATAATTTTGAGACAGAAACAGGTAGATTCTTGTTAAGCAAGGGGGTGTAAGTTTCTCAGGGATAAGTGGGAATGCGGATTTGAGGTTACAATCAGTTTCAGCTGTGATTTTTACTGAATGGTGGAGCAAACTTTGGGTCTAAATAACCTACTCTTGTTCCTAATTTATATGTTCCTATAAATAATCAGAGCAATGTTGTCTCTATATGTGAGAAAGACAGAATCCATAATGAGCTGCTCTTGCAATTAGAGGTTCTGTCTCTCTCGCTCTCTCTCTCTCTTACACTGCTCCACCCAGACAGTGGTTCTCCCTTGCATTTAATGCTGATATGTTAATTCATCACTTTGTCAAAATTGTATTTAGTCCATTAATGAACAGAAATGTGAATCATACTACAAATGTCAAATACCATTTTATCAAACCATACCTGTCAGGGTCAAACTCCCCAACAATGATACTATTGTCCAGGTAGCGGCGCTGCTGCAAACTTCGGTGCTCATCTTTTGTTGCAATGTATCTCCTTTCTAGTTTCTCTTGGCCATCTCTTAGTTTCTTAAATTCCTGAAGGAAAATTCACAATTACTAATTGCAGGTTTGAGACAGATTATGTTTAGATTATGACCCTAGGTTAATTTTATTTTATTCCCATCCTCATATCTACCAATAATTATACAGATCATTCTGCTATAACACATATTTCATTAATGCAAATTTGTTGTAGTGCAATTGACAAATTAGGGACACTCTTTCTGAAGTATGAACTTTTAAAATGTGTGTTAGCTGTAACGCGATTACATCACCAACACTTTAAGTGCTGTTTCTAAAGTGCGATTTTTCTATAACACAGGGTTGCATAAGAACACAATCATCGCGTTATAGAAGAACTACCTGTAGTGTGTAACTGGTAAGAATATTCTAACTCAAATCTTGTAGCTCTTTATTTCTCTTTACTACGTTATCAAATGAAACTATTAAGTATATTAGATGTTTTAGCCCTGTTTTGTACATGCACTTGGTGTACATTGCTTGGAATAAATATCACCATAACATTTTAATTTGCATAAAATATATTTGCATTTGATTTAGTATCATAGAGTCATACAGCTGTACAGAATGGAAACAGACCCTTTGATCCAACTCATCCATGCCGACCATTTGCCAGCATTTGGCCTATCTCACCATAGTACATATCATTCAGGCCCCTATAAGATTCCGCCCTTTCACTTTTTATAAATATACTTTGCTTTATCAAACAGTCTGTCAAATATCCATATGCTGATTAAAATACTATTGCTGTAAAGGGAGACATGTTTCTGAGGTGTTTTGTCCTGCAGTTATCAGGACAAAATGGAAGAATATCAAATTTCACATAATCCCAACTATTTATTCTACAGCAGAAAAAGTTTATAATTAGTTGGCAAGTCGACAGTGATTGTTTGAGGTGTTGCAATTTGGAATGCAATAATGAACTATAGACTCCCAAGCACTAGGGTAATTCATAAAAGCTAGAAGGGTTGAATATATCCTTTGTTGGCAGACAATGATCACTGCACATGAATGTATGTCTTTTTTCGCAAATCTAAATGAGCCTTGTTACAAGCTTGGCTGAATGTATAAAATTGTTTTTTTTAGCACACTCAGAACTATTTGGCAGGTGCTGCCTATTACTGAATATTCCTAACAGCATAAATTTTGGGAGGTCTATAATGGCATAGTGGTAGTGTACCTACCTCTGAGCCAGGAGGTCTCACCTGCCCCAGGAGTATATCAAAACATTTCTGAACAGATCGATTAGAAAATACCTAACAGCAAACATGTTATGGGCTCTCGTAATGCAGCAGTGGTGTATAGAATCTCCACAATGTGAAAACAGGTCCTTCGGCCCAACAAGTCCACACCGACCCTCCGAAGAGTATCCCACCCAAACCTGTTCCCCACTACTCTACCTTTATCCCTGACTAATGCACCTAACCTACAACCCCTGAACACTATGGGCAATTTAGCATGGCCAATTCACCCAACCTGCACATTTTTGCATTGTGGGAGGAAACTCATGCAGACACAGGGAGAATGTGCAAACTGCACACAGACAGTCACCCAAGGCAGGAATCAAACCTGGGTCCCTAGTGCTGTGAAGCAGCAGTGCTAACCACTGAGCCACCGTGTCGCTACCTCTGAACCAAGAGCCTGAGTTCAAGAATCATCTGCCATAACATCTCTGAACAAGTCGATTAGAAAATACTAACAGCAGACATTTTACTTTGGGTTTTGAAATTGCAGGCGAGTTGAATATGGTTTGTACATTGCCTATTACAAATAACCAAAGGAATATGCTTTTTGATCAGATCAGCTAGTCATAGTGATGGATAGCCTACACTCCTGGCATTGCACTGGCACTGAAGTTCATACACAACATTGCTTAATAATGTGATAGGTAGAATGTCACTTTAGATTGACAGCAGCATCCTGTTAGTAGAAATACCACTTGCATAATCATTGCATAGAGGCAGCATTAAATGGCTTGCTTAATCTGTTAGACAAACAGGAGGCTGGAAGAACACAGCAACCCAGGCAGCATCAGGAAGTGGAGACGTCAACGTTTCCGGTTTAACCCTTCTTCATGAATGGATGTGGGGGTAGGGGTTAGCTACAGATAGAAGGGTGTTGGGGGTGTGTGGGGTGTGGTGTGGGGTGGAGAGAGTAGCAGAATGATGATGTACTGATAAGTGAGCACAGGTAATGGGTACGACCTGGTTGGTCGATGGGAGGGATGAATCCAATTGTTAGCTGGAAGGATCAATAGGTGGAACGGAAGGGAAGAGGCAGGGCTGGAAAGGGAGCCAGGGATAGGTGGGAAGGTTATTTGAAATTCAAGAATTCAATGTTAGGTCCTCTGGAATGGCCATGCAGAAGATGAGGTGTTTTAGCTCTAATTTATGGTCTGATTCACCATGGCAAAGGAAGAGGCTGAAGATGGACATGTTGGAGAGGGAGTGGGTGGGGGAATTGAAATTGGCAGTGATCAGGAAGTCAGGCCGGCCATTTTGGGCGCAGCAAAGATGCTCAGTGAAACAGACACCTAGTCTACATTGGGTGTCCCCGATGTAGCAAAGATCAAATCGGAAGTACCAGATGCAGTCAACTAGGTAGGAGGAGATACAGGTGAACCTCCTTCTCACCTGGAAGGACTGTTTGGGGCCCTGGATGGTGGTGAGGGAAATGGTGTACAGGCAGGTGTTGCAGATTTTACAGGGGAAGATAGGGGTGGGGGGGTTGGAGGCATTGGTGGGGAGTGTGGCGCAAACCAGGAATGGTGAAGGGAAGGGTCATTGCAAAAGGCAGACAGGAGTCAGGAGGGGAAGATGTTCTGGATAGTGGGGTCTAATTGGAGTGGTGGAAGTGTTTGAGGATGATATGTTGGATGCGGAAACTGGTGGGATTGAAAGTGAAGATAAGGGGGACCCTATCTTTTTTATATTTGGGGGTTGGGGTTTAGAGCATTGGAGAAGGGAATGGAGGAGCTGCAATGGAGGTCTGTCTGGTTGACAAAGGGGGCAAAAGACATTGTTTGAAATAGGAGGACATCTGGGATGCTTGGGAGTGGAACGTCTCCTCATCAGAGCAGATGCAACAGAGACAGAGGAGTTGGGAAAATAGGATGGAATTTTTACAGGATACAGGATGGGAGGAGGTGTAGTCCAGGTAGCTATGGGAGTCTTTGGGTTTATCGTAAATGTCAGTCTGTAAACTGGAGATGGAAATGGAGAGGTCAAGAAAGGGGAGGGAGGTGTCCGAGATAGATCAAGTGAATTTGAGGGAAGGGTGGAAGTTGTTAACTAATTTAATTAACTGCTCCAGTTCAGCCTGGGTGCAGCAGCAAGGCAGTCATCGATATAACAGTGGAAGAGTTAGGGAACAGTACCGGCGTATGCACTAAAGAGGGAGTGTTCAGCATAACCGACAAAGGGACAGGTGTGGCTAGGGCTCATGCGAGTGCCAATAGCCAGCTCCTGAATTTGGAGAAAGTGAGAAGGGTGGGGGTAACTATATGGGTATGTTAGAGTGGAAAAAACTAAGGGCCTTCAGGCCATCATTGTGGGCTATGGATGTGTATAAGGTCCATCACGAGGATGAAACATTGAGGGCCAGGGAAGTTGAGGCCGTGGTTTGTGTCCTGGATGTAGGTGGGAAGCACCTGGACCAAGGCAGAGAGAATGGTGTCGAGGTAGGACTGACACTTCCTTCCAGCTACCAACCAGATTCATCCCTTCTGTCCACCTAGTCACGACCACGACTTGTGCTCACCCATCACTACGTCATAATTCTACTCCTCACCCAACCCCCTATTTATCTGCAGCTCTCCATACCCTCACATCCAGTCCTGAAGAAGGGTTAAATATGAAACACTGACTTCTCCTCCTGAGGTTGCTCTGTTCTTCCAGCCACCTATTTGTCTACTTTGGATTCCAGCTTTGGATTCTGCAGTTTGTTTATCTGCAGAGCTATGCTTAACCTGTTGTTCAGGTTTTTCAGTTACTTTGCCTTTCCATGATAATCTGAAGTGGATTGAGCACTTTTCAATTTCAAAGGTGGTGGCTTTTGGCACATTCATGAGTTTGCATGATATACATGGGCGGCACGGTGGCTCAGTCGTAAGCACTGCTGCCTCACAGCACCAGGGTCCCAGGTTCGTTTCCACCCTCAGATGACTGTCTGTGTGGAGTTTGCACATTCTCCTAGTGTCTGCGTGGGTTTCTTTGGGTGCTCCGGTTTCCTCCCACAGTCCAAAGATGTGCAGGTCAGGTGAATTGACCATGCTAAATTGCCCATAGTGTTAGATGCATTAGTCAGAGGGAAATGAGCCTGGGTGGGTTACTCTTCAGAGGGTTAGTGTGGACTGTTTCCACACTGTAGGGAATCTAATCTACAGCGAACAAGATACCTTTGATACAGTCTATTGTTTGCAAGTTAGCTATAAGAGTACTGATAAGACCAATGTTTTGGAATGCGGAGTGTCAACCAGCCTGCACTTGCAAAGCCTAATATAAAATCTTTCAAGTCTGGCAGGAGATACACCATTGTTCTGCCATTCTCACACTCTGGTCACTTATTCTGAACTATCAACATCTTTCTTCACCAGCATCCAGCACCCACTATCCCCAGCTCCCACCCCCGCCCCCTCCCCTTCAAACTATAGCATAAATTGCTGTCCCCTCCACACTCCAACTTTTAGGAGGAGTCATCTAGACTCAAAACGTTAGCTTGCTCTCTCTCCATGGATGCTGACTGGCCTTCTGTGATCTTCGGGATTTGGCTTTTCAGTACAGATTCCAGCATCTGCAGTAATTTGTTCCTAATATAACATGGTTATTGTTAAATATGATTTTGTGATTGGGCAACACTTGCTCAAAAATTCTAAATACATTAATTTCTACATGAACATTCAATTTGTGATAATTAGGTTATATTGTGATATTAAAACAAAGAATTGCTGATGCTAAAGATCTGAAACAAATGAAAACACTAACTACTAGAGAAACTCAGCAGGTCTGGAACCATCCGTGGACTGAAAATAGAGTTAATGTTTCAAGACTAGTGACCCTTCTTCAAAACTGACACAGATGCTGTCAGACTTGATGCATTTCTCAAATTTATATTATAGTTTCTTTATGCTTACTAGAAGTAACAAATGATCATAAGCATGGCCACATTCTTTGCAAACATTAGAAATATGTAAAACTCTTAAGCATTCTTTTAAATTACTCAGGACCCTGGAGACTCTTTAGTTTCTTGTTGCCTTTTCCATGGAAAATTTTCTTAGTCTATCAGAGTACATTTGCCAACCCATCAGCACCATTTTCTTATATCATATAAATTGTTGCAACTGTTTGAAATTAAAGATTCAGAAACATGCCTGACTTTCAACGGTATGCTGGTTCTGTACTATAAAATAATTATTAAAATAATTGTTATTATTTCAATGTTGAATTACATGTAGACATGTTGAAAAGTTACTAATAAATATATTACCCATTGTACATCTTCTAGAGAAACTGATTCAGAATTAAGGCGCTTCTGAAAGTCTTCAACCTAAAAAGGTAATGTTCACTGTCATAATTAAATGAATCCAACAAACATTAAACAACAATCTGTATATTTTGAGACATATGTAGTAAAATATGCTTCCTCAGATTCAATAGCTACTCTTTTTATATTACTAATTTACTGATATTTCTTGATACTGATAATAAAGATGTAATTCCAACCCATTACCACAACAGTTCATCACTAATCATTACTGACTGATATTAAAACCTGCATTCTAGAATGTGAAATTGACTTCTTTGTTGCAGGACAATGGTTCTGTAATTTTAAATTTTCACACTCAGTTTCTGCCAATTGAGTTGATTAAAAACATCCCTTTTTTTGCAAAGTTTGTGAGACCATTTCCACCATATGGAAACAGAGAAATTTTAGGTGTCAAATATATCAAAAAGTATTAATTGCAGCTAACTGACGGTGAAGCATAGCCTAATAAATTGCCATGTCACCTTAGATATTTGAAGGAATGCATTAAAATTCCCATAGTTGACACAAAAAATTGGAGGATAAACTGTAATTAGCAACTCCAAAGATAAGGCAGAAAAAGGTGATAGAGACAGACAGCAATTCTGTAAACTACATTTATTCTTTAAAATTTTAAAACAAAGAACTGTACAGTACTGAATAAAATAGACAGTCTACTGTTCAAAGCACCAAATTGCCATGAAGAAATAAATGTTCCATTTGATTGATAACTATCAGTGTTATAGTTTTTGTTAAATAGTTAATTACTGGATTCTGGAATTTTGCTTTCTGTACTTTGTGCTTAAAATGGGTGCTGCAGATGGTGGAGGTTAGAGTCAAGATTAGAGTGGTGCTGGAAAAGCACAGCAGGTCAGGCAGCATCCGAGGCTTTAAAATCAAATGCTACGTAATCCAGCACTGTGATAATAAGTGAAATATATTTAAGTATTTCTGCTTAATTAGTTAACATGAATACCTATATTATGGATGAAATCTATTCATCAAAGATGAATTATCAATAATGTATTTTCTATTAAACATACTAACTCATTTAAAACAGCCTGTGCTCCTTGTGTTTATGTCTTTTTATTTTCTTTATCAGTATGAATCAGTTCACATGTCCTTGCAAAGTAATACTTCAATCCACCTAGACCGAACAAAGATACTCAAAAAGACAACATATTACTCTCACCAAGCTTTGGTGTTGATTGGGTCGATGAGGGAAAGAAAAAACTATGAGCAGGTGTATGTTACAAAAGCTATTCTATTGAATATCACAATAACAGGAAGGTATCAGTGACAAATGGAGCCATGGTAATGAATAAACAAGTAAGTATAGTAACTGGAGCAAAAAAAGCGGCAGATTAAGGCAAGCCCAAACCACTGATTAAACAATCAAATATTATCAATGTAAATGTGAAAATATTATGGAATCTTCAAAATTTCAACTGTACTATTTTAGAAATGTATTGATCTAGTTACATGGAATTTCTTGAGGAAAAAAATATGTAACTGAATCCTGAAGTCAGTGTGTCACCCTACATTTATACAATGATACAATATATCACAATACAGCACAGGAACAGGCCTGTGGCCCACAAAGCCAGCACCGATTCCTATTCCTTACTTAGACCCAATACTTATTGCACATGTGCGGTTTCTGTCCCTCTGTTCATCGCCCATTTGCGTGTCTACCAAGATATGCCTTAAACATTGCTAACGTGCCTGCTTCCACCACCTTCACTGGCAGTGTGCTCCAGGCACTCATTACCTTCTGCATGAATACTTTTCCCCACACTTCTCCCCTAAACTTTATTCCTCTCACCTTGAACCTGTGCCCTCTTGTAGTTGACCTTTCCATCCTTGGGAAAAAGCCTCTGATTATCCACTTGACCCAAGCTTCTCATAATTTTGTAGACCAGTATTCAGGCCTTTTAATCCAAAATAATCACAATGTAATCTCTGGGAATGTGCATTATTAATCTTCCTTTCTGATACTCAATTATAATTGTGTTCAAAATATTAGAACAGAAAACAAATAATCAAATTAAATGTATACTTAACCATTTATTGTGTTTGTTTTATAATTAGTATTTATTTTCATAAACAACAATTCATATTGTTCTTTAAATACCATAAACTACTCAGGAACTGCAAATATGGTTACAGATGTTTTAGCATATGTTGCCCTAATACCCCAAACCCATCATTAGCTGTGATACTAAAAAGAAACAAACGTTCACCTACGTAAGGTACAACTTTCTCATTGGAAAGCTATTCATCAGCTTCTACTTTGCTCCACCTACTGGCATATATTGAAACACATTCTTGATTATTTTTGATTTGGAGATGCTGGTGTTGGATTGGGGTGTACAAAGTTAAAAATCACACGACATCAGGTTATAGTCCAACAGGTTTAATTGGAAGCACACTAGCTTCCGGAGCGCCGCTCCTTCATCAGGTGATTGTCAGGCGCTCCGAAAGCTAGTGTGCTTCCAATTGAACCTGTTGGACTATAACTTGGTATTGTGTGATTTTTAACTTTGATTATTTTTGGTTCTGACATTGCAAGAATGATGCTGGGGAATGTAAGCAATTTTCAATGAAGAAAATGACAGCTGAATTTTCCCATCGGCAGGGAGGCATGATAGCTTCCTGCTACTTTGGCATTTTCCCAAGGGCAAGAAACTCAGTGGCACAGCTGTTCATTGGACAGCCAACATGCAAATTAGGCTAGCAATTAAGAGGTACTTCATGACCTGATTGGCCTTTTACGAACATTGTGAGATGCCATTGCCACATAGGGAGTCCATCAGGTAAACACTTGTAGTCTCCCAGCAGATTCCTGGTGCACCCTGCTTTATGGCCACTACTGTAAAATGCCAATCAAGATCCTGTTTACAATCTTTCCCTGTGGCGGAACATGTTATCTCTGGAGATTAGCCAGTCTTGTAATACTACATCAGCTGTCACTATAGGTTGTTTCACATGAATTCATACAAAGAATTTTGCAAATATTGTAAGTAGAGTTCTGTTTTATATTAATAAATCAGTGTTATAAACAACCCTGTATTTTGGAAAACTGTAATTCTTCAGTAGCCTCTGTCGTAAGCAATGATACTAATTTGTCACAATCAAAACAGATTCAGTGTTTCTACATTGTTCTTAAAATACCTATTTATTGCTATGCGGGGTCTGTTATTAATTTTCTCAAAATGCCAATTAATATATCAAAAAGTAATTTATGTGGAATTTGGATAATTTTGCTCTGTGTCAGTATGTTTATTGCTTCTTTTAATGTTATACATGCAATGAATGCTACAATAGTTAGCATAGTTATGCTTCACTTAAGTAATCACCTGATGTTTAAAATATTCAATGTGTTCATTTAGCTCCTGAGCCATTTGTTCAGCTTCTGTTGCCTTGTGAACCTCAGCAAAGGGTTGACATGAATCTGGCTTGGTTCCAGCAGAAATAACTGAAAATGACATAGGACAATTAGTATACTGTATGCTGATTCTTGAAAAAAAACCCCAAAAAACTGATTGTTGTTAATGTCACATTTAATATTTAAGGTAAGAGAAGAAACTGTAGAAAGGTGCAACACCGGGCGGCACAGTGGTTAGCATTGCTGCCTCACAGCGCCAGAGACCTGCGTTCAAATCCCTCCTCGGGCAACTGTCTGTATGGAGTTTGCGCATTCTCCCTGCGTCTGCGTGGGTTTCCTCCGGGTGCTCCAGTTTCCTCCCACAGTCTAAAGATGTGCAGGTTAGGTGAATTGGCCATGCTAAATTGCCCGTGGTGTTAGGTGAAGGGGTAAATGTAGGAGAATGGGTCTGGGTGGGTTGCTCTTCGGAGGGTCAGTGTGCACTTGTTGGGCCGAAGGGCCTGTTTCCACACTGTAAGTCTTCTGATCTACAGAAAGAGGCCATTCAGTCCATCTAGCTGGAAATAAAATGAGCTGCCCATTCTTCCAGCACCTTGTCCATAATCTTACAGGATTCAGATCCAGATACCTTTTAAAGGACTTGAGGGTTTCTGTCTCCACCACAAACAATATATTGACCATTTTATGGGTGAAGAAGTGTTTTTCTCATTTCCCCTCTAATCCTTCTAATATTCATCTTAATCCTGTGGCTTCTGGTAAGTGACCCCTCTCCACTAGGAAAAATAGGCCTTTCTTGTTTACTCTACCTAAGCCTCTTTTAATGTTGGACATCTCACAAGTCATCCCTCAGCCTTCTCGGTTCAAAGAAAACCATTCCTAATCTATTAAATATTTCCTGTAGCTGCACTTTTTAAACCCTAGCAACATTCTTATAAATCTGTGTACTTTTCCAGAGCAATTATGCCCTTCCTGTAATATGATGACCAGGACTGCACACAAAATTCCGGTTTATGAATTTTTTAGAGTTCCGGCATTACAACCTGCTTTGTATTCTGTACATCATCCAATAAAGGAAAGTATTCAATATACTTTCTTTACCACCTTTTCTACCTGTTCTGCCAACTTCAAGGACACCAAGTTTCTGACTTTTTCTAATCCTCTCAATATCTTCCCATGTACTTAGTATTCCCTTGCTCTGTTTGCCTTCCCCAAATTCATTACCTCACACTTCTCTGGACTGAATTCGATTTGCCAGATTTCCACCACTCAAAAATACCATTGAAAAAAATCTGGAGTTGACAGCTATCCTCTTCACTACCAGCTACATGGCCAATTTTTGTGTCATCCGCAAATTTCCCAATAATGTCTTCCACATTTATGTCTAAATCAGAAAGAGACCCATTACTGAGCCCTGTGGAATACCAGTGGAAACTACTTTCAATTCACAAAAACATCAGTGATCATTGCCCTTTGTTCTCTGTTGCTGAGCCAATTTTGAATCCAACTTGCCACATTTCCCTTTATCCCCTCACATTCCAATAACAAAACAATTTTGACTACACCTGATTAATCTATACCTTTCTAAGCGACAATTTACCTGTCTCTCAGAATTGATTCTAATAATTTGCCCACCACTGAGGTCAGGCTGACCAGTCTATAACAATTTGGCCTATCCTTTGCACCCTTGTTAAACAATGGTACAATGTTCATACACTTCCAATAATCTGCCTATATCTTGTCTGTATCAATATTGGAAAATGATCCTCAATATGTCCATTATTTCCTTCATGGCTTTCTTTAACAGCCTGGGATACAATCCAGCCTTGGTGATTTACTCACTATCAGAATGGCAGGCCCTTCAGTACTATGTAATAGATGCCTGGAGTGGACGGAATTTAATAACTAAGAGAACAAATAATTTAAAAATGGGATGGGCAGAAATTATAGTCACCTGTTTTAAAGTATTAAGAATTACTTTGGGCCTATCTTCAAGGATTACAAGACTATGAACATATTATTTTCCTTTCATTTGTAATTTATGTGATGTTTGGTTGTGTCCCTGATTCTGAGCCAGGAGATCCTGTTTTAAGTCTTCCCTGCTCCAGGGGTGTGTCATAACATCTCTGAGCAGGTTGATTAGAAAATATTGAGAACAGCCTATCTTCTAAACAAAAGAATTTTTATTTCATGATCAACGTTAACACGTAATCCAAGTTTTTCTTTTCATATTAAAAACATATAAGGCAGCAATATTTTAAAAATACTTTAAGATACATATTGTGACTTCAGTTTCCAAGTTTTAGAAACATTTATATTTATTCTTTCACTTGAGAAGGCAAGATACTGGCTAAAAAGAGTTAAAAATGACTGCAAATGATTCAGCCAATTTGAAATTTCAGTGCTTAACTAGGTATGAACTGTAATAGTTAATTTTGACACAGAACTAAAGGGGTATAAAATAATTGTATAAACAATACTATATTCACTATTTACAACAGCCAAAGCTTTGCTAAATCATATGCAAGGTTTATATAAGGAGAAATAATATAAATTTCAACATCTTGTAGCAAGTGCAAACATTATAGAGTCATAGAGATATACAGCATGGAAACAGACTCTTTGGTCCAACTTGTCCATGCCGACCAGATATCCTAAATTAATCTAGTCCCATTTGCCAACACTTGTCTCATATTCCTCTAAACCCTTCCTATTCATATACCCCTCAAGATGTCTTTTACAGTGAGCCCGGTTAGCTCAGTTGATAGAGCATCAGACTCTTAATCTGAGGGTCCCAGGTTTGCATCCCGCTCGGGTGGCCACTTTTAAATGTCTTGAAATGGATAAAGGTGGATAAATCCCCTGGATCTGATCAGGTGTACCCTAGAATTCTGTGGGAAGCTAGAGAAGTGATTGCTGGGCCTATTGCTGAGACATTTGTATCATCGATAATCACAGGTGAGGCGCTGGAAGACTGGAGGTTGGCTAACGTTGTGCCACTGTTTAAGAAGGGTGGTATGGACAAGCCAGGGAATTATAGACCAGTGAGCCTGACTTTGGTGGTGGGCAAGTTGTTGGAGGGAACCCTGAGGGACAGGATGTACATGTATTTGGAAAGGGAAGGACTGATTAGGGATAGTCAACATGGCTTTGTGCGTGGGAAATCATGTCTCACAAACTTGATTGAGTTTTTTGAGGAAGTAACAAAAAAGATTGATGAGGGCTGAGCAGTAGATGTGATCTATATGGACTTCAGTAAGGCGTTCGACAAGGTTCCCCATGGGAGACTGATTAGCAAGGTTAGATCTCACGGAATACAGGGAGAACTAGCCATTTAGATACAAAACTGGCTCAAAGGTAGAAGACAGAGGGTGGTGGTGGAGGATTGTTTTTCAGACTGGAGGCCTGTGACCAGTGGAGTGCCACAAGGATTGGTGCTGGGTCCTCTACTTTTTGTCATTTATATAAATGATTTGGTTGAGAGCATAAGAGGTACAGTTAGTAAGTTTGCAGATGACACCAAAATTGGAGGTGTAGTGGACAGCGAAGAGGGTTATCTCAGATTACAACAGGATCTTGACCAGATGGACCAATGGGCTGAGAAGTGGCAGATGGATTTAGATAAATGCAAGGTGCTGCATTTTGGGAAAGCAAATCTTAGCAGGACTTATACACTTAATGATAAGGTCCTAGGGAGTGTTGCTGAACAAAGAGACCTTGGAGTGCAGGTAGAAAGTGGAGTTGCGGGTAGATAGGATAGTGAAGAAGGCGTTTGGTATGCTTTCCTTTACTGGTCAGAATACTGAGTACAGGAGTTTGGAAGTCATCTTGTGGCTGTACAGGACTTTGATTAGGCCACTGTTGGAATATTGCGTGCAATTCTGGTCTCCTTCCTATTGGAAAGATGTTGTGAAACTTGAAAGGGTTAAGAAAAGATTTACAAGGATGATGCCAGGGTTGGAGGATTTGAGCTATAGGGAGATGCTGAACAGGCTGGGGCTGTTTTCTCTGGAGCGTCGGAGGCTGAGGGGCAACCTTATAGAGGTTTACAAAATAATGAGGGGTATGGATAGGGTAAATAGGCAAAGTCATTTCCCTGGAGTCAGGGAGTCCAGAACTGGAGGGCATAGGTTTAGGGTGTGAGGGGAAAGATATAAAAGAGACCCACGGGGCAACGTTTTCAAACAGAGGGTGGTACGTGTATGGAATGAGCTGCCAGAGGAAATGATGGAGGCTGGTACAATTGCAACATTTAAGAGGCATTTGGATGGGTATACGAATAGGAGGGTTTGGAGGGTTATGGGCCAGGTGCTGGCAGATTGGGTTGGGATATCTGGTCGGCATGGATGGGTTGGACCGAAGGGTCTGTTTCCATGCTGTACATCTCTATGACTCTATGACATGTTGTAATTGTACTAGCTGCCACCACTTCCTCTGACAGCTCATTCCATACATGCACTACCCTTGCATGAAAAAGCTGCCTCTTAGATTTCTTTTAAATCTCTCCCCTCTCACCCTAAACCTATGCCATATAGGTCTGGACTCCCCCCAACCCAGGGAAAAGGTATTGTCTATTTACCTTATCCATGCCTTTCATGAGTTTATAAACCTCTATAAGGTCACCCCCTCAGCCTCCGATGCTCGAGGGAAAACAGCCCCAGTCTATTCGGCCATTCCCTGTTTTACTAAAATGTATGTCTATTAATTTTTGCTTTGGAAGTGGGAATCAAGAGCCTGGACTCTTACTCATAATTAAACCTGCCCTTGTGAATGGTGGAACTAGACTGTGGTAGGGTGAGTGCAGAGTAGCCTTTGATTGCACCTGTACTCAGGCTTGTAGGCAGACTTTATAGGCCTGTCTGGAGCTCTGGTATCCCAGTCTCTCATGGTTACACACTTCAGGCAATTGAACAGAGGGAAAAATTCCATTCGGTTTCTAACCTCTGGTTAACAATCTGAAATAACCTTATTGCTTTACTGCCCTGTGGTATGTACGCTACACCTGGCCTCAAAACCAAGTCATCCAAAATGTCTGGGCGGGAAAGGGGTTAGGAAACAAATCAACTGGCTCTCCTGTAATTTTCAGGCTCCTTCCATTCCCAGCTCACAAGGACCAAAAATCATGCTCTCAGTCTACTTTTGAGTGCAGACTTAAACTACATAATTTTCCTGGATGGAGAAGTTCAAGTAAGTTTAAACAACTTCAATATACTTTGTGATCTATTGCTGATTTATTGTATAGGCCTTGTTGGAAACAGTAAGAGATAAAATTCAAGGTAATTGAAATGCCAATAACCACTTGAACACAAACACTGCTAACACACTTCCTCTTGGATACACTAAATATTTAGATTTTCTATGAACAAGTCCTAAAAGATAAATATTACACAAATCCATAATCTAAATGTTAGTGATTTACCTGAAGGAGAGAATATAATTGAATGGGAAGCAGATCCTGACTGAGTTTCATGTTGCTGGGAACCAGCCGAATTGATTACTTGACAGGATGATGACAAAAGTCCAGACTGAAGCATTTGATTCTGATTTGAAACAGAGTTTTCAGATACCTAGTAAAAGAATCAAAGTCAGAATTAGTCTGTGTTTGACAAAGCAAAGTATTTGCAGAAAAAGTAAATGGGCGGAATCTTATAGGGGCCTGAATGATATGTATTATGGTGACATAGGCCAAATGCTGACAAATGGTCAGCATGGATGAGTTAGATAATGTCCATGCTTAGACCACTACAATCTGTGTAGGTATACTCACTTTGCTGTTAGGAAGGGAATTCAAGAATTTCCTCCTATTAATAGCAACCTAGTTCCAGGTCCTGATGGTGTATTGCTTGGAAGGGAACTTGCAAGTGATGGTGTTCCCATGCATCTGCTGTCCTTGTCTTCTAGGTGGTAGAATTTATGGGTTTGGAAGACGCTGTTACAGTAGTCTTGGTGAATTTCTGCAGTGTATCTTGTACATGTACACAGTGTTGTCACTGCATCAGTGGTGGAGATAGAATGTTGAAACTGTTAGATAGTGTGCCAATCAAGCAGACGGCTTTGTCCTGGATGGTGTTCAGCTTCTTAAGTGTTGTTAGAACTGCTCTCATCCAGACAAGTGGTAAGTATTCCATCACACTTCTGACTTGTGTCTGGATATAATTTGAGAAATCAGGAAGTGAGTTATTCACTGCAGAATGTCAATTTCTGACCTCCTCTTGTAGTCATAATATTTATATGACTAGTCCAGTTCAGTTCTGATCAATGGTAACACCTAGTATGTTGTCAAGTGGCTGGATTGTTTGAGATGGTCGTTACCTAGTACTTGTGTAGCAGAGATGTTACTTCCCACTTATCAAAGCAAGCCTGAATATTATCTTGTCCACGTCTTGTTGAATTTGGACAAAGACTGATTCAATGTCTGAGGAGTTGAAATTGTTGCTCATCATTGTGAAATCATCAGTAACATCCCTATTTCTGACCTTATGATGGAGGAAAGGTCTTTGATGGATCAATTTGGACATGGAACAAGCCTGAGGATACCCTGCAGTGAAGTTCTGTTGCTTAAATGACTGACTGACTGATCAAAATAAATTTTCTTTTGCGCTAGGTATGACTCCAATCAATGAAATGTTTACCGTTAATTCCAGTTTTGCTAGGTTTCCTTGATCTTACATTCAATCAAATGATGTCTGGATGTCAAGGGCAATTACTCTCACTTCCCTCTTTGGTTTAGCTCTATCTTCCATCATTGAACCAAGCTCTGAACAGGTCAGCACTGAATAGGCCTGACAGAACAAAAATGGAGTGGCAATGAATATGTTACTGTCAAATAATTGCTGCATGGTAGGATTATTGATAGTACTTTATATTTTCATATTGATGATTGAGAGGTGACTGATGAAGCTGGTGGGTTGGATTTGACCTAAATTTTGTCAACAGGACATATCTGGGCAAGTTTTCATTTTGCTAGTAGATGTTGTGCTTGTATCTGTACTGCAACAGTGTAGCTAAGGAAGGGTTAGTTCAGAATCAGAAGTCTTCAGCTTTGTTACCAAAATGTTGTCAGGGTGCATAGATTTTCTAGTTCCAGTCCTTTCAGCTGTTTCTGAATATTGTGGGCAGTGAATTTAATTGCTTAAAGGTGGTGTATTTGATGCTGGAGATCTGAGGATAGGCCTAAGATGGATTGTCCACTTGGCTTTTCTGACTAAAGATGCTTGGACTTCCCAATCATTAAGGATGGGCATATTTGTGGAGCTGAGTTGTCAGCAACATTTTGCTTGTATTTATACCACAGCCTGTAGTCCAAAGACAGATAATTTTCTTTGAGGCACTGTAATTTAGTGGTGGTTCATGAATTTAATGAACTTGTATGGCCGTCTCATGCATCCTGAAGTCTGCCCCAAAAATTCTGTTCAGTTTGTCCATGGCATCATGGTCTTTCACTGTCAGATGCTCAATGTCTGGTTGAGGCTGCTGGTATCATGAAATGGAGCAGCACTGAAAGCTCTCTGCTCTTGACTTTGCCTCAGTGTCCCCTCTTCAATAAAATTCTTCCTCAACCCTCATTCTGTTCTACTAACCTTCCAGGGATCCAGTGACAATCTCTGAGTTGGGACCTGGAGCATTATCAGCAGCAGCCAGTGCTATCAGTGGTTAGTATGTAGCTAAGGAGATCGGGGGCAGGACTTCTATCTTGTGGTTATAGGCTCAGAGGTGGCCAGTTAAGGCACTTAAAAGGCATTATGCCTCCCCTACAGAAACAACCTGGGCTTCCACCTGAACTGTTAACTGGTGCAGGAGTTCCTGTTGCTTGCATAACATTCCAACCTATTTTTTTGCTAAATTTGTTTTAAATTATAACTCCAGTTTTGTAATTTTAGCATTTAGTCTGTAAAGCTTAAGATTGGCATATTCACATGCTCTTAGTATAAAGCAAATTCACTTTGGAAATGGTCCCAAAACATTTAAGTAAACTATATACTGTATACACTCTGCAAAAGGGTAAAAAAAGATTGTATCTCTATGTTCAGCCATCTTTGCTTCTATTAGGTGACTACATTATTAGCAACTTTTTATCAAAGATAAACCCAACTGGAATGAAAGCACAGGAATGAATGTTTCAAAACATATTCTATTAAATTGACTTACAATTTGCTAAGTAATATATATTGACTCATACATTTGTACAATTAATACAATCTTCACTCCTAATTTCACTAGAAAAGACATCTGGTGGCCTTGTGGTGAAGACAGGATAGGAGGCTCCAAGGACTGGTGGCAGGCATTTGGGGTTTGGAAGTCATGTTGAAAAGGGTAGGATATATGGCTTACCTGTGGATGGTGGTGCTGGGAGGCCCATGGGATAGGCCCATTTGGGAAGGGAGACCAGTGGCGGAGGACCCCTGTACCCTCTCCCATCCTTAACTTGAGCAGGTTAACCTGCCAGCTTCCTACTTGGTCCCTCACCTCTCAAACCAGCCCTAACCTCCTTCCACCAGCTTAATATATTGCAATCAATTGGGAAGAGGCTAATAACTGGCCACTAAGGGCTTCACTGGGGTGAAGGAAAGATGGCCACTCTAGATCTCATGCACCCTCAATAGCATTGCTGACAGTTTGGGAGGAGAACAAGTAGGTGATCTGGAAAATGTTAGTACTCCAGCCTGCAAACTCTCCAGTGAAGCTGTGCAAAATTTGCCAAATATTTACTTCAACCACCTCTAAACAGCACAATAAGTCTGAATGATTAGTAAGAATATTAAAAAAAAACTGATAAGACATTCAATAAAACATACTTTCCTTTTGTATTTAAATTCATTAAATTGACAATGGTATCCAAAATTCTAAAACAGCGAATAGGATGTTTGACGGAATTTAGCAAATAGTGGACAGACCATATGACTTAAAGATTGCTTGTGCCTTTTTCATGATCATAGTTTTATTACCAGTATACTTTATAGCCTAAGCAACAATTGTTAGTTACAGGAGAATATTTCCCACTTCAATACGTTTTGAAATGGCTGGATAAATAAATACATAATCTCTCTAATTCCAGTGATTTATACATTGTGTATTTATATAAGACCATGTTGGTAAATTCTTAAAAGTATTCTATTTGTAAAGCATTAAGTAGACAGGAAGAGGAGCTGAATAACATGCAAATTGACCTTATTTCACAAATTTAAATTATGCAAACTATTAAGTGTACAAGACCTGAAAAAGATCATAAATTGTTTTTTAAAAAATGTTCTTGTTTAATTTAAAATGGACTTTTCCAGACTGAAACATGGCTGCCTCCCATCATAGGATGCAAGTTGACTCCTATGACTATACTACTTCTGGCCTTTTGTCATCAGTAATTATCAGGACACAACTCAGACACTATCCTCCTGGAATCTCATACACTTGCATTGTATAGACTTACAGGCAACAAACACAAAAGAACAGTAGATGATATGTCTCCCAGCCACGTCTAGTAACTAAGAGGTCTATTAAAATTCATTATACCTGAAAAACACTAATGGCCCATCATTTAGCTCACAGAATAAGCAATAGTTCTGACCAGGGGCATAGAAACTACCCCATTAACTAAAGTGACTCATGCAGTATAAAAGCAAATTACTCCGGATGCTGGAATCTGAAACCAAAAGAGAAAATACTGGAAAATCTCAGCAGATCTGGCAGCATCTGTAAGGAGAGAAAAGAGCTGACGTTTCGAGTCTAATTGACCCTTTGCCAAAGCTTTGACAAAGGGTCAGTTAGACTCGAAACGTCAGTTCTTTTCTCTCCTTACAGATGCTGCCAGACCTGCTGAAGTTTTCCAGCATTTCTATTCTGACTCATCCAGTAACCTTGTCTCATAGTTAGAACTCCTCTTGTCTCTGAAACATTTCATTGTTATTTCTGGACTTCTTTGCTTCATTCTGATAAGAATCAGTCGGCTGTTAACATATAATCAGTCTGCAAATAATATAACAGGCTGGTAAAATCATATTTGCTTTTACCAGTCAATTGAATTGAGTCTTAAGACCATCAACAGAATAACCTTACTCCAAGCTAACGGTTAAGTCAGCTTCAAGTCAGATGTGCTCCTCGAACCTAGTTCTAAAGTAATCTTCTATTCAGCTGAAATGTTGATGCGGTTTGTTCATACAGTAACATCATGTTTTATTTGCTTTCATCAACTTTAAAAAGAATTCACCCTCGGCAGGCTGGATCTGCCTGAATCTGAATTCCTATAAAAAAGAATTCTCACTGGACACTTGCTTTCTGGACTCTAAAAATCACATGACTTATTAATTGTATTTTTGATTTTTGCCTAGGTTATTACTTCCTATGAACGCTTTTCTCTTTTTTTCTTCCTTGTATGCTTGTGTCCACGTGCATGTGTTGCGACGATCATCCCCGAGGTTTGAATACATGAATAAACTTTTGATTTAACCTTAAAGAGAGTTTGCTGCGAATCACTATAAATTGTGGCCTTCATGAAAACTTTAGGGGAAACATGTCACAGTGCATTTCAAAACAGAAGGAAAACAATTCTCTGCTTAACTTAGAAGGGAAATAAAATATTAAAGTTCATTTACCACCCTTTTCTGCCTGTGACAAAACTAAAGATCAATGAATTATTATTAACATATATTGAGTGGTATGTATCCACACATAAAAAGGAATTCTTTTTAAAGTTGAAATTATTTTTCTCTTCGTTGCATAAATGATAGTGACTCTGATTATCCATCTGTTCCTGAAATCTAGGAAACATGATGCAAGAATAAACTGAAGATGGAAACCTAGTCTTAGATGCTGTTCACAACAATACTTTTTATCAAGGTGCCAATTATGACATTGTTTGACACTAAAGATTTGCATATTGTTGCTGATATTGAGGATATGGGCCTCTGGGAGGTGGCACAAAATGGCAGAATATGGGCCTCTGGGAGGTAGGACGAAATGGCTTCTGCAAAGTGCACAAAAGAACTTCTGCATTACTAAATTAAAATTGCTCTGAACCAGTCAGAAACAAGAAACCGTAGACTGATGTAACTCCAATAAAAATCAGAAATAACAGTGGAGATAGGACAAAATGGTTCCCTACATGGAAATCCTACAGTTAGTCCTTAAAGTCATTTAAATAACTAACCACACCTGCAAACTGCGAGTCTATGTAAAGGAAATACTAAACCACATTTTGCAAGCTGTGAAAAGGTGACATAAGCCATTACAACTTAATCAATATCATTGGTTCAAATTACTACCTACAAAGTAATTATAACTATTCATTGGTTCTAACTGTGCAATCATGCTCTATGTCTGATGATGATATAAACCTTATGCAAACTCTGTAAGGTTGTTGGATTCTTTTGATTGCCAAGAAGTTTTCATATTTCTGGGTAAATCAGAGTCTGCCAACCCAGCACTGTAACATACAATAAACGATTGTTTGCTTGTTGGACAAAGAGTCGTTTACAGGTGTGATAATTGACCGATCATGGAATCGAGTGACTTATAGATTCTCTATATTAATGTGCCTACCTTTGCTCCAAACCGCAACTGATCAATGGTATTCTCAGCTTCTGCATACTTTATTAATAGTTTGTCAAACTCCTCCTAAGACCAAAGCATAAAAATGAAATTATAGAGACAGAGTTGGTTGCTAAACATCTTTGGACAAATATATAAGTTTTACATTAATATTTTCTACAAATTGGCAAATTGTTGCAAAGTTTTTGGTTTTAAAATTCTGCAATAAAAATGGAATACCTGGCACACAACTTTATCCTATTTTCTGTTTTATTTAATTTAAAATTAAATACTAATCAGTCTGTATGTAAATCACCTGTCACTTAAAATAAGTTTAATCTACCCTTTACAAGTCAGCATTTCAACAATATTAAGAGGAAGTGCTATCATATTTGATATCCTCCTGGTCACACTCCTCAGCATTTCTGCAGAGCATCTCTATTCTTCTTGATGGATGGAGTTCAAAACTGAACACAATGACTAAGTATACATGCAATATAGACCCATTATCAAGGTTTAAGCAACCTTTACTTTTACAAACATCATTCCTGTAAACGGACTTAAAATCCTAGGGAATCCAACTTTGCCTGTAGTAAACTCATATATTTTATGTTCCTTCAGTTAATAAGCAAATACTAATTCAGGTCTCTTTCTTGATCAGTTACCTTTTCATAGCAAAAACATGCCTGGAGCTCTCTAACCTCAAGTGCATAACATTGCATTTGGACAGAAACATAAGTATCAGATTCATGACCTTTATCAGAAAATTCATGGAAGGGTTGAACCTGATAAAATGATCTAGAATCTTAACTATCTTCCCCTTTTCATAGATGCTACCAGACCTGCTGAGTATTTCAAATATTTTGATTTCAGATTTCCAGCATGTGTAGCATTTTGCTCTTGTGTTCTTAATTATTATTTATTCTGATTTAAACTCTGTATGCATTTTCATAACATGGATGAATGTCCAAGTTAACCTGTTTTCATTAATAGCAAGCTGTTTGATGGGATTTCACAAGCTGAGTGTCTGAATCTGTATTCTCTAGAGTTTAGAAGAGTGAGAAGTGAATTCATTGAAACTTAAAATGCTTAGAGGTGTAGACAGGATAAATATAGAAAAGATGTTACTCGTGGCTGGGGAATCTAGAACAAATGAACACAGTCTCAAAATAAGAGACGTAATTTAGGACTGAGATGAGCAGGCATTTCTTCGCAGAGGGTAATGAATCATTGGAACTCATTCCTCCAGAGGCAGTAATTGTGTATATTCAAGACCCAGATCAATATAATTCCAGATACTAATGACATCAAAGGATATGGGGATAGTGTAGGAAAATGATGATCAGCCACAATCTAGAATAGCTATGCAGGCTTGGGGGAAGAGGGTGGGGCATGGTGGTGGCAGAATGTCCTACTCCAACTTCTAAGTTACATAACTGCTTTTATAATTATTCTATAATTACACAGGCTTAAATTGCTTCTCAGCAATTGACAAAAAAATATTTATTAACTGCTCTTTGGAAGGGAAAACAAGACCCACAGAATTTGCTCTCATTGTTCTAATCACTTTTTTTTATAACGCATTAGAGACCCAGAGGTTTTTGAAGAAGTAACAAAGAAGATTGATGATGTGATCAGTATGGACTTCAGTAAGGTGTTCGACAAGGTTCCCCATGGGACACTGATTAGCAAGGTTAGATCTCATGGAATACAGGGAGAACTAGCCATTTGGATACAGAACTGGCTCAAAGGTAGAAGACAGAGGGTGGTGGTGGAGGGTTGTTTTTCAAACTGGAGGCCTGTGACCAATGGAGTGCCTTAAGGATCGGTGCGGAGCCCTCTACTTTTTGTCATTTATATAAATGATTTGGATGCAAGCATAAGAGATACAGTTAGTAAGTTTGCAGATGACACCAAAATTGGAGGTATAGTGGACAGTGAAGAGGGTTACCTCTGATTACAAGAGGATCTGGACCAGATGGGCCAATGGGCTGAGAAGTGGCAGGTGGAGTTTAATTCAGATAAATGTGAGGTGCTGCATTTTGGGAAAGCAAATCTTAGCAGGACTTATACACTTAATGGTAAGGTCAGAAATTAGATTAGATTACATTACATTAGATTAGATTACATTACAGTGTGGAAACAGGCCCTTCAGCCCAACAAGTCCACACCGACCCGCCGAAGCGAAACCCACCCATACCCCTACATTTACCCCTTACCTAACACTACGGGCAATTTAGCATGGCCAATTCACCTGACCCTGCACATCTTTTGGACTGTGGGAGGAAACCGGAGCACCCGGAGGAAACCCACGCAGACACGGGGAGAACGTGCAAACTCCACACAGTCAGTCGCCTGAGGCGGGAATTGAACCCAGGTCTCAGGCGCTGTGAGGCAGCAGTGCTAACCACTGTGCCACCGTGCCGCCCACTCCTAGGGGGTGTTGCTGAACAAAGAGACCTTGGAGTGCAGGTTCATAGCTCCTTGAAAGTGGAGTCTCAGGGAGATAGGATAGTGAAGAAGGCGTTTGGTATGCTTTCCTTTATTGGTCAGAGTATTGAGTACAGGACTTGGGAGATCATGTTGTGGCTGTACAGGACATTGGTTAGGCCGCTGTTGGAATATTGCATGTAATTCTGGTCTCCTTCCTATCGGAAAGATGTTGTGAAACTTGAAAGGGTTAAGAAAAGATTTACAAAGATGTTGCCAGGGTTGGAGGATCTGAGCTACAGGGGGAGGCTGAACAGGCTGGGGCTGTTTTCCCTGGAGCGTCAAAGGCTGAGGGGTGACCTTATAGAGGTTTACAAAATTATGAGGAGCATGGATATGATAACTAGACAAAGTCTTTTCCCTGGGGTCGGGAAGTCCAGAACTAGAGGGCATAGGTTTAGGGTTAGAGGGGAAAGATATAAAAGAGACCTAAGGGGCAACTTTTTCATGCCGAGGGTGGTACGTGTATGGAATGAGCTGCCAGAGGATGTGGTGGAGGCTGGTACAATTGCAACATTTAAGAGGCATTTGGATGGGCATATGAATAGGAAGGGTTTGGAGGGATATGGGCTGGGTGCTAGCAGGTGGGACTAGATTGGGTTGGGATTTCTGGTCGGCATGGACAGGTTGGACCAAAGGGTCTATTTCCATGCTGTACATCTCTATGACTCTAATTTGTGTTTTGTAAATGCATATTGGCATAGTAATACAGTATACTCTATATAATGTTATACTATCATATAAGCATAGAAGTAAAGCATTAGAGATACCTGTTGGGTACCCATTAATAGTTTGACTTTTGAAATGTTCATGTATCACATATCCGAATGTGTTCCAAAGTTGTACATAGATTTATTGCCTAGTGTTTTAAACACACATCAATTGATTTTCTTTTGTAGAAAAACAATGCATTTGAATAGAATTTTGTCAAATCATTATGGTTAACCTTTGTACCTGTGCTATTGAAGGAGATAATGTTTTAACTTGTTTGGTAGTCTGTTCATAAACAACACATCTCAAAAGGTAAACCAAGAAAGAAAATTCAACAGAAAGACTATGACCCAGGGAAGAACTGATTAATATTTGGAGAAGATGTGGATTGGAAATTTTAAAAATGAAAGTTAAGGAAAATTGACTATTTTTAGAATGATATGGGCTGTTTAAATAATGTTGTAAACTATCTTTGCTGCTGTGATAGAATTTGTCATAGGTGTCAAAATGTGAGTAGAACTTTCAGTACAGATTGTTGAACGTAAATGATGAGATGGAAGCTCTCAATTAAGTGACTTTTTGTTTTAGTTTTATAGCTACAGAACAACAACCAGACAGGAAAAGGTCTCAAGGAAGAACTGCACAATTGAAACTACATTTGAATTAACACAGCATGTTGGAGTACTCTGCTCAATGGTCATTTCACATGTTTGCGTCAGTCTTGCAATTTGTCATATTCTGCTCATTATTAAGTGTAGAAGCAGAGTGACTAGCCATTTCCAATCATATGACTCTATTAAGGTCAAGCTAGGAGAATATGAAAGAACTAGTAGTGAAATGGAAATAATATCAATGGCATGGCATCCAGTTCATCAATGTTAAACAGGTACTTAAGTGCCCAGTATAATGGATGGCATATAAAACATCTTTCTGTGTAAGATATTTACTACCTGCCATGTTGATTATAGATACTTCACTAAGCATCCAGGGTTGCATCTTGAACTATTATTAGTTCCATTGAATATGTAAAATGACCCCCTTTGTCAAACTGAACTGCAAATGGCCTACTTACTGGAACCAGGTGGGACATGAATGATCTTCCTGGCTTCCCACTAAAACCAATCACCACCCCACAAATAGCTAGCTGATCTGGTCTCTCCATGACTGTTGAATTGCCTGTGCCAAGGACAATATCTCAAGAGACTGATGAACCAATTAGTTGTTGCCCTGCCAGCTAGCCTCATTGGGCACATACATTGTGTTAGAATTGCACATAGTTCAGGCACAAATTAATTTTCTTGGCCACTACCATCTTGTTACCTGCAATTGTTGAAACAGTTCTGGGGTATGATTTGTGTTCACAGATTGTATTTTGCTGTTAACTTTTGTTCTGGTAGGAACTATTGAAGATTGTGTACTATCCAATATCACTTGTGTTACATCTACTTTCGATTTATGAGTTGCATGAGAACTTTCTGGTACGTTGGCTGAAGATTTTGCCTTTTTTATTATTGGTCTTTCCAGATTATAATTATTAGAAGTAGTCCTCTTGGGAATTTTGACTTTGGATTCAACTTTGGAAAAGTCAAGCTGAGGATAATGTTGTTTTCCTTTACCGTATTTGATTTCATTATATGAAATTGTTCTTCCAGTTTTTAAAATAGGATTTTGAGCAATTTCTGATATTGTTTCAAGATTAATTGGTGCTTGTGTGTTTTCTTCCTGTGTTAGTTTTGGTGAATTCACTGGTCCACATGTGCAATTATTTTCCATGTTCTCATGAGCATTGTAGCATGAATCATTTTCAGCTTGAAACACCTTTTTTTCAGTTGCAAATTTGCTATCCACCCCTTGTTTACTGGAAAGATCTGCTTCTGACAATGTAAATTTGTTAATGTTTATAGGCAAATTATTACTAGCTATTGATGAAACATGGTTCTTAATTACAGTTTCTTCTACACTGTCTGTAAAAGAGGTCTCCGGTAAGGTCTCAGAATCAATGTACATCGTTGAATTAAGTGCCAGGTCTTCTTCAGAGAAGTAATATTGAAGTGATTCGGTAATGTTTGATCTTCCATCATAAAGCTGATTGTGTTCAACTGGTACACTACTTTCTAATTTAGTTTCATGTCTGGATACCAATGCATCAACTGTATCCTCTGAAAAAAAAGTATTTGTTTCACTTTTACTTCTATGATTAGAATCTTCAGCTTCTGTACTTAGCTGATTTTCAGGCATTTCTTGGCAGAAGAATGAATTCTCCACAGTTGATCTTTCATGGCTCAATGGGATAGTTTGTGTCACCCTACTAACAGGCAAAGGAGCTGACTGGTTCCTGACAAGTCTAGTTAATGGCAGCATGTGATCAACCAAGTCAGGATGCTCATCTGTTGGATGTTCACTAACATTCTGTAAGTGACCATCATATGGCAATTCTTCCTGCTCCTCATCAGTGGTATTGTCCTGCAAATCCTGTAGTTTGTTCTCTTGAAAACTATTTTCTGAATTTTCTTGTCTTTCATCATTTTGGTCTGAATAGCTAGAACGACAGATATGTTGGTTTTCCTCATACTTGGTTTCTTTAGTGCTGTATATTTCATCTTCATCACTGCCATCATATTCATTTTCAATCTTGTCAATATCATCTATTGCAGAAAGACAACATTGTCAATATAGAAAACTTGTTTTATTTTCAGAAACTTCTTTAATTTTCAAAATAAACAACTCAATCATGAATGGTCATAATCAAAGCCATACATTGTTTTGAGTATAATCAAATTCTTTATTCAAATCAACTAGCAACTCTTACAAATATTATAAAGTTTTCTGTGAAGGTATAAAAAAATTGTAAGCCTTTTTGAGTAAAATTCAAAATATTTTCTTCTGATCGAAAACTTCAAAAACTGAAATGTTGTCTTATTTTCCACTTAATAATTTATTCTTTAAATTATACAGATTTTAATTCCCTTCTCTCATCCTCTCCACACATGCTTCCCACACAGAAGTTGTATGATAATTTATTCACTGCAAGATAACATTTATGAGAAGATTTTTAAATTCATGCTACACTTTCTTTATTTCAATTGTTGGAGATTAAGGGGGGATTTTGACATAAATGGACAACTAGACTTTCCTTGGTTGTTCTCCAGATTGATTGAACATTGGAGGATTTGAGTTAGAACTCCAAGAGAGATCCTATACCTTTTCATGTCTACTTTGACACGTAGATCTGCAGTCACAGCCTATATTTATGAGTGTTATATGCAACTGTGTTAACTGCAGTGGGTTAGTTACAAGGGTTTAGATTGGAATCAGACCAGCAATGATCTTGTTAAATGGTAGAGCAGCCTTGAGGGACTGAATGGCCTAATTCCGCTCCTAACTTGTTTGTTTGCACATCAGCAAGAATGTTACGTTCAATTCTAAAGCAATCTATACTATAGGAAGTTGTGTTTATTAAGTTATGCTTCAAATAATTGGCAACAAGGATCACAATTGTTTGCACGAATAAAGTAGCTAGTGAAGTTGGAGAATTTTAATCATGGAGAACTTCTGATTTATTCAAGCCTGTATTCATTAATCTAGCACATATATATGGTGCTATCCTTTGATGAAGTTAGTAATATATAAAGTTGGGATGAAAAAAAGAGCAGAAACAGAATTCCACAATCTAAAACTTAATGGAGAAGAATTAGACCTCATTGAGCCCATTTTGCCAATGAACTATAGGGTTTTGTCCCACAGCTTAGGACCCCATTCCAGAAAAACAGTCTTCTGTGGATTTAAAATTACTGACAATACAGCAGTTTCTGACTGCTGAAGTCATTACCAAAAGAAAAATCATATACTCTTTTTTTTGTGGAGATGGGATGAATAAGAGACTCTGTTTATGTCTAAAACTCAGCCTGTCAACATTCCACCAGTTGTACATAGAATTACTGCCACCCTTAGGTACTATTGCAGAAGAATGGTACTTAAGACTGACAGGTGCAGAGTTTTACCCAAATTACTAAACTGAATCTCAACACAGTGGAGGAATACTCCCTAGAGATAGGCTTGCCAATTATAGTTGAACACGTTTTAGAAGTTTCATCTTGTGAACCCTCAAGTCTAACAATACACTCAAAAAACCTATTTTCTCATCACAAATTTGTACAATTATAATGAAAGATTCTTTTAAATACCACTCTGACTTTTCTCCTTGGCTGCTCTCACCAGAGTTGAGAAGATTCATCTTCAATTAATGGGTACTCCAAGATAGTTCTGGAGTGTTGGCAACCCTACTTGATGATGGTATTTTCACACTGTGTCAGTAGGAACTGGCATGGATAGTAAATTTGGGATTGTACCTTGTTTTACAAAGTGCTCTAGAGTCTGTTGCACTTGTAAGTTTTTTTTTTGGGGACGTTTTAAGGTTACTTCTTTTCACCTTGTAATATGTAAATTTCAGGAGAGATTTCAGCACATACACAGGCTGGACTTCTTTCTAAGGCTAGTTGTCCTCACCACAGCTGAACCATTGCAGTCGATATGGTGTATGTGTATCTACAGAACTGTAAGAGAGGGAATTTCAGGATTTTGGCCCAGTAACAAGACTGAAGAGGTTTAAATATAAATGAAAGTTCAACTTCATATGGTTTTCTTTAATAGTATCACTAAAATTAAGTAGCACATTTCACTGGAATTAATCTTATATTCCCTTAGTGCCAGTGTAAGGCTCCATTGGTGTACACTCTCTGCTGAGTCTGATCTTATGGGTTCAAGTTCCGCTACATATTGGAGGTGCAGCCTTTTGCAGGAGATGTTAGACCAACGCACTATCTGTTCTCTCAAGCAGATGTAAATGATTATATTAGATTACTTACAGTGTGGAAACAGGCCCTTCGACCCAACAAGTCCACACTGACCCGCCGAAGCGTAACCCACCCAGACCCATTCTCCTACATTTACCCCTTCACCTAACACTACAGGCAATTTAGCATGGCCAATTCACCTAACCTGCACATTTTTGGATTGTGGGAGGAAACCGAAGCACCCGGAGGAAACCCACGCAGACACTGGGAGAATGTGCAAACTTCACGCAGAGAGTCACCTGAGACGGGAATTGAAACCTGGTCTCTGGCGCTGTGAGGCAGCAGTGCTAACCACTGATGGCGTGGTGTTAATTCAAAGGCCAGGTTGTTGCGTTTTTTTTAACTCTGGTGACCCAGCCAATATTTATCCTTGCTCAACATCACAAAAATATTATTTGGTCAGCAACATATGCCTATTTGTGAAAATTTACAGTGTGGAAATTGCTTGCTCTGTTTCCTACTTTACTCCACATCAAAATACTTAATTAGTTATAATGAGCTTCAAGACAGCTGGGCATGAAAGAGGCTACATAAATGCAAATTGTTTTAGCTTGCATAACTTAATTTAATAACTGAATTATAGACTTAACTATTAGATGTTATATCGCATAGAAGCAATGTGAATTTATATCCACTGTATCAGTGGAGTAAAGTTCAGTGCAATATTGTAAGACTATGTTATAATTGCAGTAGAAATGTTTTGCAGAAATCAGTAAGATGCCAAACCATTTGCTACTGAAACCCTCATCCATGCTCCCATTACCTCCACACTCAATTATTCCAATCCGCTCTTGGACACCCTCTCATCATCACAGTCTTGAGCACATTCATGCTGTTGTATCCTAACCCAAACATCCATTACCCCTGTGCTTGCTTACCCAGACAGGCTCCTGGACCACCAACTCTGATTTTAAGATTCAGATCATGGTATTGGTATTTCGTTATATCATTGTCCCTCCCTACTTATGAAAAATGCTCCGGTCCTACAAACCACCAAAAATTGTGTGTTTCTCTAATGCTGGCTTCTTGTGAATACCGACCTACTTGTACCATGTGGCAGCAGTAACTGCAGACATTTAGGCACCAGATTTTGAAAGTCACTCCCAATCTCCTCTATCTTCAAGACCCTTGCTTTGATCAAATATTTTACCACCTATCAATGTCTCCTTCAGTGGTTGTGTCAATTTTTGTCTGATTATACTCGTGAGGTGCCTTGGGACATTTTACTACATAAACAGTATTCTATAACTGCAAGCTATTGTCATTAATCCTGCAACATTGTAGCTCATTCACTTCATAAATGAGATATAAATAAATTGCATTTAATTAGAACCAGACTTGCTAGGCCTTTGGAGTATGATTAAAAATGGGGAAGACAACCAAATTCCAATAACAACATGAGCCTGTTTAACTTAATGAAGTCCACATTTTAAAAAAAATCAAATCCTTCCCAACTGGTTTTGCAGTTGCTAACTAAGTATAACAATTAGAAACAGATTACATTTTCAGTCACACAAATAAAATAAAAGCACAGGACTGTCTATTAATATCTTTAGCATTTTCAATACAAAAATCTGGAGAGGGAAAAGTGAATAAAATATCTTGAAGAAAGTACAAAATTCCTTCATACTGTTGATTACTCAACTTTTTTAACCACCCTGTCACTTCTGATTTATTCAGGAAACAGGAAAGGCATTATGGTATTGGATAAGTGAATTACAAATGAATACAAAATATTTAATTGTCATTTTTAAAAAGTACAGATCTTAATTTACTGATACTTGCAAAGCTTACATTGCAAAGTTGCTTAAAAATAATGTTGAAATTAACTGTCAAAAATGAATTAAATATTGCACCTCTGACAATAGAGGATACTAGAGGACAAAAGAGTGTTGCAAAATTAGTACACTAGTACATGACTGACATTGATCCAATATCCTACATTATGTTTCACTTTCTAACATTCTCAAATGAAATCCCTTACTGAACATTAAGAATGATCACATTCACAAACCTGTAGTAATGTTAAGGCTATCATCTTCTGCTGATGACTGAGAAAGGAAGATGGTATAGGAATCACATATTTCACTAAAATTTAAGTTGAAGTCATCATCCATATCTAGAAGTATACTGTGTTCAAAGGATTTCTCCCACATTAAAGAATTCTCTGATGTTTGTTTGATGCAGTCTTCATCTAGGATGTCATGTGATTGTTGCAAATTAACACAGCAGTTCTCTACAAATGTGGCGAATTGATAATCATCCATTTTTTCCAGAAGTTCTTCATTGTCACTTATATTCAATTCATTAGTTGTATTACGATTAACATCTGTTTCAAAGCTGTCCATTTTTTGAAATCAGCAGAGAGGTAAATTAGCACAAAGAGATTGTTCTAAAAAGACACACGACACCTGAAAATCTTCATTTAATGATGTCTGAAATATGTACTGTAAAAGTAGAATAATCTATGCAGGAGAGAAGAAAAGAGAGTTATACAAAACTTTCATAATTAACATTTGAGTATACTTACTATAAAAAGTGATATTGTTACTAATCATATGTTCACAAAATGTGAAGAGTCAGAAGATGTGATATACACATTAAACATTTCATTCTATTTTAAATATTTTATACGAAATACTGTGTGCCTAACTATAACATATCGCACTGTCACATCCCTACAATTAAATGCCTTCAAAGTATGTTTATCACCATATTAACATATTATACAGTTTAAGGTTGGGAGAAAATGCTCTTCAGCTTGCTGTAGTTGTTAAATTTCATGAGACATGGGAAACCTGGATGATCAAACAGTAAAAGCTCCAAATTGGATTATATCAAGGCTTCCTGCCTCATGAACATATTTAAAATGCTAAGCTGCAGCCCTTCTGCCCTGACTCAGTAAAATCCAGAATCCCTTACTGAACATTAAGAATGATCACATTCACAAACCTGTAGTAATGTTAAGGCTATCATCTTCTGCTGATGACTGAGAAAGGAAGATGGTATAGGAATCACATATTTCACTAAAATTTAAGTTGAAGTCATCATCCATATCTAGAAGTATACTGTGTTCAAAGGATTTCTCCCACATTAAAGAATTCTCTGATGTTTGTTTGATGCAGTCTTTACAACTTTATTTATGTCAAATCATGCTCAATTCTACCCACTCACTTGCGTCTTTACTTTAGTAGCAAATTTTCAGAAACTTTATTACTTTATTTAAAAAGACAGATTAACTTTGTATTTCATATTTAAAATTCTTAATTGGTTTCTGGGTCAGTTTCATACCCTAACAAACTTGCTTGGAAATTTAAAAAATTCTCAATATTAGTAGTAAAAGAGCAAAGGTAGCTTCAGAAGTAGTTACGTAATAGGGCTGGATTTTGTCATCACAATACCTCAGGGATTCCCAGGCCTTATGTATAAGAATGAAAGTGGAGGCCTTTTACATGAGATCTTTGCTTCACTCCATTTACTTAGAATTATTGCACCTTTCCCAAATAAGCATACCTGTATATAAGACAAAATATGAAAATAAGATAAAAATGGGTAATCCCTGCCCTCCTCTCTCAATTTATACCCATCGTTCACTTACATATTCGAGTCTCCAAATGCAGGAATGCCCCTAACAGCTGATGGTTGGAATAGTATCAAAACTGTCCTCAGTTTGGAGGGTCAAGAGAGCCCTGGAAATATACCAAATGGAGCAACAAGTCAGGGAGATATTTTTATTTTTCTCCAATAGATCATTAAAGGATAGGGCTTTCTTTGCCCAAAGGTCAGCAGCAATAGTCCTGTTGGATAGGTGCATCTATTGTGTCAGATTACTGCCCAAGTACTAAAGACAATTGAAAAAAATTTGTTCATAGGATGTGTAAGTCACTGCCTGGACTAGCATTTATTACCCATCCCTTATTGCCCCAGGGAAGGTGTTGGTGAGCTGCCTTTTTAAACTACTGTACTTCGTTTACTGTAGGTGGACTCACAATGCCATTCAGAATGGAGTTCTAAGATTTTAACACAATGACACTGAAGAATCAAAGAAATATTTCCAGGTCAAAATGGTGATTGGCTTGAAGGAGAACTTGGTATTGGTAGTGTTCCCATTTATCTACTGCCCTTGTTCTTCTTGATGGAAGTGGTCATGGGTTTTGAAAGTGCTATCTAAGGATCTTTGGTGAATTTCTGCTGTGCATCTCAAAGATTATACAAAACTTCTGCTACTGAACATTGGTGAATTGAATGCATGCTTGTGGACGTAGCATCAATCGAGCTGGCTGCTTTGTCCTGGATAGTATTGAGCTTGAGTGTTGTTAGATCTGCTCTCATCCGGGCAAGTGGGAGTATTCCATCACACTTCTGGCATGTGCCTTTTAGATGATGGACAGGCTTTGGGGAATCAGGAGGCGAATTGCTCACTTCAGTATTCGTAGCCTCTGACCCACTGTCGTAGCCACTGTGTTTAGGTAGCGCTGTCAAACACTGGGGCTATCAGCCTCTGATTAGCCAGCAGCACTTGGAAACCAGGACTCCCTTGTCCAAGGTCCAAATACCAATTGAAAACCATGCCCTGAACCAATCAGCTGCATAATAGCTGGAAGATCAAGCAGGCTACAATCTCTCCTACTTTCTGGATTAGTCTGAAAATGGGAAGATAACACCCAAGTTAATAGGCAATTTACAAATCAACTCTGCTTAAAATTTGCAAATACAAGTTCAGTTCTGTATCAAATTGGAGGGTGGTAACAGAGATTACTATTAATAATGCAAAAGAATTAGCATTGTCTACATTTGACACCTCATATCATTTCCATACAATTTATCAATAAGCAAAGGCTCTAAATTAAATAGTAGGAAGGCAGATGGAATTAGGTGAAACCATGGAGGAGCCCTAATCACATTAATTATATTAATGTGACACTGGATGCGCATTTATTCAAATAAACCTTCCTTCATTCGCATCAGGGTTTGGAAACTATGGAAGGATCAGTTTCAGTCAGTAAATACTCTGAGTAATCTGAACTTGATACTTGTGGTTGTCATATGTTGACTACTGCCATCTGTTTATTGTTGTCAACTTTAGAATTGAAATGAATACGTTTTGTCCAGGTTTATGGGTCAAGAGTGGGAATCAGCTGCACCAAACATTGATCAAACACATTTGGACAGTGCTTATTCCTTTTTCTTGCCTATCCTTGGGAGATTATGTGGATGGTGAAGAATGAAAAAAGACTGGATATAGGTGGTTGGTGCAATTTCTATACAGAATGCCTAGATGGCAAAGGCTCATTGGATAACCTGGTCTTTATCCATCTTTTCTTATGCGTACTAACAATATTTCTCCCATTATTTTGCTGAAAAATTTTCAATGGTTAAAAGGAAGGGAAATAAAATGATATTGAAAACACAGCTAGAGAGATAGCAAACAAACAATTCTAATTCTGTATGGATAAAACTCTATGGGGCTTGGTTAACTGATTGTTTTCATATTATAATTGCCATCTAATTGTACATTAAAAGGCTAATGATAACCCAGGCCAACTTCAGGAAGTATTACCGATATTCAGAAAAGTCATTAATGATCACCAATTTATTAGAAAAACAAAAAACATTCATCCGCCATATCTTGCAAAAATTCAAGGTGAAACTATGTCAGCATCTGAGGAACAGGACAGTCAATGTTTTAACTTCAATTAATTTATTACTAACTTCTATCTTCTACTTTTAAAATCACAGGCTACCTTTTGACTAAATAATATTAAATGGAGTTGGAGAATTGTTGGCAGTACAATTTTATGTTTTTCACTGAGCTAAACACCAATTTACTGAGAATGTTATTCGAAGGAGATTTGGAATTTCCAGCACTAGGGTGTGAGAAATGGTACTCGCTCTTCAATAATTGCAGTCTGAGTCAAATTCCGAAGCAGGTATTTTATTAAAACATTCTTATAAGAAGGGGTGTGCAACAAGTAGGCACACAGATCAAAAGGTTACATTGCAAGTTATACAGTTCAGCTGAGTCTCTCTGTACTCCTCTTTTACCTTATTGGTATCACAAGCTACTCACTTCACTCCTCCTCTGTTTACTTCTTCCATTACTCTAAGCCTGTTGCCCCTTACTCTTGTTTGTTTCTTGCCTCGTTTGTGACAAATTCCAGGTGTTAGCTTGTCCATTTTACCACATCCCTCTGTCATCTATTGTTAGTGTACATAACTTCTGCAATATGGCTTCTGCTAAAGCATGTCTTCCTCCCTGATAGCCCACACTGAATCTTATGACCATTGATTGTGGTTTCTGCAGCACTGAGCCTTATGACCATTGATTGTGGTTTCTGCCAAACCAATACTTACATTTTTCACAAACATATTGTGGGATATAGATGATTTAATGTTATTTCTGCAATTATAAGTTCTGATACAGAGTAAATGAATTCACATTAGTTTGTGATTGTTTCTCGGCTAAGAGCTGAGTTAACAAGAATGGGGACTATATAGAGGAAGTATATAATCCGTTAAAAATGGTATGTTAGCATGAGACGTAATTACAAAACAATGGTAGATGTATGGGCGAACAGATAAGACAGCAGGAAAAGCATCTGTTTTCCCACTTGTACGGGGACACAGGAACAAAACCCTAATTACAGACGTCATGAAGGTCAGAGTGGCCTCCAGAGAGGCCCAGATGGAAGGAATAAATACTGATAAAGAAAGGATATGCCTAGCGATGACCTGTAGTGAGATGACGTCAAACGACCTTATGGGGCCAGAGACAGGCATTTGTCACGGACAAGGCCGGATAAACAGAAGTTGTGGGATCGGTCTTAGGGAAATGAGTGACGTAAGCGGAGAGGGGGGCAAACAATGAAATAAGAAAAAATATAGGGACTCAAATTGTATAAATTTCAAGAGTTTGTTGAATTTGATGTGTATTTGTCATTGCCTTACCTGGCATTAGACATTGCACCCACTTGCAAGTGTACAAATAAAGGACACTACTGATTCAGATTTTTGTCTCGGACTGCAATTGTTTAGTGAGTGAGCTTTGTTTCTCACAATATTTTGCACAGAGATAAGCGGAGAGCTGCATGCAAAATTATCTCCAATCACAAACCCATTTTGTTATTACCTATTCATTCTCAAATTTCCTGCCAAACCTACTAACATATGCATAACATGAAACTGTGCATTTACAATTAGAGCCTGACAATTCCTCTGACAGTACAAAACTTATTAAACAAAGAACTGCAGATTCTGGAGATCTGAAACTAAAACAGAAATTGCCGGCAAAACTCAGCAAGTTTTCTGTGAAGAAAGCAGAGTTAACGTTTTGAGGCCAGTGACTCTTCGGAGTTTCACCAGCAATCTCTTGTCACACAAAATATATTCCTTTTCTAAATCATTCATTGATCACGTGCATTAGTCACGGTGTATTTGTGATCAGATAATCATCAAAGCTTTGCAAATTTTGAATGTGACTTATAGTTGTGTCTAAATTTCTGATCTTAATTTTACACCAGCATTGACCATTGTCAACTCATCAGGAACGTGGGGGCTTAGGCCCGTCTCCCCTGCTCCTGGATGCTGCCTGACCAGCTGTGATTTTGACTCTGATCATCTGCAGTCCACACTTTCTCTCTAACGGTGTTACAAGAACAAAATGGCATTGCAAATTTGCATGCAGTCCATCAAACTTAGGTGGGAGCAAATTACCAGCCGATTTGCCAGTGCCAGGCATTACTGTGCTCCCTCTGCGACTTTCCTCGCTATCTTCATAGAATCCCTACACTGAGGAATCAGGCCATTTGGCCCAACAGGTTCACACCGACCTTCTGAAGTGTAACCTACCCACACCCATTCCCCATCTACACATTCCGGAACATTATGGGCAATCACCTAACTTGCACATATGTGGATTGTGGGAGACACTGGGAGAATGTGCAAACTGCATACAGATGGTCTGGAATCGAGCCCTGATATCTGGCGCTGTGAAGCAGCAGTGCTAACCACTGAGCCACCATGTGGCCCCTTCACTGAGGGGTCTAGGGCAGGTCAAACAGGCTGGGGTGATGCCTGCCCCCTGGGAAGGATCGATGCAAACGAAATTCGCACCCACCTGCGCCGTTATCCGCCCACACATCCCGCTTTTGATCTGGAGGGCGCGTTGAAAAAGTCGAATTGGTCACATCAATGAGCTGTTTCAACCCGAGCAAGCTCCAGCCCGTTACCAAATGATCCAAGGTAGATTGAGCGGCACTTAGGCGTGAAAGAGCAAGGAAATTCCAGCGTACCATAAATATTCACGGGACACAGTTGCAGCTGTTTCCTCTGAGGTGAATGGGTCTTTTACGTCGCAACTCCACGCATCTCTAGGCTCAAAAGGGCATAAATTTCCACTCCCAGTGGGTGAATGTCAAGTCACTCCAGCGCCGGCAACGGGTCCCGGGGTGACTAGTGATTATTGCAGTGCAAAGTGAAAGGCACTAAATTCAAAATCGCAAGTGTACTTGAGGATTTTCCTTTCTTCCACCTCGTAAATAGGTCTGACGGAGTAAAGGAGGCGTTGTGTTTGTAATGAGTGTCTAACCCTGAATTCTGATCTTTTCTAAACTCGCTCTCCCGGTGATAGGATAAACCTCTCTCTCCACGCCCTGAGCTTTAATCCTCTCGGTGCTGCTGCTCACTCCCGGCTGCATTTCCCACAGTTTTACAGTTAGACAGTGCCCTCCGCGAGCTGGCACGGGCTCAGCGGCGGTTACATAAATTAGGCAAATGAACGATCCTCAAGCTCCCATTGGCCCAAATTTGAATCGGAGCTCGAGTAAGGGGGTGGGGTTTCCTCGCCGTTGTTCCGGTGACAGCGAAACTACACCTCGCCTCCTGCCCGAATTCAACAGGATCCAATGACTGACTATCGCACAACAGTACAGAAAACCGGTTCCTGCAAGATTGCAACTTTAGTTCTCGCTTGTGTGCAGGGCCGATATACTGAGTATTTCCAGTATCTTCCTCTTTTTAAAACCTCGAAGTGACATAGATGTGCACACGTGTCTTTCGTATGGATGAAAGGTGCCCGTGTAAATGCCACTCAAATCTTTGCAGCCGATTTGGCAGCGCCTGCAAAGAGAAATCAGTGTTAACGTTTCGAGTCCAGTGACCGTCAGAATCTAACCCTGTAAATGCTTTTGCAGGCATTTAAAACTACTACAGTCAAGATTAGAGTGTGGTGCTGGAAGAGCAGAGCAGGTCCGGCAGCTTCCAAGGAGCAGGAAAATCGACGATTTGGGCAAAAGCCCTTCATCAGGAATCAGGAAACGTCGATTTTCCTGCTCCTTGGAAGCTGCCGGACCTGCTCTGCTCTTCCAGCACCACACTCTAATCTTGACTGTAGTAGTTTTAAATGCCTGCAAAAGCATTTACAGGGTTAGATTCTGACGGTCACTGGACGATTTGGGCAAAAGCCCTTCATCAGGAATCAGGAAACGTCGATTTTCCTGCTCCTGGGATGCTGGGATACTACCTGCCTGGCTGTGCTTTTCCAGTGCCACCCTTCTTGACTCGTCTCATCATCAGCCTAATTTGTACAGTGCTTTTCCAGCATCACTCTAATCTTGACTCTAATCTCCAGCATTTGCAGTACCCACTTCCGCCTATTTAAAACTACTATATCAGCTTTTTACTTTAATCAACTCCGTTTACTTATTTTTACTTTTTACCAGTTACACAACTCATCAGCTGTTTGAGAATTGTGAAACGAGGGTTATTCATATCTGTAACATGTTTCTATACTGAAGAATTCAATTGTTTGAGTTTTTAATGAGCTGTCTAAACCATTTCCGGCTGTGTATACTTTTGTTTTGGAATTTGGTTAACAGTAGTTTTTGCTTGTTTTTGTTGCAGATGAGCTTTAACTGAATAGTTTACAGAGTTTACAGTTCTTTAATTTCTATAGTAGCAACCAAAGAACAATTGAATGGTTAAAGTATAAAGAGAGGCTATTTGACCCATGTGTTGACTGTTGTGTCCACGTCTGGCGTCTGTAAGAGCAACTCAGCATGTCCCAGTCCCCTGTCTTCCCCACAGTTTTAAAAGGTTTTGTTTTGATAATTATCCTGTGCCCTTCTAAATCCGTAAGTGTATCTGCCTCCGCCAAACACTTGAGCAGCAGTACCGTTTTGGTTGCCTAGTTATTGGGGGCATCATTATTGTTGAAATGGTCATAAGTCAGCTTGAAAGGAGCAATGAATGATAAACTATAATGTACAAATTAGGCTGATGATGAAATGAGTCAAGAAGTGTGGCACTGGAAAAACACAGCCAGGCAGGTAGTATCCGAAGAGCAAAAGAGTCCATGTTTCAAGCTTAAGCTCTTCAGCAGGAATGAGATGATTCAGTCATGGAACCCACTGAGATCATGGTTGACCTAGCAACCAGTGACATCATTGTCAAATTATTTAATTATTGTTAAATACACCAGACCCACTATTAGGTTCCCATTCCACAATTATAGTCATTTTATTTTAAAATTTCCTCTATTTTTCACATTTCATTCCAGCAATCAAAATACATACAGTTCTTGATCTGTTTATGGGTAGGAACAGTTTCTGCTTAGAGTCAAGATTAGAGTGGTGCTGGAAAAACAGAGCAGGTCAGGCAGCTTCTAAGGAGCAGGAAAATCGCGTTTCAGGCAAAAACCCTTCATCAGGAATTCCTGATGAAGGATTTTTGCCTGAAACATCGATTTTCTGCTCCTCAGCTACTGCCTGACTTGCTGTGCCTGTCCAGCACCACAGTAATCTTTGCTCTGATCTCTAGCATCTGCAGTACTCACTTTCACATAGTTTCTACTTAACCGAACTTCTTATTATGATTTTTAAAACTTCTATCAAATCTCTTCTTGGCCTTCTCCTTTTCAAGGAAAGCTCCAGTCTTTCCTCCTACTAAATTGTCTCATTTCTGGAACCATTCTTGTCAACCTCTTCTGCACTCTCTCCAATGTTTTTGAGGCTAAAAACTATACACAATACTTGATTTGAGGTCGAATCACTTTTTTATATAAGGGTTGTCATAACCTCCCTGTTCTTGTACTCTATGAACTTATTTATGAAGCCTAGAATACTGTATGCTTTATTAAACAGCTATGTCTGCTCTCCTACCACTTTTTCTGCTAATTGCTAAAACGTCACACAAAACAAATGGGAAATTTCATAGCCTTTTGTAAGCACTGCCTAATTAAATGAAAATGCATTCCAAGGCCTTCCTCTAATTGCTTTAAAAGAATGTTAACATTCAATGCCTTTGTAATTGAAACCTGTTTTTACATCTTAATTCAGTGTGCAAATTAATACTTTCTCCTCCAAATGGATAATGAGCTGAGTAATTGATTAAGGGAGGTTTTGGAATAGTGCCCATGTCACTAGACTAGTAACCTTAGGAAACCAGGTGAATGTTCTGAGGACGTGAGTGCAAGTACCTCATGATAGGTGGGGAAATTTAAGCACAGTAAATACTTAGAATAAAACTATAACCTAATGATAGGCCATAGTGTTTTACAAAACTATCCAATTTGCTAATATTCTTTTAGGATCTGCCATCCTTATCCTTATTTGTTTTACACGTGGTCTCTCTCTGGGTAATTCCAGGTGGAGGACGGGAAAAATTTCTGGCTGTAACAGCTGTTCCTTTTTTGAGGTATTTTAGGTGTTGGAGGTGATTTCTTCGAATTCCAGGAGCAGCAATTACTGTTTTATATGCTGTAGCAGTGTTTTGGAACTTTTGAGAGAAGAAAGTCAAAACAACAGCACTTTTAAAAGGGAGAGGAACAGATAAAGGAAGCACATGGTGAGATCAGTGCAGGAGAGAGAGAGAAAGAAACCCACATTGCTAACTGACAGAGCAGTGAACCTGCGCAGTTACTGTCTTTGCTGTTGAATTCATGTATTGCTGGATATCGGGGTGCGTCTGGGAAAATTAACAAACAGTGAAATTCATAACTGATATTGGAGGAATCTGTTTGGGAGAGGTCACAGCACAGAAACAGATAAGTGGATATTTTAAGTGGGCTTTACAATAAGTCTGCAGTAGTGAGTAGAGTGGGTTCTTCCTTGATTTATGTTTTATTGAGATATGTCTCTTGTTTAAACTTAAAATATAAGCCATAATTATTAATTTAACCTGGAGCAGTGTTTTATAGATGAATAAGATAGTGCTATTTTCTGGGTCTGTAGATTGAAAGAAGCAAAAATGGCCTTTAGTCGAGTGATATGCTGTTCTTGTCGGATGTGGGCATTTTGGGACAGTTTACAGGTTACTGAGGACTATATCTGCAATAAATGCTGTTGGTTGCGAATCCTATCAGATCAAATGGATCAGTTGGAGAGACGGTTAGAGGCAATGAGGAATTTACAAAAGCAAGGGGATGTGTTGGATGACAGTTACAGGAAGGGAAAAAAAAATCACAGATACAGTCATATAGATGGGTTAACTCCAGGAAAGGTAAAAGAGCTAGGCAGTTAGTGCAGGGGTGTTCTCTGGCCAACTTTCCTCATTCCTGAAGAAGGGCTAATGCCCGAAACGTCGATTCTCCTGTTCCCTAGATGCTGCCTGACCTGCTGCGCTTTTCCAGCAACACATTTCCATCTCTGTTCTCTGGCTATCCCCATTTCAAGTAAGTATGCTACTTTGGAAAATTTGGGGGGTGATGGATTCTCAGGGGAACGTAGCATGAACAGCCAAGCTTCTGTTATTGAGACTGGCTCTAATGCAATGAGGAGTACGTCGGGTTCCAAGAGATCAATTGTGTTAGGGGACTCTCTAGTTCAAGGTACAGACAGATGTTTCTGTGGCCAGCAGCAAAAAATCAGAATGATGTGTTGCTTCCCTGGTGCCAGGATCAAGAATGTCTCAGAGAGGGTACAGAATGTCCTCAAGGGGGAAAGGGGCCAGTAGGAGGTAATTGTACACATTGGAACAAACAACATAGGAAGAGAAAAGGTTGAGATTCTGAAGGGAGGTTACAGAGAGTTAGGCGGGGATTTAAAAAGAAAGTCCTGGGGAGTAGTAATATCTCGATTACTCCCGGTGCTACAAGCTAGTGAGGGCAGGATTAGGAAGATAGAGCAGATGAATACATGGCTGAGGAGCTGATGTATGGGGAAGGATTCACATTTCTGGATCATTGGAATCGCTTTTGGAGTAGAAGTGACCTGTACAAGAGGATGGATTGCACCTAAATTGGAAGGGGACTAATATACCGGCAGGGAGATTTGCTGGAGCTGCTTAGGAGGATTTAAACTTGTAAGGTGGAGGGGTGCGATCCAGAGAGATAGTGAGGAAAGAGATCAATCTGAGACTGCTACCTTTGAGAACAAAGGCGAGTCAAACAGTTGGGGCAGGCAGAGACAAAGCAGAGAACAAGGTAGGACTGATAAATTAAACTGCATTTATTTCAATGCAAGAGGCCTAACAGGGAAGACAAATGAACTCAGGGCATGGTTAGGAACATAGGAGTGGGATATCATAGCAATTACAGAAACATGGCTCAGGGTTGGACAGGACTGGCAGCTTAATGTTCCAGGATACAAATGCTACAGGAAGGACAGAAAGGGAGGCAAGAGAGATGGGGGAGTGGCATTTTCGATAAGGGATAGCATTACAGCTGTACTGAGGGAGGATATTCCTGGAAATGTATCCTGGGAAGTTATTTGGGTGGAACTGAGAAATAAGAAAAGGATGATCACCTTATTAGGATTGTAATATAGACCCCCTAATAGTCAGAGGGAAATTGAGAAACAAACTTGTAAGGAGATCTCAGTTATCTGTGAGAATAATAGAGTGGTTATGGTAGGTGATTTTAACTTTCCAAACATAGACTGGGACTGCTAAGGGTGTTAAGGGTTTAGATGGAGAGGAATTTGTTAAGTGTGTACAAGAAAAGTTTCTGATTCAGTATGTGGATACACCTACTAGAGAAGGTGCAAAACTCTTGGGAAGTAAGGCAGGGCAGGTGACTGAGGTGTCTGTGGGGGAGCACTTTGGGGCCAGGGACCATAATTCTAATAGTTTTAAAATATGATGGAAAAGGATCGAACAGATATAAAAGTTGAAGTTCTAAATTGGAGAAAGGCCAATTTTGGCGGTATTAGGCAAGAAGTTTCTAAAGCTGATCGAGGACAGATGTTCGCAGGTAAAGGGATGGCTGGAAAATGGGAAGCCTTCAGAAATGAGATAACGAGAGTCCAGAGATAGTATATTCCTGTTAGGATGCAAGGAAAGGCTGGTAGGTATAGGGAATGCTGGATGACTAAAGAAATTGAGGGTTTAGTGAAGAAAAAGAAGGAAGCATATGTCAGGTATAGACAGAATAGATTGAGTGAATCCTCAGAAGAGTATAAAGGCAATAGGAGTATACTTAAGAGAGAGATCAGGAGGGCAACAAGGGACATGAGATAGCTTTGGCAAATAGAATTAAAGAGAATCCAAAGGGTTTTACAAATACATTAAGGACAAAAGGGTAACTAGGGAGAGACTAGGGCCCCTCAAAGATCAGCAAGGTGGCCTATGTGTGGAGCTGCATCTTGAGAAATGTTAAATTTGCAGATGACACCAAAATTGGAGGTGTAATGGACAGCGAAGAAGGTTACCTCAGATTACAACAGGATCTTGGTCCGATGGGCCAATGGGCTGAGAAGTGGCAGATGGAGTTTAATTTAGACAAATGTGAGGTGCTGCGTTTTGGGAAAGCAAATCTTAGCAGGACTTATACACTTAATGGTAAGGTCCTATTGTGTGTTGCGGAACAAAGAGACCTTGGAGTGCAGGTTCATAGCTCCTTGAAAGTGGAATTGCAGGTAGATAGGATAATGAAGAAGGCATTTGGTTTGCTTCCTTTTATTGGTCAGTGTATTGAGTACAGGAGTTGGGAGGTCATGTTGTGGCTGTACAGGACATTGGTTTGGCCACTGTTGGAATATTGCATGCAATTCTGGTCTCTTTCCTATCGGAAGGATGTTGTGAAACTTGAAAGGGTTCAGAAATGATTTACAAGGATGTTGCCAGGTTTGGAGGATTTGAGCTATATGGAGAGGATGAATAGGCTGGGGCTGTTTTCCCTGGAGTGTCAGAGGCTGATGGGTGACCTTTTAGATGTTTATAAAATCATAAGGGGCATGGATAGGATAAATAGACGAAGTTTTTTTCCCTGGTGTGGGGGAGTCCAGAACTAGAGGGCATAGGTTTAGGGTGAGAGAGGAACAATGTAAAAGAGACCTAAGGGGCAACTTTTTCATGCCGAAGGTGGTATGTGTATGGAATGAGCTGCTAGAGGAGGTGGTGGAGGCTAGTACAATTGCAACATTGAAAAGGCATCTGGATGGGTATATGAATAGGAAGGACTTGGAGGGATATGGGCCAGGTGCTGGCAGGTGGGACTAGATTGGGTTGGGATATCTGGTCGGCATGGACGGGTTGGACCGAAGGGTCTGTTTCTGTGCAGTACATCTCTATGACTGCAGATTGTGGTTGGTTCTTAATTGGCAATGCATGCGAGAATCATAGAATCCCTACATTATCCCTACAGCCACCCTCCAAAGACCTTCCCACCCAGACCTAACCGTCTCCCTGTAACCCTGCATCTCTGAACTATTGGAGGAAACCGGAGCACTAGGTAGAAAACGACGCAGACAGAAGGAGAATGTGGAAACTCAACAGTCACCCAAGGATTAAATCCAACCCCGGGTCCCAGTGCGAATCACTGAACGGCACTGCCCTTGAAAGAAGCAAGCAAACGCGTTTTTATTTTATAGTTGTCCTCGTCCAGGCAATGTTGTACAAATCGCATGAATGAAAAGAACAAGGGACTGCGTGTGATTTAAGTCGTTCTTTCACTGAGTCAGGTCAGGTAGAATTGGCCGATAGGCTGCCAGGCTCTTTATAGTATAGGTGTTCCGAGAACTTGGGGCCAGGGAAGGGGTGGGCGCAGCTTCTCCGTCACCATAGCAACGGCGCCGAGTTTGCTTCCTTACCCGAACGCTGATTCAAATTTGAGCCAATGGGAGCGCGGTTTCTGCTCATTTGCCTAATTTATGTAACTGCCGTTGAGTATGAGCCAGCTCGCGGAAGGCAATGTCTAACTGTAAAAACTAGTGGAAAATTGACCGGGAGTGAGTGGCGGCACTGGGAGGATTAAAGTTTGGGGAGGGGCAGGCTGGTCTCTCCAGGAGACTGAATTTAGAAAGGATTAGATTTCCAATAAGTGACCAACCTGGAAACCCAACGCCTTCGGTGTTCATTAACACAAAGTGAGGTTCGCCGCCGAATGTGATCTGTCTTTAACAAAACCCATTGGCTGGGCCTGATCGAAACACTGCAATTTCCAGACACCTCCAGGAGACAAGATTTGTGGTCGTGGTCAGTATGAACAATAAAGACCTCCTTGCTTCCCGTTTGGCTCTCTTGGTCTGTTCGCCACTTTTCACGCTTTGTTTCTAACTTGCCCCTGCCTTCGTGTCCTTTGCCTCTCTCCCTCGCCTTTTGCCTTTTCATCAGAGTTGTGCTTGCTTTTGCAAGTCTTTTCACTTGCGTTGCCCTTTGAATTTGAGTTGTTCATTGGGGGGACTGAGGGAAATTAAACTTCAGGTTTGAAGTGTCCCTGTCTGCTAAAAAGTGACAAATATGAAGTACCCTAAATGCTAGTTAAAACTTCGCCTTGCACTGTTGGGTTTGTAGCTGTCCATTAAGTTATTATCCAGCTCAACGGCATTTGAAACGTCTTGTATTCTTTAATCGGATTTCTCCTTCGTGGCCCAGTTTAACATTGGAAATTCATGAGTGAACTGAAGCTAAGATGTCCAGCAGATTGGATTGTGGAGACAAGTTGGAAATTCATCTGTGTTTTAAAGTGAAAGAAATCAGATGCCAATGATAAATTGATAGGATGCCCACAACTAGGGAGAATTTAGATTTAGATTACTTACAGTGTGGAAACAGGCCCTTCGGTCCAACGAGTCCACACCGACCCTCCGAAGAGCAACCCACCCAGACCCATTCCCCTACATTTTACCCCTTCACCGAACACTACGGGCAATTCAGCATAGCCAATTCACCTAACCTGCACATTCTTGGACTGTGGGAGGATACCCACGCAGACACGGAGAATTGTCTGAGTGCTAATCACTGTGCCACCGTGCCGCCAGTATTTTGGCAAAATTAAACATGGTATAATCTGAAGAAATATCTAACAGTTCCAAGTATTCATCGATTTGGGGGTTAGTGCCAATTTTATAAGCATTTGAACAAAAAAAAACTGAAAAAGGGCTTTTTGAATGGCAGTAAGTCTTTGAACTTTACTAGTGGGAAAATAAGCAGATGGATAGAAAGAATCAGAGGTTTCCTTCTTCATCTTAGGCTACAGTGGGCACAGTATATTCAGGAAATTGAAATGTGACAGTTTACACGTCTAGTAACAACGTCCCCCGCCCTACCACACCCCAACACACACCTAACCCCGCATTTAAAATGGACATAAATTATGAATAGATGGAAAATTAGGCCGTCTTTCAGGGTTTATTGCGTCTCTTTGCTTGATTTCCTTGTTTTCCCCATCAAATGCCCCAGCCCAAGGCGAAGCAATTCAATAGTTCCAAGCACAACAGTGGTAATATGTGCACTGAAAATTGTTATAAACTGTGTTTTAACTTCTTTGTGAAAATGCAATTTAAATATAAATCAGAATCTTGTAATCTTGTGAATTTGCATATGAGGGATAGATCATCTTTAGTATTCACTGTGAAGAATGAGATCTTTGTATATGTATTGTAATATAGATGTATCTTAGCTTTCATGACTTGCAATAATGGTTTTACTGGTTTGCTGTATTTAGTTTTCATCAAAGCTGTTTTGTTTATTTCAAATCTAGTAATAGACTTTGTATCATGGATGCGAAGTGTTTTATAGTGTAGTTTCTTTCAGCAAATATAACCATGTGGAAAGTTTAAAGCTGAATAACATATTGAAGAGCTGTTTTGCAATCTTTGTAAAACATTACTATGTTCATATTATAACTGTTTGCAGATTTTGCTTTTAAAGATTAGCATTTGCTGCCTAGTCTGAATTAAATTTAAGATATATTATACAAAAGTGCAGAACATTATTCAGTGACATGATCTACTGTATGCCTGATCTACAGTGTGGAATAATTAAAATTAGCCAAGGGAAAGCATATGACAACCACCAGTACCACATGCAAATAACTATTCAAAACGAGGTAACTTACTGACTGAATTTGAGACTTCAATTTTCAGTTACATATATTAAACAGAGGTAAAGCAATCTTTGAGAAAATTTGTAACTCAGATTGAGGCTCAGGTTGTAAGTTTGGTTGCTGAGCTGGCAGGTTAGTTTTCAGATGCTTTGTCACCATGCTAGGTAACATCATCAGTGAGCCTCCGGTGAAGTGCTGGTGTTCTGTCCCGCTTTCTATTTATGTGCCTTGGTCTTAATGTGGGTGATATTGTTTCCAGTTCTTTTTCTCAGAGGTTGGAAAAATGGGGTCCAAATCGATATGTTTATTGGTGGAGTTCCAGTTTGAATGCCAAGCTTCTTGGAATTTCCGTTCATGTCGCTGTTTAGCCTGTCCTAGGATGGATGTGTTGTCTCAGTCAAAGTGGTGTCCTCCTTCGTCTGTATGTAAGGATACTAGGATCAGTGCGTCATATCTTTTGGTGGCTAGTTGGTGTTTGTGTATTCTAGTGGCTAGTTTTCTGCCTGTCTGTCCAGTGTAATGTTTGATACAGACCTTGCAAGGTATTTTGTAAATTACATTCATTTGTAGCTTGTTGGTATAGGGTCCTATAGATTCATCAGTAGCTGTTTGAGTGTTTTGGTAGATTTGTGGGCTACCATGATGCCAAGGGGTCAGAACAGTCTGGTACTATACCAACTAGCCACCAAAAGACATGACCCACCATCACTGTCCTTACGTACAGATGAAGAAGGACATTGCTTTGACTGGGACAACACATCCATCCTAGGACAGGCTAAGCAGGGACATGCACGGGAATTCCTAGATGCCTGGCATTCAAACTGGAACTGCATCAAAAAACACATTCATTTGGACCCCATTTACCCCCGCTGAGAAAAAGAACTAGAAATGATATCACCCACCTTAGGAGATGAAGATACATAAATAGAAAGCGGGACAGAACACCAGCGCTTCACCAGAGGCTCACTGATGATGTTATCTAGCATGGTGACAAAACATCTGAAAACAAACCTGCGAGCTCAGCGAGCAAACGTATAACCACAGGTAAAGCTTTATTTGACTCAATGTCAGAATTAAGAGTGGATAAACACTTAATAACTAAGGACTAATCTTGGCATTTCTTTATTTGATTTATTCAAAATTCTTCAAACATGTAAACAGTTGTGATATTATTCCTGTGTCTAAGATCAGTGGATGTAGAGTCAGAAGAAAAAAATAGCAGAATAGACCGTAGGAGCTAAGCTTAACTGATTACTGAAATCCAATCCATCTGTTCTGAAGAAGGGTCACTGGACCAGAACCATGAACTTTTATTTCTCTCCTAATGCTGCCAAACCTGCTGGATTTCTCCATCAGTTTCTAGTTTTGTTCATTTTCAGGGTTGCTTCTTTGGTTAAGAAGATGGGAAGTGGTGTTCTACATTAATTTGTGCAAAGATGGAAACAGAAATTTCTGGAAATTTTCAGATTGGTAACATTTTGTGGAAATAAATCAAGATTTAATGTTTTAGTTTGATGTCCTTTGTGTCAGTTCTGATACTAATTTAGCAGACCCTGGAGGTGAATGATTAATTAAAATTTGCATAAACAATTTGGACTTGAGAAATGGAAATTCTAGAGGAATACAATTGAGCTACCTAAGAACTAGGTAGCTACTTGAGCCTGCTTTTCTACTTCATATGATCATGGCTGATCTCATCTCAGCCTCAACTCTATTTTCCTGCTTGTTCTCCATAACCCTTCAACCCATTATTAATTAAAAATCCGCCTATTTCCTCCTTTTAAATTTACTCAATGACCAGACATCCACTGCATTCTCGGGGTAGTGAATTCCTCCGATTCACTACTCTTTTAAGAGAAGTAATTTATCTTCATCTGTTTTAAATCTGCTACCTCTTAACCCTTCTGTTATAGTTTCAGGATATGTTAAATTTGTACTAGTCCTTGGTCAAATTACACTTGGAGCACTGCTCTTGTCTCCATATTATTATTTTTCCTTATTTATTCTTTTGGAGACTGGCCAGCATTTATTGCCAGTCTCTGGTTGTCCTTGAGAAGGTGGTGATGAGCTGTCTTCTTGAACTGCTGCAGTCCACATGCTATTAGGGACAGAATTCGAACAAGTAAAGGTAAGCCGATATGTTTTCAAATTAGGATGGTAGGTGGCTTGGAGGGGAACCTGAAGGTGGTGGTGTTCCCACATATCTGCTGCTCTTGGCCTTTTAGATTGAAGTGCTTGTGGGAAGGTGTTGTCTTGAGGATCTTTGGTGAATTTCTGCATTGCACCTAATAGATAGTACACACTACTGTTACTGAATGTCTGTGATGGAGAGAGTTTGTTACAGTGCCAATCAAGTGGGCTGCTTTGTCCTGGATGGTGTCAAGCTTCTTGAGTGTTGTTGGGGCTGCCAGGCAAGTGGGGAATATTCCATCACACTCCTGGCTTGTGCTTTGTAGATGGTAAACTGGAGTACAATTCTGTTGTTGTTGATGGCCCACAGCGTCTCATGAAGTCTTGAGTTGCTGGATTTGTTTTGACGTCTGTCCTATTTAGCATTGCAATAGTGCCACACAACACAGTGAAGGTTATTCTCAACATGAAGATGGGACTTTGTCTCCACAAGGACTATGCAATGGTCACACTTATTGGTACTGTCTTGGACAGATGCATCTGCAGCTGGTTGGTTCCCTTACCCCTGCCGCAGACCCAGATTTGCAGTTATATCGTTTAGGACCCGACTAGCTCAATCAGTGTTACTATTGCTGAGCCACTCTTGGTAGTGGTCATTGAAATCCCCCTTGCTTTTGCATTCTGTGCTTCCTCTAAGTGTTGCTCAACATGGACTGGTCAGCTGAGGGAGGACAGTGCATGGTAACCAGCAGGATGTTTCCTTGCCTGTGTTTAACATGAAGTCATAAGACTTCATGGGATCCAGAGTCAATGCTGAGGAATGCCATGGAACTCCCTCCCGACTGTATACTGCCATCTCTGGTGGGTCTGTCCTGCTGGTGGGACAAGACATATTCAGGGATGGTGATGGTGCTGATTGGGACTTTGTCTGTAAGGTATGATTTCAAAGAGTATGACTGTCAGGCTGTTGCTTGATTAATGTGAGTCAGCTCTCTCAGCACGAGCCCCCAGATGTTAGTGAGGAGGACTTCGCAGGATTGACAGAGCTGTTACTGCTTTTGTCTTTTCTGGTGCCGAGGTTGATACCAGGTGATCCGTCCAGTTTCATTTCTTCAAGACTTGCTAGCGATTTATACAAGTGAATGGCATGCTTGGCCATTTCAGAGGGCAATTGAGAGTCAACCCCATTGCTGTGGGTCGGGAGTCATATGTAGGTCAAACCAGGTGAGGATGGTAGATCTCTTCCCTTGAATGGCATTAGTGAATCAGTTGGGTTTTTACGGCAATCGGCAATGACTTCATGAATTCTGAATTCCAGAATTTTAAAAAAAAAATTGAATTCAAATTCCACCATTTGCCATGGTGGCATTTGAACCTGGGCCCCAAGAACATTATGTTGAGATTCCCTACAGTGTTGAAACAGGCCATTCGGCCCAACAAGTCCACATCAACCCTTTGAAGAGTAACCCTCCCAGACCCATTCTCCTAACCTATATTTACCCCAGACTAATGCACCTAACACTATGGGCAATTTAACATGACCAATTCACCTGACCTGCACATCTTCGTGACTATGGGAGGAAACCGAGCACCTGGAGGAAATGCATGCATTCACGGGTAGAATGTGCAAACTCCACACAGACAGTCACCCAAGGCAGGAATTGATCCCGGGTCCCTGGTGCTGTGAGGCAGCAGTGTTAACCACTGAGCCACCGTACTACCTCGGTCTCTGGATTAATAGTCCAGTATTAATACCCATGAAAATGTTATAGGCGCAGGAAAAAATGTAGAAAAGAATATTACTAGTGCTGAGTGGATACATTTAACCAGAAAACATGGAACAGGCTGGGACTTTTTTCTCTCCAAAAGTAAGAGGGTTCAGATGTTTTCTTGTATTTATGATTATGTACTTTGGCTCGTTTTTTAGAAAACATATGATCCCGTAGAGGCTTTTAAAATTATGTGTAGGTTTTATTTCGGCTATTGTAAAGAGGATGTTTCTTCTGTGTGACATCAAAATTTGGGGTGTTATGAACTTAGCTAGGCCCCTCAAAACACGTTTTAAGCAGGTAGCCCAGACCGTAATTTAGCTAAACAAATAGCAAGGTGTATAGTTGATATTCCCAGAGTAAATTAGCTGGTTCGACTGCCAAGTTTTAAACAAACAAAATTTATTTCCAAAATTATGCAGTAAAACACAAAGAACAGAAAACAGAATACTGGACAACTTATCATTATCCAAACCCGACTTAATGATGCTGTTCCAAAAATACTTGCAACAGTCACAATACACACATCACTTAGAAGAAACAGTAAAACATCGTGCAAGCAACTTGCAGTTTGAAATCAGAAGGGCAGAAGGAGAGAGAGAAGGCTTCTAGCTTCCCCTAAGACTCTTATTCAACACATACCTGAACTGAATTGAACTACACAGCTAGAGAGCTGGCCTTCCTTTTTATTATGCCGGGTTTTTTAAGACAAGCAAGTCTTAAGTTGAAGGTATTATCTGTTGGGGTAAACAGTAAGCCCCAATGAGCCATTCAAAATTCAGATATGAGGGAGCCTGGTCAATTAACCCTTCTCTGATAAAAAGCTCAAGGACATAGTAACCTTGTAACAGAACCAATATTGTGACAGGGGCTATAAATCTCAGAATACAAGTAGAAGCAAACAGATATTTGGAAGGTTACTTAATCAGTGGTGAGAACATCAGTGAGATGGTTTATCTGTTTGAATTTCTGTTCTTGTTTCATTCTTCCCATTCGGGTCTCACCTTATCCTGCTTCTTTACAATGTCCAAAATATATTATTTTGCAATCCTACTGATTGCAATTCTTTTAGGAGACATATCTTCAGGTTGAAAAACCCTCAATTAGCTGGTAATAATCCCTATCTCTCAAAACTAAATTACTTGTTCTTTCATTTCTATCATGATCATTCACCTTGGGGTTATAGATTATATAGCAACGACTAAAATTGATTACAATATCATAGGCCTAGCTTGACCTGAGCAGAATATAGCTTCACTATGATTTCTTGAAAATTGAACTCAATTGGTTTGCAGTTGATATTTCTGAGCTGAAACTGTGTTGCTGGAAAAGCGCAGCAGGTCAGGCAGCATTCAAGATGCAGAAGAATCGACGTTTCAGGCATGAGCCCTTCTTCAGGCTCATGCCCGAAATGTCGATTCTCCTGTTTCTTGGATGCTGCCTGACCTGCTGCGCTTTTCTAGCAACACAGTTTCAGCTCTGATTTCCAGCATCTGCAGTCCTCACTTTCTCCTCGTTGATATTTCTGGTCTAGTTTTACATGTTTTGGTATGTTGGGCCTCATTTTCTTGATTCTTGTCCTGAACCATATCTTTTTCTCTAAAGGAACAAGCCTATAGAATAAACGTAGCTGTCTCCTACAACTTACGAATGACCATGTGAACATACAGCAAGCTGAAAATATTAATGGAGCATGGAATGTTACTTGAGAATTACCTTTGTATTACTGTCAACTGGATTTTTGTATGTTTTGGGGGGGTTGGTGGTTCCGGCTGTATTTGTAAACAGAATAAAAATCTTAAATTTATTTTTCACTTGATATGCAAGTTTGATGCCAAGTCCCAACTGGTAATCCTTCAGGCTAATCTTGTAAATTAAGAATACTTATCTGTTCAGGCCACAGTAACTCTGTTAGAGGTAGCCTTGTTTGTCATATTATGTTTCAATTCCTCGTCAGTTAACACACTTATCTCTGATATAAACAGAACAATATTTGACAGTTCTATATTTCACACAACCAGAACTGGCACATTGCAGCCCAAAGTCTTTGTTTTAATATGCTTTTTAAGTAGGAAAGGCAGGAGGCTGGAAGAACACAGCAAGCCAGGCAGCATCAGGTAGTGCAGAAGTCGACGGTTTGGGTGTAAACCTTCTTCAGGACTCCACCCCATTCCTGAAGAAGGGTTGCACTCAAAACATCGACTTCTGCACCTGGCAGATGCTGCAGATGTTGCCTGGCTTGCTGTGTTCTTCCAGCCTCCTGCCTGTCTACTTTGGCTTCCAGCATCTGCAGTTTTTTTTTTGCCTCTTTTAATTAACAATACAGTTTTAGTATAGGGTTTAGGTTTGCTCACTGAGCTGTAGATTTGATATCCAGACATTTCATTACCTGGCTAGGTAACATCATTAGTGGCGACCTTCAAGTGAAGCGAAGCTGTTGTCTCCTGCTTTCTATTTATATGTTTGTCCTGGATGGGGTTCCTGGGGTTTGTGGTGTTTTAGTATCCAGAAAACACTTTCTACATCTGCATGATTTATTCATTAATATCGTCTAATTCTTATCTGCACTGTCTAGTAAATTCAATAATCTGTCTCATTGAGAGTTAACATTTGTTGTATTTTAATTATCGGCAGATTTTAAAACCTGATTTTTAGCCAAAGTCATGAGGGATGTTTCAGTTCATTTAGACGTGGGTTTTACTGACTGGCCCATCATTTAATGCCTATTTCTAAATGCCCTTGAGGTGGTGATGATGAACTATCTTCTTGAATTGCTGCAATCCATTTTGTCGGTACATCCATAATACCATCAGGATGTTCCAGGATTTTGTCTCAGTAACACTGAAAGAAAGATGGCTGTATTCCAAAGCAGGATGATGAGTACCTTGAAAGGGAACTGGCAGGTGTTGGTGTTGCCTTGATTTTTTCTTTGAAATGAGTAGTTTTAGGATTGGAAGGTTCTGTCTGGGGAACTTTGGTGAAGTTCTATAGCCTGTATATTAATGGTGAAAGTAATGAATGTTTGTGGATGGTTTGAGAGTTCTGCAGTGATGGAGCTGCACTCATCCAGGCATTTGTGGAGAATTACATCACACACCTGACCTTGTCTTGTAGATGGTGGACAAGTGTTGGGGAGTTGGGAGATGATATACTTATTGAATGATTCCTAGCTTTTGATCTTTACTTGAATTTATATAGTGAGTCTAGTTCCGTTTCTGATCCATGGTAATCCCTAGAAGGTTGATAGTGGGTTAATTTAATATAAAGGGGTGATGGTTGGATTATTTTCTTATTGGAAATGGTCATTGTCTGGCTTTTGTCTGATGCAAATGCCACGTATCATCCTAAACCTGGCTACTGTGCATAGCTTGTTGCATTTGGACACAAACTGCTTTGGTATCTGCGGAGTCGTGAATGTTGCTGAACATCTTGTTATTGATGAAGCAGTTGATGATTGGGCCTAGGGCAAATAAAATTGCACCATCAGGGTTCTCTTGTGGTAGTGTCCCTGGACCAGGATGCCTGGGTTCAAGTCCCACCTGTTCCAAAGGTGTGTAATAACACTGTTGAACAGGTTGATTTTTAGAAAATTTTTTTTGAGTAATGATCAAGCCCTACATAAAATTGAGATTATTTTGATTTTTAAAAAATGTATTCCTCCTTTACAGAATGGTTTTTAGCTTTGAGGGAAACTTACAGGTGGTGGTGCTCCCATGCACCTGCTGTCCTCGTCCTTCCAGATGGTGGAGGTCATAGCTTTGGAAGCTGCCTTAATGATGTTTTAGATGGTAGAACTGCTGCCACTGTGTTGGTGGTGGACAGAGTGAATGATGAAGGTAGTGGATGAGTGCAACAATAAGTGGCAGCTTTGAGCTGTGTTTTCATTATGGATACACTAGAACCAATACTTACTTATAGAATCATAGAATGCTTACAGTGTGGAAACAGGTTCTTCAGCCCAACAAGTCCTCACTGACCCTCTGAAGAGTAACCCACCCAGACCCTTCCGTATTGTAATTTGATTTTTAATGTCTTAGCCCTGTTTAGCTGAATTTCTTTCAGCTTGCGTTGTTAGAGATCTGTGCTTTGGATGATAAGTAATATTTAGTTTGACAAGAAGATATGGCAGCTACAATCCAGAAGATAGAACAGTTCCATTCAGAAAGTAAATGCTAAAACTTTGACTAAGAGTTATTTCATTGTTGTTAAAAACATTTGTGTTTGATGAATTTCCTTGGTTTTATTTACAATCAAGAGGGTTTTTTGCATTTGGTAACAAAAGCCTGGAAATTGACATACACAGTACTATCATATGATTGAATGCAGATACCAAATTTGTATTTCCACTACTTAACAATAAATTGGTTAATGCTTTATTTTAAAATGGCAAAGGAGGAATTCATTGTACACATTATGTATTTCTACAATGAAACTTACTCAAAATATTTTCGGGCTAAATTCTTGATAAAAGCCACTACAAAATAGTGGCCTATTAAATGGGTTGTGGAAGGTGTATCATATGTTGATTTCATGCTTTAGAAAGAAAGTGAGGGCTGCAGATGCTGGAGATCAGAGCTGAAAATGTGTTGCTGGAAAAGCGCAACAGGTCAGGCAGCATCCAAGGAACAGGAGAATCGACGTTTCGGGCATAAGCCCTTCTTCAGGAATGAGGAAAGTGTGTCCCTACCTTTTATCTTAGCCTGCTGGACACACTTTCCTCATTCCTGAAGAAGGGCTTATACCTGAAACATCGATTCTCCTGTTCCTTGGATGCTGCCTGACCTGCTGCGCTTTTCCAGCAACACATTTTCAGCTTCATGCTTTAGAAGCCTGCTCTAATATATGATTTTGTCTAGATGTTAAAACCTGTGAAGCATTTCATATAATTTTGTGATTTAGCATAATCTTAGCAGGTTTTGAGAAGATTTGTGACTCAGATTGAGATTCTGAATGTAGGTTTGCTCGCTGAGCTGGAAGGTTCATTTTCAGAATTTCGTCACCATACTAGGTAACATTTTCAATGAGTCTCCAGACGAAGCCTATATTAGCATAATCTATATAATAGGTAGAAGCTGAACAAAAGTGGAAGAATATGTATTGTCATGTCAATTCTTGTGATTTAAGAATTTTCTGATTGGTCAGAATTCTTGTAACAATTACTTCCAGACCCTTTTTTTCTTTTAAATTGCTTTGTTTTGGAATTGACTATTTATGTGTGTCGATCATTGCATGTTTAGCCGAATTAAAATAATTCTGTCTTTGAGATTAAAATATATATTTTAGCCTCAAATCCTTGACAAACATATTTTATTTTTTGTTCAGAATTGTAAAAGTTAACCTGCACTTTTGAAGTTCACACATTATTCTGCATTAGTCGTGTTAATCTCTTAATTCTGAGATCAGACAGCATACAGATTTGTGTTCTTTGATAAAATGTTTAAACATTCTGTATTATGACAACTGTATTGCCTACACATTTCGATCATAATTCTACTTTCTTTGAGCAGAGGAACCACTGTATTATGTAATCAGTAGATTTTGATTTTTTTTTGAAAATCTTAAGCATCCAAAATTCTTGTCAAGGTACAGTATAATATTACAATATCAACTAACATATAGAAAATTGACCATTGAATGAACTGTGCACTGAATATTATTTTTTCTTTAAATTTCACTACCTTCCCAGTTGTTTGAAAGCTATTTTTGCTGAGCATTTTTATTATGACTACTGATAGTCACAAATGATTCCACTGTAGTCATAAAAATGTTTTGATGATAACTTGCTAAGCTTATAATTTCAGTAACTTGGTCAACTTTGACAGTAGAATGCTGTAGTGTCCTAGGTATGTGAATAAATTCTGCTGGATCAACCCATGGTTTATGTGACCTCAAACGATATTACAAGTAATTAGAACCTTTTTTTTTGTATTCTTTATATGCAAATACAATTAATATTGACATTTTGGAAGTCTGCTTTTTCAATTATTCCCCCTATAATGTAAATATGAAATATAATTAATTTGCCAACCAGAGAAATCCATTTGACATGGAGCAGAAGTGCATTCCTACCAAGTTCCTGCCACTGCCGCCTGCTCCTGGGGCTGTGGAAGAGAATGGGGAAGAGAGAAGCCAATGGAGAATAAAAGATCCCTCATTCTGAGACACCGTTTTAAGGAGACATTAGGAAGGGCAAATCTACCTAACAAATAAAAGGCAACATTATGATAAAGTATTTGAGCATAAAGCAAAAAATCAGGAAACAGATACACAAATGGAAATACTGTGAAGTAGTCATCGTAATCTAAAAGTGTGGTATCAATTTACCAACAAATGCTGAGAAATATCAAGTGATGGATTGGAAACAGTGATTGTGGTGGAAGCCGTGTGCTAAATATTTTTTAAAAGATACATTAAATTTGTCAGTTTTGTTTGTCTGAAAGCTATTTATGCTGAGCATTTTTAATTTGGCCCCTCCGCCATTATAAACCCTGCTTTTAAGATGACCAATTGGCAGATATTCCTAACAGAGGTTACACAAAGCTGACTACAGTCTTTGCAAAGATGCTAACACATGGCATGTGGATTGTCCTTCCTTTACTGAAATATGCCAGGTGCTGGCAGGTGGGACTAGATTGGGTTGGAATATCCGGTTGGCAAGGAGTTGGACTGAAGGGTCTGTTTCCGTGCTGTACATCTCTATGACTGTATGCTCCCACTTCTGTTAGATTGGAGATGAATGATTTGTTAATGACATTTATGGATATTTGGAATAATTTCTCACTGTTTTTGTTAAGGCGTCATCTAACTATTTCAGCTTGTCTTACCTTGCCAGTTAAATTTGCCAAACAGCAATTCCACTAATCAGGTAGGCTTTGGCTGCTAATTAAAATGTTCCAAATAAATCAGAGAAAAAGACCTATTTGTTTTCAATTATGAAATGTGCTCCAAAGCTACTTGCCACCACTGAAATTATTAAATTTGCCATTTTATTGAAGTAGTCCTGGTGCATAATTCAGGAGAATATACTGTACTTTGAAATGTACATTTAATACAAACATTTTTGAACTAGCATCATTTGTGTGTTTGACAAGTATTACACTATAAAACAAAGTGGAGAAAGTGAGGTCTGCAGATGCTGGAGATCAAAGTTGAAACTTTATTGCTGGAACAGCACAGCAGGTCAGGCAGCATCCAGGGAACAGGAGATTCGACGTTTCGGGCACAGGCCTTCTTCCTGAAGAAGGGCCTGTGCCCGAAACGTCGAATCTCCTGTTCCCTGGATGCTGCCTGACCTGCTGTGCTGTTCCAGCAATAAAGTTTCAACTATAAAACAAAGTGACAATTTAGACAAAATCATGCGCTGTTGGCGTCATTGGCAAAGCAAGTATTTGTTGCCCATCCCTAATTGCCTGCTAGGCCATTTCTGTGTGCATTTAAGAGTTAACCAAATTGCTGTGGGCTTGGAGTTGCATGGTGGCCAAGGATGGCAGATTTTCTTACTTAAAGGACATTAGTGAACCAACTAGATTCTTTCTTCAGCAAAATTGAAAGTTTTATCAATAAAGAAATTAACTTAGAATTTAATTCACTGTTTTAAAATCTGAAATTCAGTCAGCTGCTATGGTGTGATTTGATTCCACACCCCCAGACCATTAGTCTGTGTCTTTAGGTTAGATAGTGGTTCAGTGACATTACCACTTTCCACCATCCCTGACATGGTAACAAGATTGTAACACCTACTAGATATTTAAGTAACAATCTTTTTAGGTAAAATTGAAAGTAGTGGTTGCAGTTTCCTGCACTATTCAGACATTGCAATGAAGAAGATATGAAAAATTAGTATAATTTCATCCATAATCAATGTTAAAGTTAATTGATTCAAGCAAATAGTTCAATTAGATTCAATTTCTCAAGCATATTTTTGGCTATGACGTTTACTGTAAAGAAATCACAACACATACAAAGCTATCTGATTGTCAGAGTTATTTTACAATGTGAAAATAAAATTAACTAGTTGAATTTTCCGCTTTGAGAAATGTGCTCGATGCTCATCAAAGAAAGTAACTTGATTTTGGAACATGAAGATTCCAACTGGCAGAATCCCCTTTTACTTTTGAATTTTTTTAGCTATACATTTTAGGCCTGGATTACACACATCATTAGGAGGATCTTCATTTTGGGTTGTTAGGAATTTAAGCAGTAAAATTTAAAATAGAATTATATAAGTTTCTGCAATATATCTCTTGAACTATGAATGGACTATAGCACAAATCTTGCTGTAATGTCATTCATAGGATAATTGTCATTTTTAGGCCAGTTATAACTGCCATTTTTAAATGAAGGATGGATAAGTTTCAACAACTAAATGGTGGCTTTTTGCTGGGATCCTTTTAATTAAGTAAAGGTTGTGCTGCTTGCCAAATCCAAGGAGATGCAAGTCATGGGTTGCCTCCACCGCCAAATCTAAGCCATCTGATGCCTGGAGGAAGAACGCCTCATCTTCCAACCAATGGCGAACGGTGGCTTAGTGGTTAGCACTGTTGCCTCACAGAGCCAGGGACCCAGGTCTGATTCGAGTTTCGCACGACTGCCTGTGTGGAGTTTGCACATTCTTCCCATGTCTGCCTGGGTTTTCTCCAGGTGTTCCGGTTTGCTCCCACAGTCCAAAGATGTGCAGGTTAAATGCTAAATTGCCCATAGTGTTCAGGGATGTTAGGTTAGGTGCATTAGTCAGAGGGAAATGTAGAGTAATAGGGGAATAGGTCTGAGTGGGCTACCTTTAGGAGGGTTGGTGTGGACTTGTTGGGCTGAAGGGCCAGTTTCCACACCTGTATGAATTCTCATTCAACCACAACATCAACCTCAATTGCACCAGTTTCCTCATCTCCCCTGCCCCCACCTCAGCCCAGACCCAACCCTCCAACTCGGCATCGCCCTCTTGAACTGTGCTACCTGTCCACCCTCCTTCTCGTCTAACTGCTCCACCCTCCCCTCTGACCTATCACCATCAACCCCCACCTGCATGTACCTATTACCTGCCCAGCTATTCATCTCCCACTCCCCCACTGCCCCCACCACTACCACCACAACCACCACCCCAATGAAGTGCTTATGCCTGAAACATCGATTCTCTTGCTCCTCAAATGCTGCCTGACCTGCTGTGCTTTTCCAGTGCCACACTTTTTCACTCTGATCTCCAGCATCTGCAGTCCTTACTTTCTCCTGTTTGCTGTGCCTTTGTTTAGTAACTTTACTTACTTGGCAAACTTGAGTTTAGAAGAACAAGAAGTAATCTTTATTAGAACATGTAGATCTTGAGGAGACTTAACAGCGTGGATGCTGAAAGACTAAAACTAAAGGATTTAATTTAGGACAGCACAGTGGTTGAGTGGTTAGCACTGTCGCCTCAGCGACAGTAACCCGGATTCGATTCCAGCCTCTGGCGACTGTCTGTATGGAGTTTGCACATTCTCCCCGTGTCTGCGGGTACTTCGGGACAATTCAATGATGTGCAGTTTAGGTGAATTGACCATGCTAAATTGCCCATGGTATTCAGGGATTTTGAGGTTAGATGAATTAGTCTGGGGTAAATGCAGAGTAGTAGAGGAATGGTCTAGGTGGGTCACTCTTCTGAGGGTCAGTGTGGACTTGTTGGGCTGAAGGGCCTGTTTCCACACTACAGGGATTCTATGATTTAGAAGATAAGGGGTCTCTGATTTAAAGTGGAAATGAGCCTTTGTTTTCTCTGAGATCATGAGTGCTTGGAATTCTTCCTCCCAGAGGGCAATTGAAGGAGGCTTATTGAATATTTGCAAGGCTGAGTTGGATAGTCTCAATTGACAAAGGGTTTAGATCAGAGAGGTGCTGGAAAAGCACTGCAAGCCAGGCAGCATCCGAGGAGCAGGAAAATCGACGTTTCGGGCAAAAGCCCTTCATCAGAATTGGCAAAGGGCCCAGCGGGCATAGGGAATGGAGAGGAAGTCGTATCGAGTCCACAATCTGATCAAGCCTGATATTATCAAATGGTGGAGCAGATTTGAGGCAGTGAGTGCTTTTGAATGGCGTACTCCTTCTTCTAATTGTTTCCTGTATTTTCTTTGTTTGCATGGAATTTCTGTCTTCGTTGGAAATTGTCACTAGATAAAAGCAATCATTAAAGTTTATACAAATAAGCTGTATATTTTATGAGCTATCATGCAAATGTTCCTATGTTTTCTTTTGTAGGTTACAGTTGAAGAATCTGGGGCCATTATTAAAAAATCACAAGATGTTTTGTGATCTGAAATAACTATGATCTTCAGGAACTAGAAAAAAATGGGAAAAGAGCCCACAATGTAGTCGGAATTCCTGAAGCTGTCATGCATAGGTAATCTGTGGACATTAATTGAATTTTAAACTAAAATAGGAATTAACGTCCTTCTGGAGCCAACAGTGGATATGTTGAGTGATGTCATATGACGCAACTGAATGGATGCAAATAATATTTTGGTTAGCCTGCGTGAGCACCCTTATCATATCCGATACAGGTAGGAATTCTTCAATTTTTTGTTTAACTTGTAAATTATATAAACTTGTTTGAATGTTTTCATTCAATTTTGGCCTATATTGGTAAAACAATTAAACATTTATCTTTTTAAATAACTTAGCAATGTTAAAAAGCACTATTTTAAAGAAGAATCTTGTATCCCTTGATTCTTCCCTTAGGAATTTGAATCACACTGAGTTAATTTCCACCACTCCAGCCAAAATGGGGATCAAATCCTGAGCTATGGACATCAGCCTGATCCAGCCAATTAAGCCAACTAGTCCTCTAAGAATGTGCATTGTCTCTTATAGTAAAAATGTGGAAATATGGAAATCTGTAAATCTGGACAAAAATCCAATAAACTACAAAAGTCAAAAAATGCAAATCAAAGTATTTTTTTTCCCTACTTATGACTGGATGTACATGTGTGAAAGTCAGATTTTTTGGATTATTTTTTAAGGTTAAATTTATGGGGTCAATTATTGCATGAATTCTACTTTTAAGGCATTGAAATTCATGCTACAGTCCAAAAACATATCATTAGCAGAAGCCCAATTGATCTCTAATTAAAGAAAAAAGACACAACCAATTACAGTAATTTCATGAGTTCTACAGGGAAACTGAGCTGCACACAACCTGACTCTGATCTGATGCGTCTTAAATGTTCACACTAAATTCTTCCATTTCCCTTCATTTTCTCTCATCTACTGTTGTTTTAGTTTTTAAAACCAGCATTTTAAGCTTTTATTTCTGAAAGTTATCGGGCATTTTACTCTCCTACAGTTTCACCGATCATTGTAGCCGTGAGAAATTGTCAACAGCTGTATGGTAATTACAGTGAAGTAAATGCATATAGGCCTATCTTGTAGGAAATGATGGTGTGGTAAACTTTGTATCATACTAATTATACTAATTATAGTGCTCATTCATAAGAAACCCGTAGCCTAACATTGTACATAAAAATGCATAATAGCACAAAAACATTTCATTTCCTCATTGTAACATTTATGTACAGAATAATACCTTGACTCTCAAATATTGATCTGTTATCTATGAAGAGCTAGGGTTGACTATTAACATGAGATATATGGAAAATTCCAGATTTTTTTGGCCAAACATAGGGGATCGACTTTATTATCGTTAGTTCTCTTTACCTTTATTAAATATATTCTGAAAGGTTTTTGTCTTTTCTCCAAATCATATCTTGTGCATGGCATCAAATATGTACAGGTGCTTTCTTTTTAAGATTGTATAATTTCAATTAAAAAATAGAAGCAGATATTACCGCCTATTAAGTTCCTGAGAAAATAGGGTAGTGAATCCAGCATCAAATTACTTGGCTGCATCATAGGAATTTAGGTAAATTAAAGACTGGTCTGAAATTTGTACAGGCATTCCCAGCATAATTTCAGAAGTTGGAAATGCTGCAGGAGGTCTGAGAATTATGCTCAGCTTTTATATTTTTGCCATGTAAGCTACAATGCTCAAACCATCTCCATTGTCAAAGGAATGGAACATGTAGTCTTGATCCTTCTTTAATCATATGTTGGGGTCTGTTGTATTGCTGATATGCCAATAGAAAGCAGAGACAAGACTTTCTAAATGGTGGAAGCAAAGTTTGCTTGACTTGGAATGCTGAAATCCCTGGCAGCTTTTGAGTTATTTTATGTTGCTGTGGTCAGTAGAAAGGGCTGTGAGCACTATATTTTCTCACTCTTCCCAAGTAGATGTCCATGTTGCACTGATATGAGCAGAGTTTCCACCAATAATTTTAAAATATGGGACCTTCTCTGTGCACTTGGGAGAAGTCAGCTGCAGCACTAACCTTGACATGGGAAAACAAGAAGGAATGGTGTGTAATTTGTTACAAATGGCTTTACATTTCGACTCCAGTGATCCTCATATGTTTGTGGATGGATGATTGAGACAACCCACACCAGTGTCCAAGGAGCCAGTTGCATAAAACTTCAATACAACTGTCACCATTCCTTCAGGTCATGAGTCATGTTTCAGCAGTTAGTGTAATTCTGTGTCAGTGTCTGGGATGTTCTCAGTGTGCATTCTCAGTGATTTTTGCCTTGATCATTCAGAGGAAATGGCATTGAGGACAAGATGCTTTGGCCTACTTGCATGTCATAAAGTGTCCTTCAGTTTCAATCTTTCATGTGAAGGCTGTTAAACATCTGCTCACAGTTGTTGCCAGTCTTGGTCTTGCTGGTGCATTTGTTCCTCCATTTCTTTATGCTTTTCTTGCATTGTGTCCTATTTTGGCTGAATCCATCAGTGAATCTTGCAATGAACCTATGTGGCAAACATAAGAAACTGAAAGGTCCTCACTGCTGTGAATGGGTAGCCTTCTCATCACTCATAAATGCCTGTTTGACATACTCCTCCATTCATGAGACATGAACCACTCTGACAAGGAGGGCTATGGCATGCCTGTATATGGTACTTGTACTTTATTCTGATGAATGTAGCAGCAGTCATATTGCAAAGACATTTGGGAAATTGTAGTGCTGCATGAGTCATGATACCTTTTCTGTGCCACATTGCATATAAGAGCACATTGCAGATTACTTGCACTTTAAAGTGATAGGAAATCAAATTGGTGCCTTGTACAGCCTATGAAAGCCTGCCCTACTTTGTTTTGTGGCCTGCAGGTATCTCCTTTTAAGGTCGCTTGTGATCATTTCCGTTCACAGAGATGATTATATTCAATCTGTAGTGAACAATGACATGGTCAATATCACTTGTGACCAGGGTTTGCATACCCAACAGGTGTATACCGCATGCATTTCACATGCACAGTGATATAGTTGCAAAGGACTGCAAGTAATAATTGACTCAGTGCCTCTTGAATTGACTCCCATCTTTCAGAAGTGAAACTCCTGATTTAAAAAAAAAGCCTGATTCCTGCCACTCCATGTGCAACTTAGTCATTTTCTGTTTGTATTTTATAGTTAGAATATGGAAGGAAATGCAGGTCACCCTTGGCATCGCAAGTTGCAGGCTCAGCATAGTCAAGGATACCTCTGAACCTACATGTTCCTTTTTCTACTTGGCAACTCTTGCACAGCCCATCACGACATGATCCCACCCACAACCTTGAATTACCACCATACCCTCGACTGAGCCCAATCAATCCCCCTAAGGCTTGCCACTTCACACTTTTGTCCAGCCTACCAAAATGATCCACGGTACTTTTGTTGAGGCCACTGTGGTGGTGCCTGGTGATTGTTGTCACTGACATCTTATCCCTGCCACAGTAGAGGAGCCAAAACCAAAGGACAAAGGTTTAAGATGGGAGGGGAAAGATTTAAAAAGGACCTTGGGTGCAACTTTTTCACATAGGGTGGTGTATATATGGAACGAGCTACCAGATGGAGTGGTAGAGGCAGGTACAATTATAACATTTAAAAGACATTTAGACAGGTACATGGATTGGAATGGTTTAGAGGCATATTGGTCAAACACCAACAAATGGGACTAGTTCAGTTTAGGAAACCTGGTGGACATAGATGAGTTGGGCCAAAGGGCCTGTTCTAGTGCTTTTTATCTTTTTCTGACTCTATTGATAATTAACAACAATTAGTTGTGGATGTGTGTGTATCATGGAATACTTCATCTAAACAGATGTGTGATTTGGAGTTGCTTTCATTTTCGGTTCAATGAATGTTTACAATGATGGAAGAAGAAAACAAACCGTATTTATTGCCATGTATGATGACAATCCAAAGGAATTGACAGAGGCTACCATAAGGGTTTACTGCTGTGAAATTAAAGTAAAATTATGCAACATCAAGTTTTTAAAATGTTGTTTACTGCAGGTTTTGTAGTTTTTACCCAGGCAAAATTCCCAGTGAAAAGACATAGGTTTCTGATTCCTGGCTTTATTGTTAAACCAATATGACCAAATGCAATTTTGCTTGTCTCTGGAGTGATTTGATTTTTCTTTTTGAAATACACAACCTACAAGAGAGAGTCTTGTGATCTCAAGTTAAATTAACATTTTGAATTTTTAAAGTGGAAAAATTAAATAACAAGCAAGAAAATTGTATAGATTGAGACTCGACCTTCAATGTCTACCAGATACTAATTTTTTTATTGCTTTAAATATACAAGTAGTATCATTCCATTTGATGAAATAGATTAAAGTGTAATACAATATTATTAAACAATATTTTTAAAATATTTATTGAATATATAAAACATGGATGAAGGTTGTGTAGCTGTTCAATGATACTCCTGAGCTTGACCAACTGTTGCTAAGGAATTGTAGTTTTCTTTGTACACGCTCTTTCCAGCTAAAATACACCACTAAATTTAGTTCTCACCATTTATAAGGCAAATCTACAAATTCCTGGAAATATATAAAATAGTATCTCTCATGGGGAAAATGGAAAGTTAGATGACCTTGTCCTTGAAAAACAGGGAGGCGTGTCTGAATGTAGTGCAATCCTTTTGGTTGTTGTGTTTGAATAGCTGGTAGTGTATACAAGTTGAGATATGGGTATAAAGCTTATAATAATGTATAAAAGTAAGCTGAAGAAGTAATAATTGGTAGAGATTGTATGTGAATAAAATGGATGGTATCTTCTGCATCATAAGAGATGAGGGTTGCAGTTTGTAGGCAATGGCATTTGAAGATGAATTCACTTGTGTGCCATTGTTGAACCTTGTAGCATCGAATTCAAGTTCTCTGGCAGCTGTGGCTATCTGGTTGCACTGCCTTTGCAAAGCTTTGCTGGAGGATCTCTTTTACGGAGTCATACAGGTTGGAAACAGACCCTTTGGTCCAACCAAACCATGCAAAACATAATCCCAAACTAAACTAGTCTCCACTTGCCTGTTCCTGACCCATATTCCTCCAAGCCTTTCCAATTCATGCCTTTTAAACATTGCAAACCTGCCCATACCCATCAGCTCCTCAGGAAGTTCTTTCCACACACCTTTTGTGCAAAAAATAAAAATTGTCTCTCATGTCTCTTTTAAATCTCATTCCTCCCACCTTACAGATGTGCCCCCTTGTCTTGAAATCCCCAATCCAAGGAAAAGGACACCTACCATTTATCCTATGTACACCCCTCATGACCTTTATAAACCTCAATAAAGTCACCTCTGAACATCCTACGCTCCAGTTTAAAAAAAAGTGCCAGCTTATCTAGCCATCTATACCTGGCAACTTTCTAATAGAACTTTTCTGAACCTCCTCTAGCTTAATAAAATCCTTCCTATAATAGGGCGACTAGAACTAGGCATAGTACTCCCAAAAGAGGCCTCATCAATGCCCTGTACAACCTCATCATGACATCCCAACTCATGTACTCCAAAGGACTGAAAAATGAAGGCATGAGTGCTAAATGTCTTTTTAACCACCTTGTCTTTTTGTGATCTAAACTTCAAAAAAAATATGCACCTAATCCCTTAAGTGCTTCTGTTTTACAACAGTACCCAAAGCCCCACCATTAATTGTATAAGTCTCACCCCTGTTTGTTGTACCAAAATACCTCACATTTATCTGATTTGAACTGCATTTGCCATTTTTCAGCCCATTGACCCATTTGATCAAGAAAACCTTCTTCATTGTCTACTATGCCACCAATTTTCGTGTTGTCCACAAACTTAGTAACCATGCCTTCTGTATGCTCATCAAAATCATTTTTCTAAAATGACAAACAAAAGAGGACCCAGAACTGATCCTTGTGGAACACCATTGATGACAGGTCTCCAGTCCGAAACGCAAGTTCCTATTGTCACTGTCTCCTGCTGTTAAGCCAATTATGTATCCAATTGGCAAGTTCACCCCGAATCCCATGTGACCTAATGTTTCTAATTAGTTTACCATGTCAAACCTTGTCAAAGGCTTTTCTGAAGTCCAAGTAAACTATGTCTATTGCTCTGCCCTCATCAATCTTTTTGGTAGCTTCCTCAAAAAAGCTTAATCAAGTTTGTGAGACATGATTTTCCTTGCACAAAATCATGCTATCTCGAAGCAATTATTGCCTCTCTAAATGTTTATAAATTCTCTCTTACTATGCTAGACTAATACCTGGAATGCATGATTGTCTTTTAGGAAAATTGGACAGGCTAGGCTTGTATCTGCTGGTGTTTAAAAGAATAAGCAATGATTTGTTTTGATACATAAACAATCCTGAGGGCTGGATGTGGAAATTCCCTTTCCACATGTGGGAGAGTGTATAATTGTGGGTTATTGTTTTAAAAATGAAGTGTCACCCATTCAAGATAGATGATTTTTTTTTGTCAGGCATTCATGAATATTTGAAACTCTTCTTGAAGAAGTGGTGGATGCGGAATCTTTGAATATTTTTAAGGCAGAGGTGGAGGAATTATGATAAGCAAGAGGGTGAAAGATTATTGGAGGGTAGGTGAGTGTGTGTAATAATCAGATTGGCCATGATCTTATTGAAAGGTAGAACAGGCTCAGGAGATGGTGTGGTCTCCCCTTTCTTCAAAAGGACAATGATCCCATTACCTTGACCAGATCTCTTGTCACCTCCCACAAGGTGACCAGTGCAACATCCTTGGCCCTTCCATGAAGTTCCATCTGCCTCAATTACACAGTTAACCTGCAAAAAGCATGCATTACAGTGTTGAAGTGCTATCTTGCATTGGAAACAATGGGGCGGAATTAAGAAAACATTATAATCTCAATTTTTAGGAGCCATTGAACATAGCCCAGAAAGGTTCTAAAGTATGTATAGGAACTTGGCGTTAAACAATACAGTTTACCTTTTTTAGCATTAGTAAACTTTTAGCTGCTTCTCCAGCTACATGTGTCCTGTCCAAAGAAACTATCTGAAGCCAAATGATAACATTCTTAAAATGTGAATTAGGTTTACTTTTCCTGACAATTAATTTCCGGTCAGCTCTAAAGAAAACAGCCAATCTCCAATCTCTCTTCATAACTGAAACTCTCCAGTCCAGGCAACATTCTAGTAAATCTCCTCTGCACTCTCACCAATGCTATCACATCCCTCCTATGATATAGATTTCAGAACTGCACAACGTACTCCATCTGTAGATTACCCAAGATTTTATACAGTTTTAGTATAACCCCTCTGCTCTTAAACTCTAAGCATCAGCTAATAAAGGCAAATGTACCATCTGCTTTCTTAATTACCTTATTCACCTGTCCTGATTCCTTAAGGGATTGGTGAACATACACACCAAGGTCCCTCAGGGTCTCCCCATTCATCGTGTGTTTTCCTGCTTTGTTTGCCCTGCCCAAGGGCAGCATCTTGGATGTATCTGGATTTAATTCCATTTGCCGCTGATCAGCCCATCTGACCAGCCCAATTATATCCTCCTGTAATCTAAGATTGTCCTTCACTTAATTTACCACCCAACCAATTTTTGATTCATTTGCAAACTTACTGTGCAGCCCTCCTACATTCATGCCTAAGTCATTTATATAAACCATAAACAGTGAGGACACTGATACTGACTCCTGTGAGACCCAACTGTGCACAGACGTCTACTCAGAAAAACATCACTCAACAATCATCCTCTTCTTCCTTCCAGTCAGTCAGTTGTGAATCCAATTTGCCAAATTGTTTTGGAAACCCATGGACTCTTACCTTTGTTATCAGTATCCCATGTGTGACCTTATCAAAAGCTTTACTGAGGTCCAAGTAGATCCGCATCAAAAGCATTGCCCTCATCTACACACCTGGTCACCCCTTCAAAAACTTCAATCTTCCTGACCATAGTATGGAATGTGCCATACACAGTGTAGTTCTACTGATTTTTGAAGGCTTTTAGTAACGACTTATTTTTACAATCTACAAATGGTCATTCCACAATCCTGGCTATATCATTATATATAGGAAGCTCCCAATTTACTAACGTCAGATGTGTGAATGATGTGGAGATGCTGATGTTGGACGAGGGTGGACAAGGTCAGAAGTCACACAACACCAGGTTATGGTCCAACAAGTTTATTTGATATCACAAGCTTTCAGAGTGCTGCTCCTTCATCAGATGATCGAACATTCGCATGGTTCGTTGTATGAAAAATGACTATATTATCCTGCATTATGTTCCGACTTGTGTACAAATCAACTTGTAAACTACCTCCAGAATGGAGCCCATTCATAACCCAAGGACTGCCTGTACTGCTATACTCAGCTTCCAGGTGACTCCCTTCTGCCACTATTGTCGAGTCTTGAGAATTTTGTCATTACCTGTTCTATATACATGAAATATATGCCAGCCTTCCTAGATATGTTTTAATGTGTTAATAATAGTAAACAACCTTTCTTTTCCCTGTTGTGTAAATATTAGCTTACCAGTATTTTGAGGTGGTGAAAACATATTTTAATAAGTTTAACCTTTAAATCTTTATTGTTGTTCTAAATGTCCTGTATGCAAACCAGTGGAATCTGAAACAAATTAGAATGTACATTTTAATGACACTGCAGAATCTGTTGTAGCTGGTCAATATTTGGCAAAGTTGTTGCATTATGAGAGGAAGAACAATAATCATATACTTTCTTTCTCATTTGTGTTGTTTAGGTCAACAAAAACAAGGATGTCCATATCCTTGTAGTTGTTACCTTTTTCAGTATTGTTCAAAATAGTTGTTTGTAATTACACAGTTACTGCATGCAATCCTAAATGTAAGAAACAGTTCATAATCTTCACTGTTGTGAACTGGGGGTTTTCATATTTTATTTTTCACGTTAATCCTGAATTATAATTCACATAGATATCTGTAAAAAGAAGCAGATACGTTAATAGCATAAATCCATGCTGTTATCTTGCCTTGATAATGGTAAAATCTGCAACTGTTTTGGTATTCACAAACTGCTACTTGTTCTCATCCTCATTGAAGATAGCTGTTTTACTGCTCTTAGAAACTATTCTGTCCAGAAAGCTGTCAAGGAAGCTATTACTAAATACTAGCTGCTGAAAGAATAGAATTGTTAATCTGGCTGTTCTGTGCCAGTGTGTAGGCTTGCAGTTCAAGTGTCCCCCTCGTTGTTATTTTAGTTTAGATCTCTATTTTAAATGGTTTCGCAATTATATATTGACCCAAATTATGACGTTATATCTAATTAACTACTCAATATGACATGAAAATTGTGGCTTAATAACATTTTTAGGTGAACAAACCTGTTTACAGATATTGGTGAGGGAGGTGGGACTGTTTAACATTGCTGTTTGCCTGACCTTTTGAGCTCCCCTTGGATCAAACCATCAATCTCCTCTGTTCCTGCCTCCTGATTAGCATTTAACATTGCAGACCCCAGATATTCTATATGGATCCCAACATGACAGTGAAACCCTGTTTAAGAACTACATTGCACAGGCACCAAATCCTTTAATAATCCCAACTTTTACTGACTACTTTTATTTCTTGAAAATGTTCTGGCTAAAGTATAAACTTGCCAATCCTGTTCAAGCTTAAACTTTGATTTTGTGGCTATAAAAGGAACATAGTGTTAAGTTATTAACTAATTTAAAAACTAGATTTGTTTATTACTTGCGCAGTGAAAGCCAATTATTTTATGATACTTTATCCTGTCAGTGTCTTGCTGGAGTTTTGAAATTGTATATTGCAAAATATACAAAATGTTTTTAAAAATCCAGAATTTCTCATCTTAAATTATTATTATGGTGGAATGGCACCTTTGGAAATTTTCATTAAGTAAAATCCTTTTCTCCTTCCATGTGTAATCTGATTGATTGCAGCTTATAAGAAGTTTCATGGCTTTCAAGTTGAATTTTAACTTCCATTTTGGAGAAGTATATTAGTGCAAAATTACTCTTGGACTTCCCAGTTACCCTAACTTCATTGTTTGCAAACACAATATTTTCAGTATGTGTTTTCATTTCAATCTTTTCACTATGATGTGGGTGTAGAATTAAGGCACTTGGCTCATGGAGTTTGCTCCGCCATTTGATCATGGTTGATATATTTCTCAACCTCATTCTCCTGCTTTCTCCCCATAACCCTTAATCCTCTTACTAATCAAGAACCTATCTAACTGTCGTAAATGCATTCAATGACTTGGACTCCTCAGTCCACATTGCCATAGTGTTCCACTGACTCACCACCCTCTGGTTAAATACATTCCTCCTCGTCTCAGTGCTATGCGGTCATCCCTTCACTCTGATGCTAGGCCCTTGGGTCCTAGGCTCTCCTACTAGAGGAAACATCTCCATGTCCACTCTATCCAGGTGCCTCTATATTCTGTAAGTATCAATGAGATCTCCTCTCCTTCTTCTAAACTCCATTGAGCACAGACCCAGAGTTGTCAACTACTGCACCAGGATCATTCTTGTTGAATGTCTTATGGACCCCTACCAAGGTTAGCACATCCTTCCTTAAATACAGGGCCCAAGACTGCTCACAATATTCGAAATGTCATCTGACCAGAGCCTTATATGCCCCTGTAGTACATCTCTGCTCTTGTGTTCATGCCCTCTTGAAATAAAGCTATCATTGCCTTTCTAACTGCAAACTGAACCTGCATATTAACCTTGGAGTCCTGAGCTTGGACTCCCAAGTCCCTTTGTGCTTCAGATTTCTGAAGCCTTTCCCCATTTAGAAATTAAGCTATGCCTCCATTCTTCCTACCAAAGTGCATGACCTCACACTTTCCCACATTGAAGTCAATTTGCCACTTTTTTGCCCACCCTCCTAACCTGTTCAAGTCCTTCTGCAGACCATCTCTCTTTCTCAACACTACCTGAACTTCTACCCACCTTTGTGTCATCTGCAAACAATCCATTCAGTTACTTAATCCCGATCCAGAGATTTTTTCTCCAATCTCTGCCTTCTGCTAGTCAGCCAATCCTCTATCAATGCCAGTATCTTTCCCCAAGCACCATGAGCTCTTATGTAGCTGGCTCTTATTTATCAGCCTCCTGTGTGGCATCCTGTCACAGGCCTTCTGGAAATCCAAATAGATCAAGTCCATTGGTCCTCCTTTATCTAACCTGTTTGTTACTTCCTGAAAGAATTCTAACAGATTTATCAGACATGACCTCCCTTTGACAAAGAAAGCTCTGATGACTCAGCCCTATTTTACATGCACTGCCAAGTGTTCTGCAATCTCATCCTTAATAATGGACTGTAAAATCTTACCAATGACTGTGGTCAGGCTAACTGACCTATAATTTTCTGTCTTCTGCTTCCCTCCTCTTAAACAGGAGTGTTAGGTTTGCCATTTTCCAATCATCTGGAAACCTCTCTGGCCATGCTAAATTGTCTACAGTGTTCAGGTATGTGTAGATTATGTGCATTAGTTAGGGGGTAAATATTAGGATAATAGAATAGGGGAATGGGTCTGGGTGGGTTACTGTTGAGGGTCAGTGTGAACTTGTTGGGCTGACAGGCCTGTTTCCACACTGCAGGGATTTTGAATCTATGACTCCAGTGATTCTTGAAAGATCACCACTTATGTCTCCACACTATCTCCTTCAGACTCTGGGGTAGAGTCCATCTGGTCTGGGTGACTTATCCACTTCCATATCTTTCAACTGCTTCAGCACCTTCTCCTTGATGATGGCCACTACGCTCTCCTCTGCCCCTGACTCTCTTGAAGTTTGGTATGCTGGTGTCTTCCACTGTGAAAACTGATGGAAAGTAATCTACTCAGTCCTTCTGCCATTTCTCAGTTCCCTACCACAAGTTGCTCCAAAAACCATCTCACAGGCATTCCATGAATGCCTTTCCTTGAGTTCCATTACCAACCTGATTTTCCCAGCATATTACTGCATATTGAAGTCCCTCATGATTATTGTAATAAGTGCCTTTCTTACATGCCTTTCTTATCTTCTGATTTATACAATAATCTAAAACAAGATAAGTTTCCACACTCTATATGGCTGTACTGATGCATGTTGTTTCATGAAACAATTTTGTGATGTCTCAAGTTGCCATGTTATGGAATTGATTACTTTTAATGGTGATTTTTGTAGAATGGAAGCTTCCTGCTTGGAATTGGCCTTAGAAGGTGAACGGCTATGTAAAACAGGAGACTGTCGAGCTGGGGTGTCATTTTTTGAAGCCGCTGTTCAGGTTGGAACAGAGGACCTGAGAACCCTCAGTGCCATCTACAGTCAGCTTGGAAATGCCTACTTTTACTTGCATGATTATTCAAAAGCACTGGACTACCACCATCATGATTTGACTCTTGCAAGGTAGGCATGCATTTTCCCTTACCTTGAGTCTCCGTGTATACAAAACTATCACATTCATTTCAGCTTTTTTCTTGAGGGGAGTTATGTTAAAAACATTCTGCTGGAATTTCATTCCTTATAGTTATGAATATTTTTATGCAAGAATATCAAAATTAATTTTGTTACTTGTAAACCAGTTTCAATGTTTTCTGTATTTTAATTTTATTTGTGATTTTTTTTAACGACAGTTCAAACAGTATTTCAATAGATTCCACTTTTAAGATATTGCTGTGAACCATTAAACATTTGCTCTACCCCACTCTTTCAACTTAAATTTAGTTTCCTTTTTGACTATTGGTGGAAACCAAGGTAAACACTAAAACATCCAACATTTTACAAGATGAGCTTTTAATTCTCCAGATTCATCTGCATACCTACTTTCTGTTTTTCCACCTGAACCCTGTAGGCAAGTGGAATTTTTTGCAGTAAGAGACTGCTGCCAGAAACCTAAAGGACCTTTCAAGGTAGCTGGTTCAGTGGGGGAAAATGATTGCAGTTGATGGGTTGGGAATGGCAAGGAAAGAATAGGGCTGAGGTGCCCCAAGGTTTTCATAGGGGGTGAGGCTTGGAAGACTACACCTGTTCGCTCCCATAGAAAGAACAATTAAAATTACTTGGTGTACTAGGCTGACTTTAGTTTTGAAGTTGGCCTGGCAAGATACCCTCAATGTTTTCCTTGCGTAGACATGGAGTTAAAACGTTACTTGAGCCCTGTTGATACCATTAGAGCCCGAGCCACCTAGTTTAAAGTGTGATTGTGCCTTTAAATAGATATTCTGCTTGAAAGATATGCTTAAAAAAAATCTTTGTTAGTGGAACAGGTAAGTTACTGCTCTAATTTTACCTGCACCCGGTTTCCACCAAAAGGGGAGATTTAAGATCATGCTTTTTATCTGATGCATAATGCGATTTATGTTTAAGTTAACAACATTTTAATGACTGCTCAGCTTAGAAAACTGAGTCAATATTGTGCTGTAAACTTAAACTGTATGAAACTCAGCATAACCTATCTAAGTTTCAAGTTTTGAATCTTCTATTGCTGAAGTGAAATAAACATGAAATGGCAATTGCAATTTTTTTGGAAGCCTATGTTGTTTTTCCACATAAGCTATTCTTGTTTCAGTTTTATGATCTAAATGAGCCATTTTGTCCAAAATACTAAATTATAAATGGATATATTTAGCCTGTCAACATATGAAAAGAGAAGAAATTGCCCAAAACTTCAGCCTTTATTTCAATCCAGTTGAATTCCAAAGACCTGCTAATACATACAGTATTGCAGAACCCAATGTTATTTAGTTTGGGCAAGGACACTTAAGCAGGAAGAACAGAAAAGGATATCAAATGTGTTTAATGAACTGCATCAGTTCCACATTGAAAATTGATTAATGTTAGTTACAGATTTATTAAATATTACATGCTGACAAAAATCAAACGTACATGTAGAACAAAGGGAATAGTTAGTACAGATGGATTTAGAAAGCATAAAGGAGTATCAATATCAAAGGATTTGATGCAGAAAACTTAGCTTCTTTTTGTTTTAAATTACCATTTGCTTAATTTTTCAGAACAATTGGTGATCGACTGGGAGAAGCTAAAGCTAGTGGTAACCTTGGCAATACTTTCAAGGTTTTAGGACACTTCGATGAAGCAGTTGTTTGCTGTCAAAGACATCTAGACATTTCCAGGGAACTCTGTGATAAGGTAATAGTTTGGAAGAATTCATTGTGCATGGTAGTAGTTCACTTGCTAACCTTTTTTTTCTGTGCTTTTGTGATCAATTGCTTTAGCATATTCTATAATATTATTTTGTTAATGATGTGTGGGCCCTGATTATTCAGCAGGGTCAGTTAGCTTGGTTGACTAGATGGCTGATTTGCAACACAGAATGATGCCAACAATGTGAGTTAAATTCTCTGCACTGGCTTAGATTACTGTGAAGGATTCTCCTTCTCAACCCCTCCTCTTGACTTTAGTATCTTGAATGTATTCGATTATTCAGTTAGATTATGGCTGATCTGTATTTTAACTTCACACAGTACTCTTGACTTGTACTACTATAATCTTTAACTCACATAGATCTGTTAATCTCAATTGCTTTGTCGAGAAGAGCTCCAGATTTCTACTATCCTTAATATAAATGAGAACACCTTGACATCATCCCATCCTAGCTCTAATTTTAGGACCATGATCTTTATTCTGGATTCTCCATCAGAAGAGAGAGAGAGACCCTGTATCTGCTATATGAACAATCCAGTTAGATCACCCTTTCAATACTCAAGCAATAATTTATGCAACATGCCCTTGACTAAACCTTTTTAGTGCCGGTATAATTTTGGTTGAATAGTGAGATATTTCTGAGGTCATTATATTTTTGTTGAGGTGCGCCCAAAATCAGATTTCAGTGCTCTACATAGTACTGATTCAAAATGTTGTACAACTGTAATGTAACTCCTAGCTACCTTCAGATAAAGGCCAACATTTTATTAGATTGTTGATTTATTTTTGTACTTGTACACTATCTTTTAGCATTCCATATTTTTACCTCCAGCTTCTTTTTAGAAGTTCTTAACTCTTGTGATCCAGAAAATAGTCTGACCTAACTTTCTAGGGTGTAAAGTGGATACGAAAATGTGTTGCTGGAAAAGCGCAGCAGGTCAGGCAGCATCCAAGGAACAGGAGAATCGACGTTTCGGGCATAAGCCCTTCTTCAGGCTTATGCCCGAAACGTCGATTCTCCTGTTCCTTGGATGCTGCCTGACCTGCTGCGCTTTTCCAGCAACACATTTTCAGCTCTGATCTCCAGCATCTGCAGTCCTCACTTGCCCCTGTAAAGTGGATAACCATACCTTCTGTTGCGCATACAGTAGAAACTCGTTTATCCGAATACCAATTATCCGAAAATCGGATTATCCGAACGGAATCTGACGGTCCTGTGAAACTATTACAACAAAGTGGTGTTACTGATAATGGTGTTGCCATCACATCTTTTGTTGGCAGCATAGGGTAAATGAGGGTTACCTGAACTGAAGAAGATCTGCAAATGTTGCATAAAAGCGGTGTTACTGACACTGCTGCAAAAATCTCAGCCAGTCAATTGTACAAGTGTTAACATAATTTTAACCAACAATGGTGCAAAGATCGGGTCTTTAGTTTAACTGAGGAAAACAGGGGAGTACTCGCACAAAAAATGATGTGCAAGCGTCGCAGCAAATAAGGTGTTAATGACACTGGTCCAACAATTTTAGTCCATCAATTGTTGCAGTATTGAAAGAATTTTAACACATGAAAATGACTGACATGCTGAAGGATTTTAAAATACATGACAAAGTCAGTGGTGTCTTCATTCCCTCTACAACTTTTTTTCTGAGTTCGTATCTGGTGTAACTGATCGAGTTTGTTGTATGTACTTACCATCTCTGTGAAGAGAAAGCACACCACGGTGACAATTGAACAGAAAAATGAGATTTTACAGTGCCTAGACCGTGGTGAGAATTGCACAGAAGTACAACATTGGAATAGCGACAGTGTCTGACATCAAGAAAGCAAGACCAGCGATTGAGAAATTCATCAGCCTAAGTGACACTGCAAATGCTCTAAAAAGAAAATCCATGAAAGCAGCAAAGGATGAGCAAATTGTTCAAGCTGTATTTTTGTGGTTTCCACAGCAGCATGAAAAGGGAATTCTCGTATCTGGCCTGATGATACTGGAAAAAGCTGCCAGTTTCCATGAATTTCTCCACACCGGTGAGTCTGATCACAGTGTATCATTGGGCTGGTTACAGCGCTTCAAACATCGTCACAGTATTAGGCAGCTCAGCGTTCTGGGAGAGCAGAAGTCTGTGGATGACAGCACCGTGGAAGATGACAGACTGAAACTGCAATCCATCATTCATGAAGGAAAGTATGAACCTGAGCAATTATACAATGCAGATGAACGTGATTGTTCTGGCATGCACTGCCAGATAAAACACTTAGGTCCACCGTGGAAAATCAGGTGTCAGGAATAAAGTGCAGAAGGATTGACTCACTATTTTCCCCTGTGTCAATGACACCGGCACTCATAAATTACAGCTTGTCTGCATTGGGCGATATGCTAATCCTCGTTGCTTTACAAACTGTGACTAGAACTCGTTTCCCATGAGGTACAGAGCACATAATAAGCATGGATGACATATCCACTTTTCTCAACCTGGTTCCATGAAGATTTTGTACACGCTGTCAGGTCACATTTGGCAAGCAAAGGACTCTACCAATGCACCCTTCTGCTTGTTGACAATGTGAAAGTCAGCCAGTTATATTCAGCAGACTGAGCTACCAAGTGTTTGTTTTTACCACCCAACACCACTTCAAGATTACAGATCAGGGAATCATTGCAATTATGAAAAAATATTACCGCCATGACATGTTGCGTGCCGTCCTGGATGAAGACAATGCTGACAAAGGACTGCAAGAAATCATTAAGGGAATCACAGTCAAGGACACTCTGTTCATGATTGTTGAATCTTGGGACTGCATCATGCCATCGACAATTGCAGACTGTTGGTCCAATAGCTCGCATATTGGGAGCCATGCCAGTGAAGTGGACACCCATCCAGAGCAAAGCAAAACCACTGACATCACTGAAAACTGCAGACAGCTGGGTTTAGAAGACTTTGCAGAAACAGAGATTGATGCTTGGGTGAACTGTGACAAAGAAATTGGAACAGAGACACTCACCGATGATCAAATAGTCAACGTAGTCACAGCGGAACAGCAGGAATGTATGAATGGTGTGGATAGCAAGGAAAGTCTGATACTGGCAGCACCTCCAGAACCCATTAATGAAGCTATTGACAGTTTGTGACTTTTCATGGAGTGGTACGAAGCACAAGATGGAGTTGATGCCTTTAAACTGATGCATCTTTGTCAAATGTTACTGTTCGCTACAAAAAAAAGAGACAGCACTTCCTCAAGCAATAGCAGCTGGATAATTTCTTCGGAAATACTAACCAACCTCCACTTTGATGAATTCCTTTTTATTGTACAGGTTCAGAAAAAGTGATCTGAGTTGTAAAATGTCATTAATTTTTAAGCGATATGCAGTGTTTGTACAGATTTTTAGTGATCAAATGAAATAAAAATTCTGTTTTAACACAATTATGGGCAGTGCAGCTTCCTTTGTTTAACGTCAAATCACTTTACCTTATAATCAATTATCCGAATGAAAACCTGCCCGCCAAGGACTTCGGAAGATCGAGGTTCCCCTGTAGTGAGTGGGAAAAACAATGACTGTCCTTTTGCAACTTTATGCCTTTTTAACTTACTGTAAGTAATTATGCAGTAATTAGTATCACGTTAGTGCCTTTAGCAAACTTAGATATCTGGTTCTCTATTACTCCATTTATATAATTTTATAAATTGAATGGAAAGTTGAAAATAAGAAGGAGGAGGAGGAGGCAATTCAGCTTCTCGAGCCTGCTCTGTAATTCAATATGATCAGGGCCAATAACTTGGCCTCAACTTCACTTTCCTGTCTGCTTTTCATAACCCTTCAACCCATTACTATTTTAAAAAACATACATTTGTTCAGTGTCCTGGCATCCATTGCACTCAGGGTTAGAAAATTCCAAGATTAATTCCTTCTTGTCTCTGTTTTAAATCTGCCATTCTCTCTCCTTGTGTAAATATACTATACCTATATCCTTATCTTGTCTTTCTAGATTGCCTCGACAAGGGAAACACATTCTTGGGAAGCCCACTATTTGCACCTTGCCAATTTGAGCAGGATTTGGATTAATTTATTTAATGGACAACAAATTCTGCTTACTATCTGTCTCATACTGCTTAACCAATAAGTATATCTCTGCACTTTTACTGTCAGTGTAACAAAGTCCTGGAACTCCCTCCCCAGTAGCACTGTGGATATACAGACATCACAAAGACTACAGATGAAGAAGGGGCTCATAGTGACATTCTTGTACATATTTAGGATTGGGAATGCTTGTCTTTCGATATGTCCAGATTCCATGAATAAATAAACAAAACTTATTTGCCAAGTAAATAAATTTCTCGCTATTCCATGTGCACTCATTTTTTGTTGACAGCTACTTAATGTAGTTTTCTGATATTCATTTGAATGCAAAATCTAATGGAAGTACTGTTATGATCCCACCTTTTGCTAATACTGGCTAGATCAGATCCTGAAATGAAACCTGGGAGGTTGCTAGGTAATTGAGTTTTAATTTTACAATTAGCTCGTCAGTCATTGAGCATACTATATATGAGGCTGCTGATGTTCTTAATAAGGAAATGTAAGCTTATTATACAGAAAAAAAATTATGGGATGAATTTTCACAATCTCTGAGGTAGGGACACCACAAGACCCTTGCCAACAGTTCTGCACGTCTGTTTTGTTTTTTGCCGAAGTGGATAACTTCACATTTTCACATGTGCCATTTGATGTCCATTAAATAAATTAATCCAAATCCTACTGAAACTGCTTTACATCTTCCTTTCAATGCACGTTCACACTTAGCTTTGTATCATTCTCAAATTTGGAAATGTTACATTTGGTCTCCATCTCCAAGTCATTGATAATATAAACAGCTGGGGCCCACGTATTGATCCTTGCAGTACATTACCAGTCTGAGCATACCAATTGAGAATAACCTATTTATTCCTACTCTGTGTTTTAAGTCTGTTAGCTAAATACAGTTCATTATATCCTATTCCATATATTTTGATTTTCTAACCAGCCTGCTATGGAGGACTTTATCAAAAGCTTTCTGAAAATGTAGCTGTGCCACATCCATCGGCCTCCCTTTGTAAACTCCAACAGGTTTGTCAAATGTGATTTCCCATTCACAAATCCTTGCTGATGGTGCCTAATCAGATCATTATCATTCAGGTGTCCAATTAATCCCATTCTTTGTAATAGATTCTAATGTTCTCCCTACTCTTAAGTAAAAACTTAAGAAGTTAAGAGGTCAATAATTCCTGTTTTTTTTGTCTCTCGCTCCCTTCTTAAATAGTGGGATGACATTTAGCATTTTCTAATCCAGCATTATTTCACAATCTATAAAAATTTGGAACATAACTACCGATGATGTTCGGTACTCTGGGATGTAGACTATACAGTCCTTGGGATTTACCAACTTTCAGCCTCATTTAATTTCTTATTACAATCTTCTCAAGGCTGATTTACTTCAAATCTTTTAGCCACCTGATCTCTGGGAAATTTCTTGTATATTCCTAAGTGAAAATGAGACAAAAAAAAAATCATTTTGGTTCTCTCATTTCTCTATTACACTCTATACATTTTCCTGGCTCTGTAATGGGGACACACACATTTTGGCCAAATGTTTCCTTTCTCCATACCTATAGAGACTTTTACAGTCCATTGACATTACTGTAGCTTTTCTAAGAAATCATAAAATTTGAAAATAAAACCACTAACTTGTTTGGTTGAATGGTAACTGTGTTAGAATTTTAAGAAATGATTTGCACGGTAGACTTTTATTAATCTTTTGAGTAATTCGTTTTCTTCATACAATTTTTATTTTGACTGTGTTTATAAAAACAGGTGGGTGAAGCAAGAGCACTTTACAACCTTGGTAATGCATACCATGCTAAAGGCAAAAGTCTAGTTTGTGCAGAAACTCAGAATCCAGGTGACTTTCCAGAAGAGGTGATTGTGGTTTTACAAAAAGCTTCAGACTACTATGAGTGAGTAGTTTCTTTCAATAAAATATGATACATTAAAATAGTAAAAGAAACCATTTGGTCTATTGTTGCGTGCCAGTTTTCTGAGTGAGTTATTTGTTTATCGAAATGTGCCTGCCACCTTAAAAGCTGTGATGGATTCTGTTTCCGATCTTTGGCAGTAGTTCAAATCTTTTTTTGCTAAACTACCACTTCAGAAATTCATATTCCTTGTGCATCCCCTCTTACTAAGGAAAGTATTTTTGTATAGAAATCAGCATTTTTTTTTTGTCTAGCATAATATCTTGCTTAAGAAGAGGAACAAAGTAACTGGGACAATAAATATATTAGGCTACTGAATAAACTTGAACATGAAAGACTGCTTGATGGCTAACCTTTGGTTTAGTGAGCATGATGAGCTTGTTTGTTATTTGTTCTTTCTGAAAAAATATAAGAGCTAGGATCAGGAATTCAGCCCCTTGAATCTGCTTTGCCCTTCAATCTGACCACGATTGATCACATCTCAGCCTCTCCTCCACTTTGCTGCCACTCCCAATAATCTATCAACCCATAAATAATTACAACTATATCTATTATCTCCTCCTTAAATTTACTCAGTTTGCTGGCAGGCAGGAAAGTGGTTTGAAGTGTGTATACTTCAATGCCAGGTGCATGGGTTGGTACCTGGGACTTTGATGTTGTAGCCATTTCGAAGACATGGATAGAGCAGGGACAGGAATGGTTATTGCAGATTCCGGGGTTTAGATGTTTCAGTAAGATCAGGGAAGGTGATAAAAGAAGGGGAGGTGTGGCATTGTTAGTCAAGGACAGTATTACGGTACCAGAAATAACTTTTGATGAGGACTCATCTACTGAGGTAGCATGGGTTGAGGTTAGAAACAGGAAAGGAGAGGTCGCAGTATTGGGAGTTTTTTACAGGCCTCTAAAAGGTTCCAGAGATGTAGAGGAAAGCCTTGCAAAGATGATTCTGGATAGGAGTGAAAGTAACAGGGTAGTTGTTATAGGGTCTTTAACTTTCCAAATATTAACAGGAAACACTATAGTTTGGGTCAGTTTTTGTCCAATGTGTACTGGAGGGTTTCCTAACACAGTATGTAGATAGGCCAACAAGAGGCGAGGCCACATTGGATTTGGTACTGGGTAATGAACCAGGCCAGGTGTTAAATTTAGAGGTAGCTGAGCACTTTGGTGATAGTGATCACAATTCAGTTACGTTTACTTTAGTCATGGAAAGTGATGGGAATATACTGCAAGGCAAGAGTTACAGCTGGGGGCAAGGCAATTATGATGCAATTAGGTAAGATTTATGAGCATAGGTTGAGGAAGGAAAGTGAAGAGGATGGGTACAATTGAAATATGAAGCTTGTTCAAGGAACAGCTGCTGTGTGTCCTTGATAAGAATGTACCTGTCAGGCAGGGAGGAAGTGGTTGAGCGAGGGAACCGTGGTTTACTAAAGAAAGTTGAATCTCTTGTCATGAGGAAGAAGGAGACTTATGTAAAGATGAGATGTGAAATCTCAGTTAGGATGCTTGAGATTTACAGGTTAGCCAGTCTGGACCTAAAGAGAGAGCTAAGGAGAGCCAGGAGGGGACATGAGAAGTCATTGGCAGGTAGAATCAAGAACAACCTTGAAGCTTTCTATAGGTATGTCAGGAATAAAAGAATGACCAGGGTAAGATTAGGGCCAATCAAGGACAGTAGTGGGAAGTTGTGCATGGAGTACAAAGAGATAGGAGAGACGCTAAATGAATATTTTTCATCATTATTCACACTGGAAAAAGACAATGTTGTCGAGGAGAATACTGAGATGTACTGGCTATTAGATTTGCTGGGATTGAGGTTCATAAGGAAGAAAGAGGTGTAGGCAATTCTGGAAAGTGTGCTGGATGGGATTTATCCTAAGATTCTCTGGGAAGCTAGTGCCTTTGGCTTTGATCTTTATGTTGTCATTGTCTGTAGGAATAGTGCCAAAAGACTGGAGGATAGCAAATGTTGTCCCCTTGCTCAAGAAGGGGAGTAGAGACAGCTCTGGTAATGATAGACCAGTGAGCCTTCCTTCGGTTGTAGGTAAAGTTTTTGAAAGGGTTATAAGAGAGGATTTATAATCATCTCGAAAGGAGTAATTTGATTAGGGATAGTCAACACTGTTTTGTGAAGGGTAGGTCGTGCCTCACAAACCTTATTGAGTTCTTTGCGAAGGTGACCAACAGGTAGATGAGGGTAAAGCAGTTGATGTGGTATATATGGATTTTAATAAAGCGTTTGATAAGGTTCCCCATTGAAGAAAATACAGAGGCATGGGACTGAGGGTGATTTAGCGGTTTGGATCAGAAATTAGTGAGCTGTAAGAAGACAGAGTGTGGTGGTTGATGGGAAATGTTCATGCTGGAATTCAGTTACTAGTGTGGTGCTGCAAGGATCTGTTTTGGGTCACTGCTGTTTGTCATTTTTATAAATGACCTGGATGAGAGCGTAGAAGGATAGGTTAGTAAATTTGTGGATGAATCTAAAGTTGGTGGAATTGTGGACAGTGTAGAAGGATGTTGCAGGTTACACAGGGACATAGATAAGCTGCAGAGCTGGGCTGGGAGGTGGCAAATAGAGTTTAATGTAGAAATGTGTGAGGTCATTCACTTTGGAAGGAATAACAGGAATACAGAATACTGGGCGAATGGTAAGATTCTTGGTAGTGTGGATGAGCAGAGAGATCTCGGTGTCCATGTGCATAGATCCCTGTAAGTTGCCACCCAGGTTGATAGGGTTGTTAAGAAGGCGAACAGTGTGTTAGCTTTTATTGGTATAGGGATTGAGTTTAGGAGCCATGAGGTCATGTTGCAGTTGTACAAAACTCTGGTGCAGCAGCACCTAGAGCATTGCATACAGTTCTGGTCGCTGCATTACAGGAAGGATGTGGAAGCAATGGAAAGAATGCAGAGGAAAATTACCAGGATGTTGCCTGGTATGGAGAGAAGGCCTTATGAAGAAAGGCTGAGAGACTTGAGCCTGTTTTCGCTGGCGAGAAGAAGGTTACGAGGTGACTTTATAGAGGCATTCAGGATGATCAGAGGATTAGATAGGTTGGATAGTGAGAGCCTTTGTCTTTGGTTGGTGATGGCTAGCACGATGGGACATAGCTTTAAATTGAGGGGTGATAGTTATAGGACAGATGTCAGAGGTAGGTTCTTTACTCAGACTAGTAAGGAAGTGGAATGCCCTGCCTGCTATAGTAGTGGGCATGTCAATATTAAGGGCATTTAAATGGCTGCTGGATAAACATATGGATGATAATGGAATAGTGTAGGTTAGATGAGCTTTAGATTGGTTTCACAAGTCGGTGCAACATCAAGGGCCGAAGGACCTGTACTGCGCTGTACTGTCCTATGTTCGATGACCTGGCATTTTGTACTCCGGGGTAGTGAATTCCACAGATTCATTACCCTTTGAGAGCATTAATTTCTCCTCTGATTTAAATCTGCTGCTCAATGCTAAAACTATGACCTCTCACTCTAGATTGTCTGATGAGAAGAAACTTCCTTTCTATGTCTACTTAGTCAATCCCCTTTACTCAATAGCATCTTGTATACCTCAATTTGATCTCAAGTCATTCTTCTAAACTCTAGAGAATACAAGTCTAACCTGCTCACTCTCTCAAGACAAACCACTCATCTCTGGAATCAATCTAGTGAATCCCCTCTGAGTCCCTACTTGTGTAAGGGGACCAAAACTGTCATTACACATACAGTCTCACAAATGCTTTGGACAGTTGCAGCAACACTTTTTTCTACTTTTCTACTTTATTCTTTTAGCAATAAATGCTAAAATTCAGTTGCCTCCCTTATTACCTGCTGTACCTGTAATTCATGCACTACAGCAACCAGATACCTCTGCACAAAAGCACTCTGAAGTTTCCATTTTAGAACAGTCATACCGGACTCTAAATGTCAACATATATTTTCTCTCCAGGGATGCTGCCAGACCTGCTGAATTTCTAGTATTGTCTGTGTTTGTTTCTGAATTCCAGCATTGGCAGTATTTATGCTTTTTAATCAAACTTGTTTGTGAACTCAGTTTGTCACATAGATACTGTGGAAGTGTAACCCCCGACCAGGGACAATGTCTTAGGAGGCAGGCAGGAATCAGACATGTGGCAGACTTTATTCAAGCAACATGGTGCAATACCTTAGGAGGGATGACAGTGGCAATGGTGCAATACCTTAGCAGGGATGACAGTGGAGGAACAATGGCGAATATTTCTGGGTATAATGCAGAAGATGCAGGATCAGTTCATTCCAAAAAGGGAGAAAGACCCTAGGAGGAGGCATGGGTGGCCGTGGCTGACGAGGGAAGTTAAGAAACATATAAAGTTAAAAGAGAAAAAGTATAACATAGCAAAGATAAGTGGGAAAATGGAGGATTGGGAAGCTTTTAAAGAACAACAGAGGATTACTAAGAAGGAAATACGCAGAGAAGAAATGAGGTATGAAGGTAAACTGGCCAAAAATATAAAGGAGGACAGTAAAAGCTTTTTCAGGTATGTGAAAGGGAAAAAAATGGTTAAGACTAAAATTGGGCCCTTGAAGACAGAAACAGGGGAATATATTACAGGGAACAAAGAAATGGCAGAAGAATTGAATTGGTACTTCAGATCTGTGTTCACTGGGGAAGACACCAGCAATCTCCCTGAGGTAACAGTGGCTGAAGGACCTGAACTTAAGGGAATTTATATTTGCCAGGAATTGGTGTCGGAGAGACTGTTGGGTCTGAAGGTTGATAAGTCCTCGGGGCCTGATGGTCTACATCCCAAGGTACTGAAGGAGGTGGCTCGAGAAATCGTGGATGCGTTGGTGATTATTTTCCAGAGTTCGATAGATTTGGGATCAGTTCCTGCAGATTGGAGGGTGGCTAATGTTGTACCACTTTTTAAGAAAGGTGGGAGAGAGAAAACAGGAAATTATAGACCGGTTAGTCTGACCTCAGTGGTGGGAAAGATGCTGGAGTCTATTATGAAGGATGAAATTGCGACACATCTGAATAGTAGTAACAGGATAGGTCAGAGTCAGCATGGATTTATGAAAGGGCAATCATGCTTGACTAATCTTCTGGAATTTTTTGAGGATGTAACTCTGAAGATGGACGAGGGAGATCCAGTAGATGTAGCGTACCTGGACTTTCAGAAAGCTTTTGATAAAGTCCCACATAGGAGGTTAGTGAGCAAACTTAGGGTGCATGGTATTGGGGGCATAGTACTAACTTGGATTGAAAATTGGTTGGCTGATAGGAAACAAAGAGTAGTGATAAACGGCTCCATTTCGGAATGGCAGGCAGTGACCAGTGGGTTACCGCAGGGATCCGTGCTGGGACCGCAGCTTTTTACAATATATGTTAATGATATAGAAGATGGTATTAGTAATAACACTAGCAAATTTGCTGATGATACTAAGCTGGGTAGCAGGGTGAAATGTGAGGAGGATGTTAGGAGATTACAGGATGACCTGGACAGGTTAGGTGAGTGGTCAGATGCATGGCAGATGCAGTTTAATATGGATAAATGTATGGTTATCCACTTTGGTGGCAAGAACAGGAAGGCAGATTACTACCTAAATGGAATCAATTTAGGTAAAGGGGCAGTACAAAGAGATCTGGGTGTTCTTGTACACCAGTCAACGAAGGTAAGCATGCAGGTACAGCAGATAGTGAAGAAGGCTAATAGCATGCTGGCCTTCATAACAAGAGGGATTGAATATAGAAGCAAAGAGGTTCTTCTGCAGCTGTACAGGACCCTGGTGAGACCACACCTGGAGTACTGTGTGCAGTTCTGGTCTCCAAATTTGAGGAAAGACATTCTAGCTATTGAGGGAGTGCAGCATAGGTTCACAAGGTCAATTCCTGGAATGGCGGGACTATCTTACGCTGAAAGACTGGAGCGACTGGGCTTGTATACCCTCGAGTTTAGAAGACTGAGAGGGGACATATAAGATTATTAAAGGATTGAACACTCTGGAGGCAGGAAACATGTTTCCGCTGATGGGTGGGTGCCGAACCAGAGGACACAGCTTAAAAATACGGGGTAGACCATTTAGGACAGAGGTGAGGAGAAACTTCTTCACCCAGAGAGTGGTGGCTATGTGGAATGCTCTGCCCCAGAGGACAGTGGAGGCCCAGTCTCTGGATTCATTTAAGAAAGAGTTGGATAGAGCTCTCAAAGTTAGTGGAATCAAGGGTTAAGGAGATAAGGCAGGAACAGGATACTGATTAAGGATGATCAGCCATGATCATATTGAATGGTGGTGCAGACTCAAAGGGCAGAATGGCCTACTCCTGCACCTATTGTCTATTGTCTATAACATCCAGTTAATGACATTTATTTCTTGTTTTAAGGCAAATTTGTCAGGTATTGCCATTTGGGCAATTTGGGAGCACGATTTGAATTGATAATTGGCCATTGACACGAAGCATAATTTTTAGGAGCAACATTTCACAGTTTATGATGGTCCCTGTTGCATACATAGGCACAGTTTGTTTTTTGTTATAGTGCTAAGCTGCTCCATAACATATGCCTTTTGGTAAAGATTCACGTCTGTGTGCAATGTAAGTATTAGTTCTGATAGTAAGGATGAGGCATTGGGAGGCAGATTTGCTAATTCTGATGAGAGCTAGCTAAAAATTAAAGAAAGAAAAATGATAAATCTCTGGATTCCTAACATCTTGATTTATGGTTCCATGTCTTTAGGGTATGTGGTGGAATATGGAGGGATTAGATCTGGTTAATGTGCCCAGGGTTTTTTTTCTATTGTTTTCTGATGTACTTTGTTCATGGTGGGTAAAATGTTTTCTGTTTGACATCATATAATCTTCTGGAGAATTTTGATCAATCTTAAAAGAAAAATCCTCTATCCAGTTTTACTAGTTTGTTCCTGGAAAGGAATGAAGAGCTTGGGATTTCTGTACAAAGGGTTCTAGCCAGTGTTTCTTCTAGACCGTGCGGGAACCTGAAGTACCTGTGCAGTGTGTTGACCACTTTGACATAAAGTGAGGTGGTGCAAATAATTTTTAAAGAGACTATACACATATTTTAAATAAAAGTGCCCACACTATTTTGTAAAAAGGAACATAGTCTTACACTAAACCCATTAGCCGCCAATTTATGCTTTTAAGTGGTAGATGTACAGGTTTGATTCTGGTACTCCTGATTTTCACAAAGGGTTTGCATAGACATAGATATGAGCAGTGATCATTATCAACTATCTTATATTTCTTAACTGAATTAATCCTTACTTTGTTAAATTACAATCTGAACTAACCATCAAAGATCAGTTCTATTTACTGGTAATAATTTCATTCATAGGGCAAATTTAGCAATAGTAAAGGAGCTGGGAGACCGAGCAGCTCAGGGGCGTGCTTATGGAAATCTAGGAAATACACATTATCTTTTGGGGAACTTCAGAAAAGCAGTGAAATCCCACAAAGAGGTATGAAATAGCAAACATCTATATTTAACCCAATCTTAATTTCAGAATATTTACATGGAGATGCAAATTTATTAAAATTACATAATTTTGTAATGTTCTCTATAGTTAGAAGGCAGGATACAGTAATCTGGATTTTCTTGGATTAATGTTTTGTGCCCTGTTGGAAAGTGAAGCCACAATGTATTAGTTCTTTATTTACTTACTATAGGCATGGATCTGAAGCCACTAGATCCTGCTGTAGCTATCTGTAAGGCATAAACTCTTATTGTGTGCTTGTAAATCATTTTTGGCTTTTTTTTGCCTGTTCATGTCTGTCACAGTTCACAATGCTTCTACAGATGTTGAGAGGTAATTTGCATATTGTGTTTATGTTTGCATGATCTGTGGATTTGATCTATATTGTTCTCCATGTTAAATTGTTACCAGGGCAAGAAACCTTGTTTTTAAACTGCAGGAAATGGAAGTTTCCTTCTATTGGTTTTGCCGACTAACTGACTGATTATATTGTAAGAGTTATGCGAATCAACTACACAAGTGCAACTCATGCCATTCCTTTTAAATATGAACTTCTGTCAAAGCCAATTTATGAAAATATCAAATTATGAACTTGAAGAAAGGGATGATGCTATCAAACCATAAATGAATATTTATAGTTAGTGTTTTGTGTTTAAATTGTGCCTTGCATAGATATATTTGGATTCTTTAATCATTTGAAATTTTAAATGCAATCTTATGTATGTAGACTGTGCATTTCAAGCAGCTAGATGCCTTTAATTTAGTTTTAAAGGGGCTATGTTTTTGCTCTATGTCAAACATTGCAGTAAATAAAACTGTAACCTGCAAGTTCAGCTTACTGTGCAGTGTACACTACAGTTCTTTAAATATTTAAGTTGACTACTTTGATATTCTGCTTGATTTTAACTCACTTCATGCTTTTTAGCGCTTAGAGATTGCAAAGGAGTTTGGAGACAAATCAGCTGAAAGGAGAGCGAGTAGTAATCTGGGAAATGCCTATGTGTTTCTTGGTGAATTTGCATTGGCTGCTGAATATTACAAGTGAGCTTTATTTGCATATGAAAATCTTTTTATCTTTTGTTTTGAAATCAAGTAAGTTAAAGACCGTGAGAAAAGTTTGTTTGAAAGCCACAATTTCAACAATTTTCAGGAGCTTTGGCCTTAAGTGACCATTCATGTGTAAACTCAGACTAATAAGACATGGTCCACATTATCATGGCTAATTTGAATGACTGTTTGTTGCTCTGGTTTGAAGTCCTTTCCTCGGCATAGTTCAATGATCAAACCTGTACCCTGATCAAATTCACGTGTCTTGACTATATGGTCTGGTACTTGACTAAAATTCACTTGTGCATAATCCACAGATGATGTGTAGTTGCAGGACTTTTTTTTTCCCCTCTCTCTTCAAAATAGCAATGCAAGGACCAATGCATGCTTAAATTGCATGGCATGGTCACTTAGCTATATACGGACCAGAGTTTAAATCCAGGCCTTTTCATTAAAAGATTAGTCTGTATGTCTTGGTCCCACACCACAAGGTGCAATCAATGTATAACCATGATAACAAATTATGTTTTAATGAGTGTGAGCTTGACGGAAGCTAACGGCCTGTCAATTCCTATTTCTTTTGAAATGGAACAAAATATTTCAATGTTGTGTAACATTTTAAAATGTTTGTTTTAAAATACTTGTGCTTTACTGATTCAGGAGAACGTTACATCTTGCTAGACAGCTAAAGGACAGGGCAGTTGAAGCACAAGCTTGTTACAGCCTTGGAAACACTTATACTCTTCTTCAAGACTACGGAAAAGCCATTGAATATCATTTGAAACATCTTATGATAGCACAAGAACTTGCAGATAGGTAAAGTTATTTTTAATTGCTTTAATCTCTAAGATCTAGTTTATGGCTGTTACCACAAATAATAATCCACAATATATTCATTCCAGTATGTGAAGAAATGTTCATTGTAGTACTACATTTAGTTTGCAAGCATCTCTTATAGTAAGAAATTAAGCTTTATTGACAGATGTTCATAATGAGAATAATGCTTATCTATCCAGCCTAACAGAAATAATAAAATAAAAACAGAAATTGCTAGCAAAACTCCACATGTCTGGCAGCAAGTATGGGAAGAAAGCAGAGTTAATGTTTCAATCTGGTGACACAGAATCCAGCACGTCTATTTTTGTTTCAGATCTTCAGAATCTGCAGTCTTTGTTTTATTCTATAAGAAATAGTGGTGAGACTAATGTTACTTATTGTTATTGCAGCTTCAGGTTAAGGAAATTGCTGGTTAAGTGTGAAAATCTAACTTTCAAGGGTCCTCTTGTGATGTCTGTTCCTACTCCCGGTCTAAGAGATCGGGGTTCAAACCTGACATGCTCCAGAGGTGTGTAATCACATCTCTGAACAGGTTGGTTTGGAAAATTGGATTTAAAACAATTGAAAATCTAGCTTTCATCATTCAAGCTGTGCAGATTTACTTTTGCCTATGAAAACTGTCTTTCATTCTTTTCATTATCTTAGAAAAACATTGAATACCTAAGAACCAACAGCTAGATAAGAGGATTATCCTTAACATTTTTTTCAGACAGATGAATGATGGGTGAATACTTTATTTCTATGCCTTAACCTTTTTCTTCCAACTGAATGCATGATGTTGCCCTCTTAATGTGGTAAAGTGCTAATTTTGCCAGTCAACCTCTGGGTACTGAAAGTTAGGTATTAAATGTGTAGTCGCTTTCTTTTTTTCATTCAGGCTTTAATTGTAGTAGAGTTGCTTTTCTATCCTTTTGTTTCTTTCCTTTTCTTCCTCCTTTCCTATCCTATTTTTCTTGTTTGCTTTCCCTCAGCATTGCATTTATTTGCTCTGTTAATCATGTTATAAGTAAACGTTCCTACAGCCTGGTTAAGGAGGTCGAACAGTACAAGTACCATTCAGTTTCCTAAGCAAGGGCATTGCACTATTTCTATCGTGCAGTTTCCAGAGCAAAATATCATAGAAATTAAATGGCCATGAGCAAGAATGGTGGTTATTGTTCATCAATATGCTGCAATAAATTCTGAGCAAATTTGTACTTGATTTTATCTGACTGAATCATAGAGGTGTTATGGCATTGGAGGCCATTTGGTCCATTATATCTGTATCGCCTCAAAAAGACATCATGCATTACTGCCTATATCCTGTCTTCTCTTCATACCCATGCATATTGTTTCTATTCAGATGTTCATTCAATGCCTTCTTGAATGCCTCAGTTGAACTTGCCTCCACTTCACATCCAGGCACTATGCTTCCAGACCTAAACCACTTATTATGTGGAAAAAAACTCTCCTAATAATTTGCTTCTTTTGCAAATCACTTTAAATATGTGCATTCTCATTCTTCATACTTTGTACCAGTGGGGACAGTTTCTCCCTACCTTCTATATCCAGCCCCCTCATGATTTTGAAAACTTCTGTCTGATAATCTCTTCGCCTTTCTCCCCTCCAGAAGAGCAATCCCAGCCTCTCCAATCTATCCTCATAATGTAGATTTCTCAGATGTAGAAATAGTTCTTGTAAGTCTGTGCTGAACTCTTCCCAATGCGTTTGCATCCTTCCTCTAATGTGGTATCCAGAACTGTAAACAGTATTCCAACTGAAGTCTAACAAATGTGTTTTACATTCTCAGCATCATCTCCTTGTTATATTCTATGCCCCTATAAATAAAGCCAAGAATACAGTATGCTTATTTAACTGCTCTCTCTACATGTGCTGCCTCCTTCAGTATACTCCAAGGTTCGTCTGCTGTTTTTTTTAGAATTAGAATTGGAATCCCTACAATGTGGAAACAGGCCCTTCGGTCCAATAAGTCCACACTGACCCTATGAAGAGTAATTCACCCAGACCCATTCCCCTACTCTATATTTACCTCTGACTAATAACCTACACTATGGGCAATTTAGCATGGCCAATTCACCTGACCTGCACGTCTTTGGATTGTGTGAGGAAACCCATGCAGGCACTGGGAGAAGAGTCGACCGAGGCTGGAATTGAACTTGGGTCCCTGGCACTGTGAGGCAGCAGTGCTCACCACTGAGCCACCATGCTGCCCTGTTTAGGATTATAGTCTTGTTTTGTACTTTTTGTCCATGTTCCCCCCCATCAAACTGCATTATCTCACATTTCTCTGCACTGAGCTTCATCTGGTATTTATTCGCTCACTCCTCCAACTTCTCTAATATCATTTTGAAGTTCTACACTGTCCTCCATGTTTTCAGAAATCTTAAGATCAAATTTTTAAAATTTATTCAAATCTTAATTAAAAGACTTTGCATGGCTATTATAAGATCTGCACCAAAAAAACACGTCTAGTTATTTTTTCCCCAACTAATATTATAAATATGTGGCCCAGTAATTGAAATCTAGAATTTATGCAAAGTACTAACTCTATCTCCTCACCCGTATACCCCATGTATAGTGCAGTATTAGTAACAAACAAAGTTTTTAAATGAAGTATTCCTCTGTTTCATCAGAGTACTTGTTTAGTCTTTTTCAAATACACATTTTATATGCATTCCACTTTTTGCAAGGTGACATTGTTTTATAAATATATACAGAAATCCATTTGTTAACATGTTCTGACTATAGCCCAGACAACTTCCAGAGGTATATATTTCTTGTTTAAGAAATAATAGCACTTGAAATTAAAGGAAAAAATCAAATAATATGAACTAACATCGTTAACTCTGTTCTTCTTTTGAATTTTAGGATTGGTGAAGGGAGAGCTTGTTGGAGTTTAGGAAATGCTTACACTGCACTAGGAAATCATGAACAAGCTGTACAGTTTGCTGAGAAGCACTTGGAAATTTCAAAAGAGGTAACATTTTTGTATAATTTGCTTAACGGTGCAGTTAAATTGTTATTAACATGTATGTGAATGGAAGAAAATGACTTGCATTCATGCAGTGTAATTCATGACTACCAGAATGTTTTATAGTTAATTAAATGCTTTTCAATATAGGAAACAGAGCAGTAAATATGTGCATAGACAATCCCAACAAACTGTATAACCAGATAATCTGCTGTTATGATAATTGAAAGATAAATATTGGCCAAGACACTAAAGCTTCCCTGCTCTCCTTTAAAGTAGTGCTATGGTATCTTTTAAATCCATCTAAACGGGCAATTGGACCACCTTGGTTAACGTCTAATCCGCAAGGTGGCTACTCTGACAGTGCAGCACTCAAGTATTGTACTCGATTTTTCTACTCAAATTCTGGATTGGGACTGAACCTGGAACCTTGTGACTTGAGTAAGAGCACTGTGTGATTGCAAGGTTGCAAAGCTGCTTTGAGGGTCCATGCACTGCAATTGGAGTGCAGATGAATTGACCTTCGATTCCAGACATTACTGCCATGCATGGATCTTGGAAGTCCACAAAGCGGCAAGAAAGCTTTTAGTAGGAATGTGCACTCTAAGCATTGTAATATTGCAGTTCAGCATATTTTGCTGAGGCTGCATTATCCAGAAGCTTTTATCTGGGTTACAAATTGAGCTGAGGGTTGAGGCATGAAATGATAACAGAATTTTGTGAGTGAATGATGAAAACTTGTTCCAAAATATACTATTCGGTGGCGGGGGGGAAAGAGAAGAAGTTTCAAACTTTGCTAGATCCACTAATTATTCAAGCTATTTTCCTCCCATTCAGTTCAAGTTTTGCATTGCCTGCAGATTAATAAATATACCAATTAGTAGTCAGTTCTGTAGTTTTTTTAATAGTTCTCATTCATAGTCTTGAACATGAAGGTGAAGAACTGCTGAAGAAGCTATAAATGATAAGCCGAAACAGACTGTCGGATTGTATCAAACAGCAAGTACCATTTGGTTCTATGTAGCAAGGAAGGTATTGATTGTACCATCAGCCCATGCTCGTAAAACTAAAATGCAGTGTTGGACATTAGATGTGTTTTTCCCATTGGACACCATTTGCTAAATAGACCCAGGTGTGCAAAGAAACACACAGACAACAATTTAGGATTGTCAGTTGGCTTGTATTGTATTTAAGTGTATTGAATGCATGAATTTTGCATTCAGTTTGAGAAGAAGGAATTTGGGTCTGCAGCAACTGAGCTGAGCATAGATAAGGGCAATTACAATGGAATGAGGGCAGAGCTGCCTGAAGGAGTTTTGCAGCAAAGATGATTGAGGAAAAACGGCAGACATGTAAGAAAATTATTTCATGGCTCAAAGCAAAGATATACCCCAGTGAAGAAGGTTTCTAGGAAGATTGTCATTGGAGTTTAGAAGATTAAGGGGAGATCTAATAGAAACTTACAAGATAATACATGGCTTGGAGAGGGTGGACGCTAGGAAATTGTTTCCATTAGGTGAGGAGACTAGGACCCATGGACACAGCCTTAGAATTAGAGGGGGTAAATTCAGAGCAGAAATGCGGAGACATTTCTTCAGCCAGAGAGTGGTGGGCCTGTGGAATTCATTGCCACAGAGTGCAGTGGAGGCTGGGACACTAAATGTCTTCAAGGCAGAAATTGATAAATTCTTGATGTCACAAGAAATTAAGGGCTATGGAGAGAATGCGGGCAAGTGGAGTTGAAATGCCCATCAGCCATTGAATGGCGGAGTGAACTCGATGGGCCGAATGGCCTTACTTCCGCTCCTATGTCTTATGGTCTATAAGCCTATCATAGTTAACCATGGAAGTTAAGGATAGTATCAAATTTGAAAGGAAGAAAAAACAATTTGGCAAAAATTAATAGTAAACCAGATCTGAGAAAGTTTTAAGCAACAAAGAACAACCAAATAAATAATTGGTGGAAGATAAACTTTGAACATAAACTTGCAAGATGGACAGCAATAGCTTCTTTTAAATATGTGAAAAGCAAGAGAGAAGCCAAAGTGAACATAGGCCCCTTAGAGAATATCCTGGGGATACAGTTAGGAACTTGGAAATGGCAGAGGAGTTGAATAAATATTCTGCATTAGTCTTCACAGTAGAAGACACAAATAACATTCTAAAATTACTAAAATTTCAATATGCAAAATAAGGAGGAAATAAACACAATAACTATATTACTAGAAGGAAAAAAAGTAGTCATTAGCAGGATAGGTAAAGGGGAAGCAATGGATGTTACATATTTGGATTTTCAGAGTGTTTGATAAGGTATCACATAATAGGTGACTTGAAATCCCACAATGTTAGAATTTGTACTTTAGCAAGGATAGAGGTTTGGCTAACTAAAAAAAAAAATAGATTTAGCATGGGGGCATTGGTATTGTTGGGATTCGAGAGTGTCTGGCAAGGCTTCACTGTTGTTCATTCTTGAAACTGGCGATTAAATGTCATCTTTTAACCAAGGCAGTTTTTATGGCAGTGAACTGTGTTACTCTGCTGCCAACTATTATTATAATATATTTAGCTTTTGACATTAGGGATAAAAGTCTATTCAACAGAACGAATACTAGGATTTAGTTTGAGAAAATTGTGTAAAGAACCTGAAATGTAACAACATTTGAAGTAAAAATTCATTTCAGATTAAAGCTGTAAATCATTTTAAGAACTCTCAGCTCTAAAGGTGAATCTTTGTGTCTTCAATGTAAACATGACGTTTTTTTTTTAAGAAGCAAGCTTCAATCTGACTCATTGTTGTCCTTCAGCTGAACACAGTAGTCTTTTCTAGTCTTGTACATGATTGTGTGTTCCTATTCCTCCTGCATAAGGGGTGGGGATAGTAGGAAGAATCCTAATCCTCCTTGAACTTGTTCAATACCTTCATCAGTCTTTCTGCTCCTTGCCCATCTACAATGCCAGTTAAACAGGTATTCCAATCTTTTTGGTTTGTAGCCTCAACTACCAATCTTGGATATGGGAAATTAATACAGGTATCGCCTGCTTTTCGAACATTTGCTTTACACAAGTTCGCTTTTATGAAAGACCTACCTTAGTACCTGTTTTTGCGAATCCGAAGAAGATTTTCACTTTTATGAAAAACAGCAATACTTTTTCCCATATAAATGATGCACTTTCACATTATGCCATTTTTGGCTTACAAAAGGTTTCCTGGGAAGGCTGTACTTTCAGGTAGTGGGGGCTATCTGTAATAGGCTCTGTGCTCACTGGTCAATGTTTCCTTTACCAGACATCTTCTGATTGAAGAGTCGTTTTATAATCTAAAAGTTTGAGTTCTGTAAGACGGGATAAAATATTGTTGTCTTAGTGCATTATTGTTATTCAAAACACCATTAGTTATGTACTACATGTTTAGACTTCAAAGATTTCCTGTGTCTAGTAATATGAGGCAGCTTTTGAAATACTTAAGTCACTGCTTAACATTGTGGAACTACATGCTGGGTCACAGTTTATAATAGTAATGTGCAATTCTTTTTCAACATATCAATATTTTATAGGTTGGGGATAGAAGTGGTGAACTTGCAGCTCGGATGAATCTTTCAGATCTTCAGATGGTTTTGGGCATAAGTTATAGTGCAAATAACTCCATTTTGGCCATAGGCCACGAACTGGAATCCAACTCACAAGGTAAGTACAATGAAAGATAATTTTTGAGGTCCTAACTCTAAACTGTGCGCTGACAACAGCTCTCTGCTGCAGTCCTTGAAGTGGCTCTGTTACTGCAAATTGCACAAAATTATGTTTTAATGTTGGTATTTTACTTAACCATAAAGTGATTTGCTAATAGTTCACTTTTTTTTCGGACTAAATATAGTTACTAGTACTGGTATGAAGGGTATCTTGAGGTTTAAAATATGAGTCTTTAATTTAATCAGCACTGGCTTATCTATTTTAATAATCACCATCACAATTACTAAAGTGCTTCGTATTGGTGAAACAATAAACAAAGACCAGATCTAGACTCCTGCAGGATAATGAAGTGTGTATTTTTGGAAGAGCCTAGTACTGCTCAAAATATTAACATGGTGATTTGGAAATTATTTTCAACATTTTACTCATATCAACTTTTGCATAAATTATTTGTGTTTAGCTACATAGAAGGCATGGTAGCTCAGTGGTTAGCACTGCTACCTCACAGCGCCAGGGACCGGGTTCGATTCCAGTCTTAGGTGACTATTTGTGTGGAGTTTGCACATTCTTCCTGTGTCTGCATGGGTTTCCTCTGGGTGCTCCGGTTTCCTCCCACAATCACAAAGATGTGCAGGTTGGGTAAATTGGCCACGCTAAATTGCTCGTAGTATTCAGGGATGTGTAGGCTATATGCATTAGTAAGGGGTAAGTACTGGGTAAGGAAATGGATCTGGGTGTGTTACTCTTTGCAGGGTCGGTGTAGACTTGTTGTGCCGAATGGCTTGTTTTCACACTGCAGAGATTCTAATTCTAAAAATAAAAAAAGTTAATAGAAGGCACGGTGCGTCATAGCACCAGTGTCTGAGTGGGTTTTCTCTGGGTGCTCTGGTTTCCTCCCACAACCCAAAAATGTTCAGATTAGATGGATTCACCATGCTAAATTCGACACCATGGGTACGGCTGTGCAGGATAGGTGAATTAGCCATGGGAAATGCTGGGTTACAGGGATGAGGCAGGGGTGGTTCTGGGTGGGATGTTTTTTGGAGAGTCTGTGTTGACTTGATGCATTGAATGGCCTGCTTCTACACTGTAGAGATTCTATATATAATATTAAAATGAATTTTTAAGTGAAGTTTGTGCAACTTTTTAAAAAAACATAAATTGAAAGAGCTTTGCCTAGCTCATAGGTGACTCAACACACATTGGAAGAGATCATAAAATCAGTCTTTATACTTTCATTAAATAATACAAACTCATCTTCAGTCGCAGTTTCCAGTTGGAAAGCAACACATATTAAAAATAAAAGTAATAGCATTTTGAGACATGATTTTCCCCAGCGAACAGAAAATTCGATGGAAGATTCTTTGCTGGAGTGAGAAAGTAGATAGAAGAGCTTATATTGCATATTTATTACAGTTGGTAGTTAAAAACCAAGGTCAAAAGGCAACAGCAAAAACCCTCTTATTGATCTATTATTCTAGGTGCTCGACCAAGCTTAGGACGTCGACAGAGTATGGAGAAAATGGAACTAATGAAGCTAACACCAGATAAGGTACTGGTATATAGTTTTTGTAAAAAAAAAAATTGAACAACTTAACATCTTGTGACACAAAGGAGGATATTTGGATATAAATTTGGACCAAGATGCATGATTTTTAAAGAGCATCTTAAAACAAGTCTGGGATGCTTCGAAGTTTAATGAGGGAAATTAACAGACTGTGGCCCAGAAAGCTAGGTGCAGCTAATCAGTAGGAGATTCAAAGTAATCGGGATGCACAAGTGGCCAGAATTGGGGAATACTTAGATCTCAGAAGATGTAGGAATGGAGGAGATTACACATATAGGGAGAAATAATGCTGTGGAGAGATTTGAGCACAAGTGTGAAGATGTTCATACTTTGAGGTGTTATTGGACTACGAGTCAATGTAGACCCCAACAGGCTAAATGGGATTCGGTCTAAATTAGATTTTAGGGCAGCTCAAGTGGAATCCGTGCAATGAAACAGCATTACTGGACAGAATCTGTCGAGCCAACAAGAAGACTTGATTGGCCGAGATGGTTCTGGACCTGACCTCTACCACCTTCCCACCTAGACCTGAATTATGTTTTGGATGGGAGAATCCAAGCACCACTTTGCTGATCCTAAGAATGTTTCACCTGTCTTCAGTGATGTGCAAGTGCCATTTTGATCAGTGCTTACTGATTAACACGGGGAAAGTGAGGACTGCAGATGCTGGAGATCGGAGCTTAAAAATATGTTGCTGGAAAAGCGCAGCAGGTCAGGCAGCAACAAAGGAGCAGGAGAATTGACGTTTCGGAAGGACTTATGCCCGAAATGTCGATTCTCCTGCTCCTTGGATGCTGCCTAACCTGCTGCGCTTTTCCAGCAACACATTTTTAAGCTAGTTATTGATTAACACGCTGTGTTTGCAGCCACCTGATTTCTCAACCCTACAAAGGGCACACATCCAGTAAGTAATGAGGTTCAGGCTGGCTGCTTATCATTCTTAGTAGAGGAAGTTGCTAGCACTAATTTCACATTTTTATGCATGACTGAATTTATAGACCTGTAACTTTTGTTTTTCTTATTAAGTTTTCTTATCCAGTGGGTTTGGCAAAATGAGGTAATTCTTTTCTGACTGGAAAAATTCTAAACCTGGTAAATCAAAATGTGACTGACTTTGCTGGTTGAAAAATGTCAGCATGGATCTATTTTGTAACATTTCAGGACAATTGTCACTTGGAGTTAGAACCCCATTACCTAATGGTTGATTTCTTGTACCTTTCACAGAAATGAATTGTTGGGCAGCTGAAGTACTTGTATGAAACCATTAATGGATCTTTTTCACTTCTGATGATATAGTTGACACCTTGATTATAATTTAAAGTAACACATGAGTAAAGTTTGTGTTGTGCATGTTATATTCATGTGTAGTGGCATTTTGACATAGCTTCAGAAGGCACAGATGTAGTTGTTAAATAATACTGTGAATCCTTGTCAATGTCCTGATCTGCTGCACCTAATGAGATCAATGCAGGCTGCTTAGCTCCTTGACTGACTGCTAAGGTAGATAGCAGCATCAGCCACACTTTAGTCAAGGCTACAGTCAGGTAAATAACTGGCACCGGTTTGAATGCTGTCTGTCTCAGTTGTAACTGGTGCAGGCAGTTTGTGAATTGTGATTTTGTACCTAAGATAGGCCATGATGAATTTTTAGTTACATGTTCTATAAAGCTTGAAGAATGCTAATTTATCAAGCTTCTGTTTGGCTTAATATGAATGCTGTACAAGGTGAGGACCCTTTAGATTTCAAAGTGGGACAAAATTAAAATAATAAGCGATCGGATGCTCAGGGTTATGATTCCAGACTGGATTCAAGTGTTTTTGCGAAATAATTACTATATTAATTATCATAACGGAGACTTTATCCTGGCCAGGGAAACAGTACACTAAATGACAGAAGAACTATTTTGTCTCGAAGTGCCAGTGGGAAATGGGGAGGTGAAAGGGCATATGTTTTATCACCTGTGCTTGTATAGGGAACTGCCATGAGAAGGGCAAGTAGGTAGTGGGCGGCACGGTGGCACAGTGGTTAGCACTGCTGCCTCACAGCGCCAGAGACCCGGGTTCAATTCCCGCCTCAGGCGACTGACTGTGTGGAGTTTGCACATTCTCCCCGTGTCTGCGTGGGTTTCCTCGGGTGCTCCGTTTCCTCCCACAATCGCAAAGATGTGCAGGTCAGGTGAATTGGCCATGCTAAATTGCCCGTAGTGTTAGGTAAGGGGTAAATGCAGGGGTATGGGTGGGTTGCGCTTCGGCGGGGCGGTGTGGACTTGTTGGGCCGAAGGGCCTGTTTCCACACTGTAAGTAATCTAATCTATCTAAATCTATCTAATCTATCTAATCTAGGTATTAAGAATGATTAAATGAAAGGTGCTTAGTGGAGTATGACCTGCTAAAGATGTGGTATGGTTTTGAGTAAGTGCTGGAGGGATGAAGGCAGAAGTTTGAAAATGGAAAGAACATGGTCAAGGGCTACATTGACCATGGTGAAGAGAAATTCTTAGTTGAGGAAAAAGGAAAATATATTGGAAGCATTGAGTGGAATTTGCCATGGTCTGAAAAAAATGTGATGGACAATATATAACTATAGCTTCCCTTAACATTCAAGGTATATCCAGTTGCTGAGATAATTGCCTAAGCCTGAAAGTTAAAGTTGTAAATGTCTAGAGTGCAGAATAATGCCCTTTGGCCCATCGAGTCTGCATCAATCAAAAATAACACAACTATATTCTAATGCCATTTTCCAGCTCTTGGCCCATCGCCTCATATGCCTTAGCATCACAGTATACATCTAAATACTTCATAAAAGTTAAGGGTTTCTGCCTCTACCACACCTATAGGCTGAGAGTTCTGGATTCTGACATAAGTCGGGGTGAAGAAGGTTTCTCTTCGCATTCCTCCTAAACCTCTTGGTCATTGATCCCTCCGCCAAGCAGAGAAGATTTCTTTCCCTGTTTACCCTGTCTATGCCTCAATGTCAGTCAATACAGTATCAAACTTGAAAGATCTATCTGAAACTGGAAGTTGAACTACAAAATGCAGATTACCACCTCCTAGTGAAAACTGTTTTGCCATCTTCTAATTCTTCAGGAGAGACTAAGTGGATGGTGGGTAAGATGGACTGCTCAACTTTTCTCTTCCCACATTTCAGTGCCCATCAACCATCCAGTTGCCATGTTTGAGGAATTTAACATGCAGGTTTTGTAATTGAAAAAATTTAATTTAATTCTTTTGTCCAGGTTGAAAACTGGAACAGTGAAATTCTTGTGAAACAGAAACCTGCACTTTGGAAGCCATCAACAAAGTTGCTATTTCTAAATCGATTCAGGGTCAAAAAGCATAAAAGTAACAGTTCATCTGCTAAAGTTCCTCAAAAGGTAAGTTTTGTTACAATACTTTATTTTCATTGCATCTTGTAATTTGCAAAATTATACAACACAACTTTTTAAAACAACCGTAAGTTGTCAGTTATGATGTGTAATGATCCTTGTTGATGATAGTTACAGAATTAAATTTGACTCTATAAATCATATTTGTTTAATTCATTTTAATTAACATAATAGCCAGTCACTGAAACTCCATTACATGAGGCCGCAGAGCTTTTTTTAAACAACAGAAGTATTATAGAGGAAAAAAAAAGTAGCTAAATATAAAATGGTTTGAAATAACTCAAAGCAAAATCTTATCCCTTTTCTTGACATTGTAGAAACAGAAAATAGGAACTGGAGTAGTAGCCCATGATCCTTCAATATGATCATGACTGATTATCCAACTCAGTACCCTGCTTCCACTTTTTGTCCATTTAGCCCAAATAACTATATCTAACTTCAAATCATTAGAGTCATACACCAGAGAACCAAACTCATTGTTCAAACCAGCCCATACAACCATAATCCCAAACTAAACTAGTCCCCCTACCTGTGCTTAGCCCATATCCCTCCAAACATTTCTAATTCATGTACTTACTCAAATGCCTTTCAAACATTGTAACACATTGCAACCAACGCTTCCTCTGGATGTTCATTCCAAACATGAACCACTGTTTGAAATAAAATTGCTCGTCTTTTTTTTTTAAATCTTTCTCCTCTCCCTTTTAAAAATATGGCCCCAGTTTTGAAATCCCCCACCCTAGGGAAAAGACATCTTCCATTCACCTTATCTATGGCCCTCATGTATTTATAAACCTCTAAAAGGTCACCCCTCAATCTCCTACAATCCAATGAAAAAAGTCCCAGCCTTCCAGTCTATTTTGATATCTCAAACCCACCATTCCTGGCAACATCCTGGTAAAATTTTTCTGAACCCTCTCCAGTTTAAACATTATCTTTCCGATAAATGGGACAACACAGTACTCCAGAAGGGGCGATAGAGTACTCCAGAAAAGGCCTCACTAACACCTCCTGCACAACCTCCAACGTAACGTCCCAATTCCTATACTCCAAGGTCTGAGCGCTGAAGACAAGCATGTTAAATGCCACCTTAATCACCCCACTAAATGTGATGCAAATTAAACTCAGTGTGTCACTCTTCAGCCCATTGACCCAACTGATCAAAATCTTGGGGTCATCTGCAAACTTACTAACCATGTTTTCTATATTCTTATCTAAATCATTTATATAAATGACAAACAAGAGTGAACCCAGCACAGATCCCTGTGGAACACTACTGGTCACAGGCCTCCAGTCCAAAAAACAACCCTCTACCGTTACTCTGTTTCCAAATCATCTCTCTCTCCTGGCATTAATTTTGTATCCAATTGGCAAGCTCAACTGGAATTCTATCTATGTGATCTGACTTGAGTAAAGCCTTTGACAAGGTTCTGTATGGTAGACCAATTAGTAAAGACCAAGTTAACAATGCCCTTATCATCATCTTGGTTACTTCCTCAAAAAACTCAAATCAAATTTGTGAGACACTATTTTCTTCACACAACCATACTAACTACCCTTATCATTCCTTGCCTCTCAAAATGCATAGAAGTCCTATCTTTCAGAATCACTACCAAAATCCAGAGTCACTTCTTCAAAACATTCAATGTTTTGGCCTTTGTTATTTCAGTGACTAGAATTCAACAGACTCATCATTCTGTAGCTGAAGATATTTCTCCTCATCTTGGTCCTCAATGGCCTCCCCCCTTATCCTTAGACTGTAGCTTAAGACTAGACTATCCATTATGGAGATTCAAAGATTTGATATTCAGGAATAATTTCTCTAGATTTAAGTTTGACTTAACTGATTCTCCCTAGTCCTTTGCTGTGAACTATGAAATCTTCTTTTATCAATGCTCACAAAAACTGAATTCAGATTTTCACCTTTTAATAACTTGCAGATTTCAAATCAAATGGTCCTTTAACAAACTAAATTTTCTATTGGGGTAACTGCTTTTCTTGAACTGTCTGATACTCCTTTTCCAGAGATAAATTATATATCCTCCAATCCCAGTCAGGTCTTCTTTGAACTAACCTAAAAATTTTCATTTTTTTTACGTTTTCTAAGCTAAAATCAATCCTTGATTTTTCTAAAGCAAAAACAAGCAAATTGCCTTCCATGTTTACCCCACCTGTCATAAATCACCAAGTAAAAGCAATTTTTCATTCTAGATGATTCTTGCTGTCTGACATACCCTGGATTAGATCAGTGCTCTGGGAGGACTGTTTGACCTAGTTTTTTTTTAAAAGCCTTGCCAGAAAACTAACCAAATCCACATGCCACTATTTTAAAAGTAAACTCTAAAAATAGTATGCATTAATATAAATCAGACTTCTTTCATCACAGTGGATGATTAAACAACTCACTGGAGTTGTTTCCACAAATATCCCAACCCTCAATGATTGGAGTACTCAGCACATGACCGCAGATGATAAGGCTAAGGTATTTACATTCACTTTCAACTAGGTGTGCCAAGTGGATGATCCATTTCACCATCCTTTTGAGGTCTGCCATTCTTGACCGATTCATTCATTGCATGTGATACCAAGAAATGGCTGAAGGCACTGGATAGGCAAAGTCCATTGGTCCTGACAACTTTCAGGCATTGAGATTGTGTCTCAGAACCAACTACACTCCTAACTAAGCTATTTCTGTATGGTTACAGCACAAATATATCTGACAATGTGGAATATTGTGCAGGTATATCCTCTGCATAAAAAGCAGAATACATCCAATCCAGCCAATTACTAACTTATCAAAACAATGTAGATTTATTGTCAAAGTGATGGTAGAGGCCATCGACAGTGCTATCAAATGGCATTTGCAAAGGAATAACTGCTCACTGACATAATTTGGATTCCACAAAGTGACTCACCTCCTGACCTCCATACAGGTTCAAACATGGCCAAAAGAGTTGAACTCCAGAAGCCAAGTGAGAGTGACTGCCTTTGACAACGTGGGTTGGGAAACTCTTGGTTGGTTGGAATCATATCTAGCACAAAATGAAGACAATTATGTTTGTTGGAGGTCCATTGTCTGCAGCGTTCCTCAGAAGAGTATTCTGGGCCCAACCATCTTTAACCACTTAAATCAATTAACATCTGTTCATTATGAACTCACAAAAAATATTTGCTGATGATCACAGAATGTTCAGTACCATTCACTACTCCTCAGGTACTGAAGCAGTCTGTGTCCACATGCAGCATGATCTGGACAAAATCCAGAACTGGCAAGTAGCATTTGTACTAGTGCTGAGCATTGAGATCTCCAAGAGGTAATCTACCAATTACCCTTTCATAATCAGTGGCATTACCATCACTGGATCCTAATATCAATTATCAATGGAATACAATTGATCAGAAACTGAACTAGTATCTATAGGCACCATATCATCTGTGCTGTGTAGATGTAAAAGCTGTCTCGGGCTAAAGTCTGTTCGTTTTGGTCAATTGTTTTTTTTAAGAGAAGAAATGGAAATTGGAATGCCAGGCTGAACAGTAGTCCTAGAGAGCAATCTCCATTCCCAGGCCTGCTGGTTGTGTATTTCCTTCACACTCATTATTTTTTAGAATTTTTAAAAGTCTAGGACTCTGCCCAAAATCCAGTGATTGGTCCATATGTTTTAATATTGAGGATTTTTGCTCTATTCCACAATTCTGACTTTGGACTAAATCACTGTTCTTCCATTATTACTGGTTTGGTTAAACACTGGAACACCATTGTGGATCTCCATACACATAATTGGCTGCAGTGGTTCAAGAAGGCAGCTCACCATGCTGTGCTCAAGGGCATGTGGAGATAGGCAACTGCCCTAAATCAGTGGTATATCATCCCATGAATAAATGAAAAAGCACGAATTTCACAATCATTATGTTTTGATTTCTGGATCATGTCCTAATCTTGGCTGCATGACTGACTTTTTCTCGGGTGGGAAAAATGAATACAGGAGTAATTCTTGAGGGAAAAAAACAAGATGTACTTCAATGGAGTATACTTAGAGTCATAGAGATGTACAGCATGGAAACAGACCCGTTGGTCCAACCTGTCCATGCGGACCAGATATCCCAACCCAATATAGTCCCATCTGCCAGCACCTGGCCCCATATCCCTCCAAGCCCTTCCTATTCGTATACCCATCCAAATGCCTCTTAAATGTTGCAATTGTACCAGCCTCCACCACATCCTCTGGCTTTTGAGAACCTCAGTCATAGGACAGATGTTTCCCTCCTTGAACCTGTAATAGATACATGAAAATTTCCACTATCCTTTCAATAAGCTACACGTGTGGACAACTGGACATCCCAGGTGCTAGTTCCTCCAGTAGATTTTAGGATTACCTTCAGTGGTCCCAATATTTGCCTATAGAATCTTGGACTACAATCCAAGGTGCAAGTCTCACTTCTTGGATACTAGATATATTCCCTAGATAATGAAATGATTTGTTCTCCTGAAGGGTCATTAAAGTAATAAATGGATATCCTTGAAAGCTAATAACAATCAAGTGGATACTGCTAAGTAAACATTTTGAGTGGAAGGAAAATAGAAATATCAAGTGTTTTATGCTGCTGGGAGAAGCGGGTGGGGAATGAGGAGAGAAGATGAAGAACAAAAGGCAAGGTCTGGGATAAGAAAGAGGAGGAAGAGATTATTCAGCACAGATACCTTGGAACAAAAGGTTGTAATAAAGCAAAAAACATTATGCTTCCATTCACATTCTAGAAAAATGAACATTTTTGTCTGAAAACAAAAACATGAAAAACTATGATCAGCATATGCCAAGGGGAATTTAAAAAAAGGGACAAATTTATAGTCTAAAATTGTAGAATTCATTGCTTAGAAGACTATATAGTAATTGATCAGATGGTGTCATTACTGAAGCTTACCTTGAGCTTCAAGAGAGCAAAGCAGCAGGCTGAGGTCAGAAACATGAGACCAAAATGGTGAACTGAAATGGCAAACAACCAGATTCTGAGTTGGGTTTAATGTACTGGGTGGAGAACTTTCACAAAATGAAGTCTCCAATGTAGAGGAGACTATATGGTGAGGAGCAAATACAGTATGGTGATTTGGAAGAAATACAAGTCAATTATTGTTTCACCACTGGAAGGAGTGTTCAGGGCTTTGGAGAGTAAGAGGAAAAGAGCACTTTGTGGGAAGGGGATGAGGTATTAGGGCCATTTTTAAGTAGTGAATCAGGATGCTATAGTGGGACAGTATCTGTGGATTGCTGACTGGGGAGGGGAGGGATTGGTGGCATTGTGCTGGAATTAACAGAAGTGGCAGATGATCTACTGAATTTGAAAGCTGGTGGTGTGGAAAGTGAGGGCTAGAGGAACCTTTGATCAAAGGCCCTGTCAACCACTTGCCATGAACACCTCTTTTCTGGTGTTTATATGCACAAATTTTGTATAACTTATGTAGAACCTGTTGTTGTGGTTCTGTTCGTCGAGCTGGAAATTTTTGTTGCAAACGTTTCGTCCACTGTCTAGGTGACATCCTCCGTGCTTGGGCGCCTCTTGTGAAGTGCTTCTGTGGTGTTTCCTCCGGCATTTATAGTGGCCTGTCCCTGCCGCTTCCGATTGTCAGTTTCAGCTGTCCGCTGTAGTGGCCGGTATATTGGGTCCAGGTCGATGTGTTTGTTGATGGAGTTTGTGGATGAGTGCCATGCCTCTAGGAATTCACTGGCTGTTCTTTGTTTGGCTTGCCCTATAATGGTAGTGTTGTCCCAGTCAAATTCATGTTGCTTGTCGTCTGTGTGTGTGGCTACTAAGGATAGCTGGTCGTGGCGTTTCGTGGCTAGTTGATGTTCATGGATGCAGATCGTTAGCTGTCTTCCTGTTTGTCCTATATAGTGTTTTGTGCAGTCCTTGCATGGGATTTTGTACACTACATTAGTTTTGCTCATGCTGGGTATCGGGTCCTTTGTTCTGGTGAGTTGTTGGTTTGTGTGCTGTTATAAGTCCTAGTGGTCGCAGTCGTCTGGTTGTCAGTTCTGAAATGCTCCTGATGTATGGTAGTGTGGCTAGTCCTTTGGGTTGCGGCATGTCCTCGTTCCGTTGTCTTTCTCTTAGGCATCTGTTGATGAAATTGCGCGGGTATCCGTTTTTGGCGAATACCTTGTACAGGTATTCCTCTTCCTCTTTTTGCAGTTCTGGTGTGCTGCAGTGTGTTGTGGCCCTTTTGAAGTGTCTTGATGCAACTTCGTTTGAGTGTGTTGGGGTGGTTGCTTTCATCGTTCAGGATTTGGTCTGTGTGTGTGGCTTTCCTGTATACCTTTGTGGTGAATTCTCCATTCGGTGTTCTCTGTACCATCACGTCTAGGAATGGGAGTTGGTTATCCTTTTCTTCTTCTCTCGTGAATCGGATTCCTGTTAGTGTGGCGTTAATGATCCGGTGTGTTTTATCTATTTCTGTGTTTTTAATGATTACAAACGTGTCTTCAACATATCTGACCCAGAGTTTGGGTTGAATTTGTGGTAAGACTGTTTGTTCTAACCTTTGCATTACTGCTTCTGCTATGAGTCCAGAGATCGGTGAACCCATGGGTGTTCCGTTGATTTGTTCGTATATTTGGTTGTGGATGAGTGCTATGCTTCTATGAATTCCTTGGCTGCTCTTTGTTTGGCTTGCCCTATAATGGTAGTGTTGTCCCAGTCGAATTAGTGTTGTCCCAGTCGAATTCATGTTGCTTGTCGTCTGTGTGTGTGGCTACTACGGATAGCTGGTCGTGGCGTTTTGTGGCTAAATACTGTAGTCATTGTAAATTTATTATATCTTCCCCCCCCCCCCCCCCCCATAGAGAATCAATCCCAGTGTGGTGGGAGATGAAGGATTTTTTGACTTATTGAGCCGATTTCAGAGCAATCGGATGGATGATCAACGATGTTCATTCATAAAGAGTCAGAATGGGTTGACAAGCACTGCACCAACCTCATCAACCCCATCTAAAATATTTGGTGAGTGAGACTTTCTGGGACTTTATTACATATCTTTATTATACCGATATATTGATTCCTTTCAGTTCAAATTTCTTTTGGATATCTTCAATTTTGCTCACATTCTTAGCCAGTTCTTTGTCTATGTGGGGTATCTAGCTCCTTTTTTTGACTGGAAGCAGTTGTTTGTTGTAGTGGCCAGTATATGGAGTCCAAGTCCATGTGCTTATTGATGGAGTCAATGGATGAGTGCCATGCTTCTAGGAATTCTCCAGCTGTCCTCTGTTTAGCTTGTCCTATGATCGTTGTGTTGCCCCAGGTCCCTATCATCTAAGTGTATGGCTAGTAAGGACAGGTGGTCATGGCGTTTAGTGGCTAGTTGGTGTTCGTGGATGTGGATGGCTAGTTGTCTGCCTGTTTGCCCTATATATAGTGTTTCGTGCAGTCTTTGCATAGAACATCATAAATTATGTTGCTTTTGCACATGATAGGTATTGGGTCTTTTGTTCTGGTGAGTTGTTGTTTGAGCATGGCTGTCGATTTATGGGCAGCTATGAATCCCAGTGATCAGAAGTCTGGCTGTCAGTTCAGAGACTCTTTTTATGTAAGGTAGCATGGCTAACGAGTTGGGTTGTGGCATATCCTCGTCACATTGTTTGTCTATTCGGCCTCTGCGGATGAAGTTACGGGGATTTCCTTTCTTGGCGAAGATCTTGCAGAAATCCCCACAACTTCATCTGCAGAGGCCTAATAGACAAACAATGTGACGAAGATATGCAATTACCTAATTCACTAGCCATGCTACCTTACATAAAAAAAGGTCTTGGAACTGGCAGCCAGACCTCTCCAACTACTGGAATTCATAACAGCCCATAAACCGACAGCCACGCTCAGACAACTCATCAGAACAAAAGACCCTATACCATCATGTGCAAGAGTAACGTAGTTTACAAGATTCCATGCAAAGTCTGCACAAACACTATATTGGGCAAATCAGACAACTAGCAATCTGCATCCACAAACACCAACTAGCCACTAAACGCCATGACCAGCTGTCCCTAGATGACAGGGACCACAAATTCAACTGGGACAACACAACGATCATAGGACAAGCTGGACACAGGCCAACCAGAGAATTCTTCGAAGCATGGCGCTCATTCACAGATTCTATCAACAAGCACATTGACCTGAACCTAGGTCACTACAACAAACAACCGGAAGCAACAGGAATGGAAGCAAGTAAATTTTAGAAGAGACAGTACAGCAGTGCTTCACAAGAGGCTTCATAGCACTGAAGATGTCATGTAGACAGCGGACAAAATGTCTGCAAATCAACTCCCCAGCTCGGCGTACATACCCACAACTACGACAACCAGCACCCGAGCTAAAACCTTTACAGAAATCTTGAATGTAGTCAAAGTGGTGCCAATATTTGAAGCGTGGTTGCTGCCTTGCCAGTGATGCTGTCATAAATGAATGAATTTTTAAAAATTTAAACTGGACAGAGAAAATCATTTTTTTTGAAGGTGTAGTTTGTACATTCTTGTGTTAAAGTGAACATATCCCCAATAATCTTGCCCTTCAGGTGCCTCACCGCAGACAGGTGAATTTTTGGATCTGCTTGCAAGCTCCCAGAGTCGTCGGCTAGATGATCAACGTGCAAGCATTGGCAATCTTCCAGGTTTACGGCTAGACCAGCATAATAATCACTCTGTACTTGGTCACCTGATCACCACTGGAGATAGTAAGGAGCCAGACGATTCTTTCTTTGATATGCTGGTAAAATGTCAGGTAAGCCAAATTTCAATACCATGCATCTTTATTAAGCAAATATTGTGGTTAATGAAGTTTGCTTCATCCCCCCCCCACTTTTCTACAAGGGAAAGACTCTTGCTATTCATTTTATCTATGCCCCTCATGATTTTATAAACGTCTAGGTCACTTCGAAACCTTCTACACTTCATTGGAAAAAAAATCCCAGCCCATCTAGCTTATTTTTATAACTCAAGTATTCCATTCCTGGCAACATCCTGGTAAACCTTTTCTGAGTCCCCTTCAATTTAATAATATCCTTCCTGTAACAGGGTAACCAAAACTGCACACAGTACTCCAGAAGAGACCTTATTAACGTCCTGTACAACCTCAACATGACATCCCAACTTCCATACTCAAAGGTCTTAGCAATGAATGCAAGTGTGCTAAATGCCTTCTTAACCACTATGTCTACCCGCAATGCAAATGTCAAACAATTATGTTTTAACAAATGCAATACCTTGCATTTATCTAAAGTAAATTCTATCTGCTATTCCTCAACCCATTGACTCAACTGGTTAAGATCCCTTTGTAATATTAGATAAGCTTCTTCACTGTCCACTATACCAACAATTTTGGTGTCATTCGCAAACTTGCTAACCAAGCCTCCTACAATTTCATGCAAATCATTTGTATAAATTACAAAAGTGGACCCAGAACCAACGCCAATGGAATACCTGTGGTCACAGGTCTCCAGCCTGAAAAACATCCCTTGGCCACCACCCTCTGTCTCCTACCACCATGTCAATTTTGTATACTGTTGGAAAGTCACCCTGAATCCCATGTGATCTAACTGGGTTCTACCATGTAGAACCTTATCAAAGGCTGTACTGAAGTCCATTTAAACAATGTCTACCCCTCTACTCTGAATCTTTTGGTTACTCCCTCAAAAACCTCAATCAGGTTTGAGACACTATTTCCCCTCACACACAACAATGCTGACAATCCCTAATCTGTCTTGCCTCTCCAAATGCATATAAATCCTATCTTTCAGAATCATTTATAAGGGAAATAGAAAAATTCAAATATGGAAATGTGCTAAAATGCAATCAATGGATTTTAAATTTCAAAATAATATTCTGAAATTTTAATTTTGAAAATACTATTATTATAATAAATACTTCATTGTAAGTGACTTAAATCTTTAGTTTCTTCATTTGAATTTCATTCTTCTTTTAGGGTGCTAGACTAAATGACCAGAGATGTGCACCACCTCAGACTTTACATAAATCTATTACTGTTCCTGATGAAGATTTCTTCAGTCTTGTCCTGCGATCTCAGGCCAAACGGATGAATGAACAGCGTGTGGCACTTCCCTCAAATATAAAGGAACAAAAGAGGGAGTTCTCCCATTGAATAACATACACATGCTTGCTTACTCATAATTAAGAATATAATTATTCTGGGAAAGTTGAAATTTAATGTCTTGAATTTGATACAATTCACACTGCACTTTGGAATAATGGCTCTCTTACATTCTAAAGGTTCTGTTGCCCACAAGTGGATGTGGCTCTTAGGTTTTCTTTCATTGTTCAGTTCTAAATTTTCAAAGGAATTTGAATGACTTGAGAAGACATTAAAACTGGACTAATGGTTCGAATTCCTTAAAAACTAGTCAAAAATATTTAAGTAATCTCCATTTTTTGTAAAATTGAAAGCATTCTTATATCAATGTAATGATGAGTAATAACAGGATCATCCTGCTTCTTTTTAAAAAAAGTGTTAGATCAAAAATATTAATGTTGGTTACATTTTTTTTAGATGTATTTCAATTTCAGTTAGGATAATAAAGTTGCAACCAGATTTTTTTGAAAGATGAGCACTACCTGTTTTAGGATTTCATTTCAAACTGATCTTCAACATTTAATTACTACAGGAAATCAGTGTTTATAACAATTATCTGAAGTACAAATATATTTGTAGCCTTGATGTATTCTTCTACTAATCCTGTGCTGATTTTTTATTTTCTCTTGCAGTTTAGAAAAGTTTCTTCAAATTGTACAATTTCCAGATTTTGTAAAAAAACAAATCTGCTGCTATAAGAAATGGTTTTAGTTCTTTATAAATGCTGAGTACTGGCTTTGTAATAATTTTTTTGTGGTTAGTGTCAGTCTTGACTTTTCACATTGGGTTTAAAATCTCCAAGTCTATCCCTTTTGAAGTCATTCATTCTAGGTTGATTTCAGTCAGGTAAAAAATGTTTTTTTTTAATAAAAAATATAGTTGTAAAAGTTCTAAACAAAGGTATTCCTCAAAGTTGTAGGAGAATGACAATTCTGGACTATCTACCAGATTTTTTTTTCAAATGTAAATCTCAGGATAAAAGCTATAATGAGGCATATTGAACTTTTTTCCCCTACTAGTGTCTCTTAATAAAGCAATTTGAGCTGGTAATGTTTCCTAACACTATGCATTTCTTATATCTTTTGCAATAATGATAGAATAAAGCGAGTGAACAAGCTTACAAATATTGAGTCAATATTTGATTTGGTTTTTTTGAAAAATGATCCCAAGCAGCGCAATTTGAAAATGTGTTTCCAAAGCAAAAGGAGCAATATGTTGTATTTGTCACTACAAAACACTGAATATTGACAAAATATAAAATTTCATTACTTTTAATATTTTTAGGGAGGCAATGACTACCAATTTTTTTTGTCTTGTGTTGATCATTATTGGCTTTCGCTTCAAATACTGAATGTTAGTGGAGTGTTTTATTTTGTAATGATGTAGTGTGTTGTGGAATCATGACTTCACTAAATGTATTTTTATTGTATATATAACATTAAAGTATGTTGCCTTCAAATCAGAATTTTCATGTCTCTTTAAGACTGTATATAAAGTAAAATTACTAGTGGTCAATTGCTATATTTTCAGTGATCCAAGTGTGAAAGAACATTGTAAATGTTTTAGAAGAATATTTTTGACAGTGTACAGATAAGAGTCATAAAGATGTACAGCATGGAAACAGACCCTTCGGTCCAACCCGTCCATGCCGACCAGATATCCCAACCCAATCTAGACCCACCTGCCAGCACCCGACCCACATCCCTCCAAACCCTTCCTATTCATATACCCATCCAAATGCCTCTTAAATGTTGCAATTGTACCAGCCTCCAACACTTCCTCTGGAAGCTCATTCCATACCCATACCACCCTCTGCGTGAAAGAGTTGCCCCTTAGGTCTCCTTTATATCTTTCCCCTCTCACCCTAAACCTATGACCTCTAGTTCTGGACTCCCCGACCCCAGGGAAAAGACTTTGCCTATTTACCCTATCCATGCCCCTCATAATTTTGTAAACCTCTATAAGGTCACCCCTCAGCCTCCGATGCTCCAGGGAAAACAGCCCCAGCCTATTCAGCCTCTCCATACAGCTCAAATCCTCCAACCCTGGCAACATCCTTTTCTGAACCTTTTCAAGTTTCACAACATCTTTCCGATAGGAAGGAGACCAGAATTGCATGCAATATTCAAACAGTGGCCTAACCAATGTCCTGTACAGCCACAACATGACCTCCCAACTCCTGTACTCAATACTCTGACCAATAAAGGAAAGCACATCCAAACGCCTTCTTCACTATCCTATCTACCTGCGACTCCACTTTCAAGGAGCTATGAACCTGGTTTCCAAGGTTCAGCAACACTCCTAGGACCTTACCATTAAGTGTATAAGTCCTGTTAAGATTTGCTTTCCCAAAATGCAGCACCTTGCATTTATCTGAATTAAATGCCATCTGCCACTTCTCAGCCCATTGGCCCATCTGGTCAAGATCCTGTTGTAATCTGAGGTAACCCTCTTCGCTGTCAACTACACTGTCAATTTTGATGTCATCTGCAAACTTACTAACTGTACCTCTTATGCTTGCATCCAAATCATTTATGTAAATGACAAAAAGTAGAGGACCCAGCACCGATCCTTGTGGCACTCCACCGGTCACAAGCCTCCAGTCTGGAAAAAAAAAACCCTTCACCACCACCCTCTGTCTTCTACCTTTGAGCCAGTTCTGTATCCAAATGGCTAGCTCTCCCTGTATTCTGTGAGATCTAACCTTGCTAATCAGCTTCCCATGGGGAACCTTTTCAAACGCCTTACTGAAGTCCATATAGATCACATCTACTACTTTGCCCTCATCAATCTTCTTTGTTACTTTCTCAAAAAACCCAATCAAGTTTGTCAGACATGATTTCCCCACGCACAAAGATAATGTAGATTAGGACTTTAAAAAAAAATGCTGGAACAGAGAGCTGAGGGTACATGTCCACACTTGTTAAAGTTAGCATATATGCTAAGAAAGTGATTAAAATGTTGATGAGGTCCAGGCTTTGGAATTTCAGCCTATTGTGAACAATGCAGTTTAAGTTGTCTCTTCGTCAATAAAACAGATTGTTCAGGAAGTTTGGCAGCATTTGGAGAGAAAGCCAGAGATCTGTTTTATTCAAGTTGTCTCTTACTACTTTGTTGTAAAAAAAAAAGTGCGAGTTTTGCATCTAATCTGGACTTGCATATTGAGCCTGAAAATCACCTTATTTACCAAGGATGGCTCACTTACAGGAAATACAGTTTAAGAGAACACAGATCTAAGGTGATTTTAACTGCATTGCCTGAATGGATTGTGGAAATATTTAGTAGCAGCTTTCAAAGTAATACCAAAAAGGGCAATCTGTTTTCTTTTTAATATAGGCAACAGAGCAACACATCCAGTTTATAAGTCCTCCTTTTAAATGAGAGCAATGGCATATTTCGGGCAAATATCCTGCTCAACTACAGTAACACTTGCATCAAATATGCAGGAGCCCATTATTTAAATAAGATGGTCTCAAAGTATACTTTTTAAACGTAACAAAAATTTCCCAAGGTGCCTCAATCTGCCAGACCAAAGTGTCCACAAATGAACTTTAATTTAATTTGAATTTCCATTGAGATGAAGCAATACCTCACTTCAGTTTTGACACTAAACTGTTACTGTAACAGGCACATTTTATTGGAGATGCAGATATATAATCTGATAATGTATTTGTCCAAATCTTTAAAGGTGGCATGACAAGTTCAGAAGGCTACTAAAAAAAAAATGGAATTAATGGATTTTTAAATAGAGAAAGAGTACAAAAGCAAGGAATTAATGAGCCTTTTGGCCCCAGTTTGAGTAGTCTCTTCCAGGCTTCAACATTCTTCCTTAAAGTGTGATATCCAGTATTAGAATGCAGATCTCACTGACTGGGATGAGCGACTTCAGTGATGTGAAGAGTCTGAAGAAGCTAAGATTGTTCCCTGGTGTTCAAAATTGTAAAGGGCGGCAATAGAAATGTTAGAAATATTAGAATGAGGAGATCGGGACTGCACTGTCTGAAAGGCTTGTGGAAACATTCAGTAGCTACTTTAAAATTAAGTTTTTATAAATAATTGAAGGAGAAATTACAGGGCAAGGAGGAAACATTAGATGCACCTAATTAGAAAAAGAGCCAGAACCAGTCCAAATCACATGACTATGAAAAGTTGTATTTCATGGACATGATCAAACCAGGACTACATTACTTTCTTAAACATGTAAGACAGAGCTAGACAGGTTCAGTTAGGGGATCACAGGTTACAGGAAGAAGGCAGGAGAATGGGGTTGACAAATACAATCATGATTGAATGACAGAGTAGACTATAGACAAATGGTATAATTCTGCTCCTACAACTTATGGTCTTAAATTACAAATCAAATTTTGAAATAGGATTCTTAAAAGTTATTTATTTAGGAATGTATTTTTGCATTAAGATTTTCAGGTAGTCTTTCCTGTGTCAACTTTGATAATGAATACAAATGGAAAGAAAGTAGTTATTTCAGTTGAGGAAACAATAAAAGCAGCCTTTTTTCCCCCCAGAGTGACTAATACTATACCAATGACTAAACTAACTGAAACGAACTTTTTATTTAATCCACATAGTTCAAAGATGCTACAACATAATCTCAGGACAGGATTTCCATTTTCTGAGGTGGCAAGAAGAAGGGTGAATGTGCTTATAATAAAACTGGATGAGTATTCCAAAATCAGACCATTGAAATAAACCTTCACAATTAAAGTTCTCCCTTCTTACATGGCAAGAAGCCTATACACATGTATTTGCATCTTATCAATGACAACTTACTGGAATTAACTTCCTGTTCGCAATTAATCTCTATCCAGTTGAGATATTTGACACTTCAGAAACTCAACTGTAAAAAGAAAGCACCTACCTGGTGACTTTGGGTAGATAAATAAATGTAGCACAGTAGCATGCATACCTTTAATTTGTAAGGTTTCGGTTCAAATCCCACCTTTGCCAGAAGTAAATAGATGATTTTCGTTTTAGTTCATATGATCCTATTCTGACCCAATCCCTCAAAGCACTCACTAAGAGTACATGGTGACTTGACTGGCACCTTGTGACCTTACCCAGTATTACCATCAGCTGGCAGCATAAGTCAGATTCCAGAAGGAAACTTGACTTGATAGATTAGATATTTCAATTTTGTATTTAGCTATTGTGGTCATTAGTCACCAAAACTTATTCATAAGGCTGATGTTCTTTAAAAATAAGTTTACAGTTTAAAAAACAAAACTATTATATATAGAAAAAAGACAATAAGAAACGTCATTGGAAATAGCAAAACAGAATTCAAACTTGTTCTCCAACACAATTCTTTACTGTTACTTTAATTCCATTATACTTCTTTATATCCTCCACACCAATGCAGAATCTTACCTAGCTTTGTGCTGTAACAAACTTGTAGAGATATTACTTTTGATTTTTCTCATCCAAATTGTTGATACGTATTAGACTCAGAGATGTACAGCATGGAAACAGACCCTTCAGTCCAACTTGTCCATGCTGACCAGATATCCCAACCCAATCTAGTCCCACCTGCCAGCACCTGGCCCACATCCTTCCAAACCCTTCCTATTCATATACCCATCCAGATGCCTTTTCAATGTTGCAACTGTACTAGCCTCTGGCAGCTCATTCCATACACGTGCCAGTGAAAAGGTTGCCCTTTCGGATCTTTCCCTTCTCACCCTAAACCTATGCCCTCTAGTTCCCCCACCCCAGGGAAGAGACTTTGTCTATATATCCTATCCATGCCCCTCAATTTTATAAACCTCTAGAAGGTCACCCCTCAGCCTCCAATGCTCTTGGGAAAACAGCCCAAGCCTATTCAACCTCTCCCTATAGCTCAAATCCTCCAATCTTGGCAACATCCTTGTAAATCTTTTCTGAACCCTTTCAACCTTCACAACATCCTTCCGATAGGAAGGAGACCAGAACTGCATACAATATTCCAATAGTGGCCTAACCAATGTCCTGTACAGCCGCAACATGACCTCCCAACTCCTGTACTCAATACTCTGACCAATGAAGGAAAGCATACTAAATGCCTTCTTCACTATCCCATCTACCTGTGATTCCACTTTCAAGGAGCTTTGAACCTGCACTCCAAGGTCTCTTTGTTCAGCAACACTCCCTAGGACCTTACCATTGAGTGTAAAAGTCCTGCTAAGATTTGCTTTCCCAAAATGCAGCACCTCACATTTATCTAAATTAAACTCCATCTGCTACTTCTCAGCCCATTGGCCCATCTGATCAAGATTCCTTTGTAATCTGAGGTAACCTTCTTCGCTGTCAACTACACTTCCAATTTTGGTGTCATCAGCAAAGTTCCTAACTATACCTCTTATGCTCACATCCAAATCATTGTTAATAGCTGGGACCCCAAGCACTAATCCCTGCAGTACCCCAAATCACCACCTCCCATTCTGAAAATGACCCATTTCTTCTTACAATGTTTCTTGTCAGTGAGTTTTGAGAAGATTTGTAGCTCAGGTTGAGGTTCTGGATTTCAGTTTGTTCGCTGAGCTGGAAGGTTCATCTTCAGACGTTTTGTCCGGAGGCTCGCTGAAGATGTTACGTAGTATGATGACGGATCCTCTGAAAATGAACCTTCCAGCTCAGCTAGCAAACCTACATCCAATGTTTCTTGTCTCCTAACCAATTCTCAATCCGTGCCAGTTTATTTACCTTTTATTTGATATGCTTTGATTTTACATACTAAAAATCCAAATACAACATAGCTTATATATTTTAGAAGTTACATCCTGAAATCTCCAGTTTCCCCTTCATAAATCCATTATCAAATCCCTTTACAAGACAAACTCCTGCATTTTCTGTACTATTGATGGTAACAATCTGTGATTCCCAGCTTTTCTTCCCCACCCTTTTTTTAAAATAGTGGGGTTTTACTAGTCAACCTCCAATCTGCTGGTACTGTTCCAGAATCTACAGAATTTTTGAAAATGTCAACCAATAATAATATGAACCTCCTTAAGTACTCTGGAATGCAAATTATTCAGTGCTGGAGATTTATCAGCTTTCAGTCGCATTAATTTTGCCAGCATCTTCAATTCTACCTTCCCCATAGACCCATTGCTTCCCTAGCATTTCTGGGAAATTAATTCTTGCTTCTATAAGACAGAACTAATTGCACTGCCCTTTCAAGAAGCACAACAATGCAGAATCACAGAATATTTTGTGGCTTTAGACTGGAGCAAGATTAACCTCCAAGAGCATAATCTAGGAACTTCATGAGGAAGGAGGTCAGAGCTACAATGTCTCTTTACTAAGACTGTGTACTTTCACTTGTAAAAGATCTGTGACAAATAATGGGTGAATAAAGCATGGCTGGGGTCAATCCAACAATTCCTCCTTTAATCATGGCACAGGGAGAAGCAGCCGGACAAGAACAAGCCAAAGGACAGTTCTTATACAAAACAGAATCTACAGGCTTAGGTGTAACTCTGCAAATGAGTGAGAAACAGTGTAGAATAAAACTCAGGTTACCCTGCGCCAGTGTATCATCCCTAAAGCTTTAGACAAGGTCCTGAGGTCAGATAATCCCAACCTGGTAGACTACAGATAGCAGCTGCCCTATATTTCCACACCAGTAGATTGTTCAAGGATATTACTGATTCTTTCTTTATGACAGCCCACCAATTTACGTCTTTTCTCCTTGATGGAGAGAGTCAGATAGCTCACACATTAGGAATCTGATCTTGCTGGTATCGCACCGGTTCAGGGTGCAGTTGAATGTGCTCACATAGCTATCAAAGGATCCACTGCAAACCTTTGTCAACAAAGGATTCCACTCCATCACTTTTAAACTATTTGTGACCATATTGCAGATCTGCACTAGATGTCTAAGAAACTGCACAACACTTATATCCTCCCCACTTTTTCAAAGGCTGTCAGCTCATACAAGGATAGTTACTGGATTGTCAACGAATATCCCTTCACATTTTGTTTATGACACCTCTAAGAAATGCTCCCTTCTACAGAGATATAATGCAGCGCAAAGACATGCCTGAGATCACACACATTGCAGATCAGACCACTGACAGGCCTTGCAGAGATGAGGCTCTGGATGGTGCTGTACAGTATAACCCAAACAAGGCTCTTGCATCATAGCAATCCACTGCATCTAGCACAATCTCAGTTTTCCAAAGTAGGGATGTACTTGCTAGGAGATTCACAGCAAGACGACAAAGAGGAGGACAAGGGCAAGAATCCAAAGATGGGCTAGGATGGTTATCAAAGATTGAAAGACTGTCAACTGAGCTACAACCTCTAGTCGCCTGATTCTAAGATGCATGAGCTTTGTTAGACTTAAGCTCTTATTAATATTTAATTGATGTAGTTAGTCATCTCTCTGCTTGCCACATTCCTTTAGGGCTGGGTATTTTTTTCTATTTATTGATCTAAGCAATCAAACATAGACTTTTTCTTTCAACTATGGTTCTGATGTCCTCACCTCTGACAACTAATATGCATGCTGAAATCTTACCCGAGACCAAAGTCAATGCTAAAACAGCTGTGATACTTGGAGCAGTTAGTTCTTCTACTCAAACTCCTGAAGGTTTGCACAAAAATAATCATGTTAGACATATGAGCGCCATCAGGGAGTCCATTCCTTGGTGAATATCACTGCTTTGTTCCACATCCTAAGCGTGCACCTTTTGTGCTATATACCCTCATAATCCCTTCAGTGCTTTTAAATGAGTCCTCATTGTACTCTTGTAAAGCCCAAGGATCCTCACCAACAACACAATGATATATACAGTAAGGAACTGCATCCTCCATTTAGCTCCACACTTATTTTACATTGAAATGTGATTTGGCCATTGCCTATCTCAGTGTTGAATATAGAGTCAGAGATGTACAGCATGGAAACAGACCCTTTGGTCCAACCCGTCCATGCCGACCAGATATCCCAACCCAATATAGTCCCATCTGCCAGCACCCGGTCCATATCCCTCCAAACCCTTCCTATTCATATACCCATCCAAATGCCTCTTAAATGTTGCAATTGTACCAGCCTCCACCACATCCTCTGGCTTTTGAGAACCTCAGTCATAGGACAGATGTTTCCCTCCTGGAACCTGTAATAGATACATGAAAATTTCCACTATTCTTTCAATAAGCTACACGTGTGGACAACTGGACGTCCCAGGTGCTAGTTCCTCCAGTAGATTTTAGGATTACCTTCAGTGGTCCCAATATTTGCCTATAGAATCTTGGACTACAATCCAGATGCAAGTCTGACTTCAGTAAATGTGGTGAAGGAAGTACACCCTGGTTACTTCGAAGAATCTGGCTGGTATCCTCTGGGCCTAACAGTCTCTGTATGATGCACACTTGCATCCTCTTTGATCTGAGTTGCTTGAAGCAACAAGGTCTCTGGCAGTGGAGGGAGCAGGGCAACTCTGGAGAGTCCTTAGAAACTGCTGCTAAGGTTGCTGTCTGTCAGTTCTCCTCCCAGGGAGTGCCTGTTGGCATTATCCTGTATCCTTGAGAAGAGAGGGTACCTGGAACTCAGGCTGAAGCCCCTTGAGCTGGGGTTGGTAGTACCTGCAGATGGAAAGAGTTAGTTGGTGAAGATGCAGAATAGGTGATGCAAGTCAGCTCATTTGTTTTTGTGCTCAGAGAATAGCTAAGGACTCTCCAGAGTTGCCGTGCTCCCTCCAACTCTCCACTGCCAGAGACCTCATTGCTTCAAGCAACTCGGATCAAAGAGGATGCAAGTGTGCATCATACAGAGACTGCGAACTGTTCGGTCCAGTTGCTTACTGGGCTGTTGGTCTATTCAGGTTTCCCTGTCTTCACACAAACTGTCCCAGTCATCCCTGGCTGGCTTGTTGGGTCTTTCTTTTAAGGGGGTGAGAATTTATCTGGCATCACCTTTGCTGGTCTTGGCCCTCTCAGCATGGTTATACACCAGCTTCTCCTGCAACAAGATAAAGAGAATTAAGTGTGATGGTAACAGGAGCAGGAACAGTTTGTGAATGTGTATAGCCTTATCAGGCAGCGAGATGTACTCAGTGAACAGGACGTGCAGTGAGCAGGAAGTGTTAGCAGTCTGAGAGGAAGAGGGATCACTCCTTGAGTGCACAACATCATGCTGTAGTGAGGCTTGCAAGCTGTAATCCTTAGTGAGATGCCTGTACAGTGACAAAATGAGACTGAGTGATGCCCCTGTATGAGGTAGCAGGAAAAAAAAGATAGTGTCACTCACCCTTCTGGCACGTAGGATATCATTCGGTTTCTTGCACCACTGCCCTGCAAACTGCTCCTAGGCAGAATGAATCTAAAGAGATGGTCTCCTGGTGCGATCATCTGAGAACAGCATGAACTTTCTCTCTGTTACTTTTTAGAGTTATGTTTTATCGTCACAAGTACGGAACCATGTGATCACAATGAAAAGTGTATAATGTCGCCATTCCCAGTACCTAGGTACAAAATCTTAGATACAAGGTAGAAAAATAAAGAAATAAAGTTAAAAGTTCAACAGTCTCTCAAGTACTTAGCCATGCTGAGCTTGCACTTCCTAAAAGGGCTCCATCTTCTCCACTTTGGCCTGCTCTCCAGGAGACCTCGGACTGCTTGCTCTCACTGCTGCAGATGCTGGGGAACCTCCCTCACCACTGCACTGGGCTCACTCTTCCTGCAGTGAGCTTGATCATTGCCATACTTCAATTTCAAAGTGGGAAATTTCAGGTTTTGGTCACTCATTTTAAAAATGCACATTTCACACAAGTAATACTATTTTGTTAGAAGGCATGAAAATATTTTCTCCTCTTAGATTTTTTAAATATTTCCTTTGAAGCAAGTTATGGTATTAGTTAGAAACTTGGGAGATAAAGACTGGCTGTGTCCCATGATGACTTTCTTCTAATATAATTGAAGGGGCCAGTTAATCATTTTGAATATAGTTTCACAAGTTCTGTTAGTTCTCTGCCATTTAATACAAAAGGGTTTTTTGCTCAAATCATCAGGAAAGCCCACTGCAGGAATAGAGGGCATATGTTTAAGGTGAAAGTGAAAAATATATAAAGCATTGCATATTGTTATGATCACAGCTGGTGTTGCTACTGGACAAGTCAAATTCCCAGAATGAAATGTTGCTTGAAAAATCATATATTGTTCTTTGTCTAATTTACACTCTCACAAACATAAGAACACAAAACACAGATCTGGTTTCAACAATAAAAAAAAGTTTACTATGTGAAAGAAAGAAAAATAAAACAAACCCATATATGCATCAGTTTGAAAGATTTTGTACCACATAGTAAAACAAAATCCCATTACTCCTCAAAACCATCATTTTAGAGTTACTTAAAAACCAGAAGGATGTTCCTTCCCTTTCAAATCAAAAGGTTTGGCATAATCACTTACTTTCAGTTTCAGTCCTGAGACACATCTGAAGCCCTTTTCTTGAAGAGTTACACAACTGATCTTACACTTTCTCAGCTTTGAAGAGCCATTGCAAATTTATTAGCAAACACTCCTGGTTTAGGAGTTTACACAAACTATAGAAGTAATTTCTTCCATTAACTGCTCTGAACAGCCTGGTTTTCTGGCAGAAACTATACTTGCACTTAACGTCAGTCAGGTTTTCTATGAAATGCATAAAAACTTCCAATTTTTTGAATTAACATCAATCCTTGATTATTCTAAACCCTGATATCTTTCAATATTTTCTCTGTCCTGTTGTTAAACTCCACAATAGATGGAGTTTAATTTAGATAAATGTTAGGTGTTGCATTTTGGTAAGGCAAATCAGAGCAGGACTAATACAGTTAATGACAGACTCAATGAAGTGTTGCCAAACAAAGGGACCGAGGGGCACAGGTGCATGGTTCCTCAAAGGTGGAGTCGCAGGTAGACAGGGTAGTGAAGGCAGCATTTGGTATGTTTGCCTTTATTGTTCATAGGAGTTGGGCTGTCATGTTGCAGCTGTACAGGACATTGGTTGGGCCACTTTTAGAATACTGCATTTAATTCTGGTCTCATCGCTACTGGAAACCTGTTGTTAAACTTGAAAGGATTCAGAAAAGATTTACAAGGATGTTGCCAGAGCTGGAGGCTTTGAGCCACAAGAAGAGGAAGAATAGGCTGGGGCTATTTTCCTTGGAATGTTAGAGGCTGAGGGGTAACCTTATATAGATTTATAAAATCATGAGAGGCATGGATAGGGTGAATAGCCCAGGTTAGGGGAATCCAAAACTAGAGGGCATATGTTTAAGGTGAAAGGGAAAAGATTTAAAAGAGACCTGAGGGGCAACTTTTTCACGCAATGAATGTTGCATTATGGAATGAACTGCCAGAAGCAGTGATGGGAGCAGGTGCAATTACAACTTTTAAAAGGCATCTGGATGGGTATATGAATAGGAAGGGTTTAGAGGGATATGGGCCAAATTGCTGCCAAATGGGACTAGACCAGTTGAGATAGCAGGTCAGCATGGATGAGTTGGACCAAAGATGCTTCAATGCTGTATAACTCAATTACTCTTTAAGCCTTTAGTCGTCTGCTCTCTGACACACACTGGATTAAATTCATGATTCTGAAAAGACTGATCGAGTTACTTATTATGCCCATTCACAAAAAGAGATTAACATGTATATGCTACTAATTTAAAATCCAAATGTTAAACAAAAAAATATTTTTTAAAAATTGCCTCTTTAATCACAATATGCATGTAAATATTTTAATTATTAGGTAGACAAGGATGGCATTATGCAATTTAAATGCTACTGAAAACAGCTTAATTGTGCCATTCTAATGCTATTGAATAAAGCCTAAAATATTATTGTACATCACAAATAATATAAACTAGACTAAGCCCAATGACTTTTCAAGGTAGACTCATGCAATGATAGAATCCTGTTTTTAGTTGGTTTTCATTAATTTTAGTTTTGTTTAATACTGCTGTTATATTTCAGGTGCTCCTCAGTAAAACATCACAGCAATATCACAGTGCATCAAGGGAAACAGACTGATGGCCAAAGTATGCACACTTCTTGTACTTCCTCATAGAAAAGGAACCTTTGTTTTGCAGTAAGGTAATTGCACGACAGTAGAGTACAAGCAGATCAGTGATAATACGGGAAAGCTATAGAGTACTGCTGCAGGTGATGTTCAGTCCTGGAACTGAAAGCTGGAAACTGAAAATTTAACATGCACTGACCATAGCTAAAGGTCTGCACAAAATCAAAATATCTGTGCTATCTATAGAATTTCCTAAAGTTGATATACACCATTCTGGCTGGCTGAAACAATGGCAATGGACCAGACCAACAAATGCTGCTTCTAGTCAAAACAATTTTTTAAAAATTCAATTGAAAAATGTACATACTGTAATCAAAATTCTCTGCCTTCAAGAATTAAAAAAAGGAACTTTTAAAAAAAAATATCTAAAGTACTACAGATTAAAACTAAATTGAAAGATGAAACTACACTATTTCTGAAATAATCTTAAAATTACTCTTATGCTACATAAAGCTCTAATTTGAAAATGTACATTTCAACAGGAATATTTAACTTTTAAAGGCAGTATCTCACTGTATACTTTTTTCTTACAATTGCTTTTGCCATTTTATCATTCAAACTTTGTTCACAAAGAGATGTGTGCACACAAAGATTGTAACTGTCTGCCCAAATATAAAAAGCTCATTAGCAGCACAAATGTTAACAAATTTGTGTTTGAGAAAAAGTGTTATGAAAAATGTTTAATTCATTTGACTGAAATTTCCAACAATCCACCAAATGTTACAAGATGCAACTAATGAAGTTTTCTTCAACAAAAATCCTCATTCTCTTTGGTTTTCTTCAGATTTTGGTTTATTGAAAGCCTATGGAACAAACAAGCATTAATGGTTCAACTCCAGAGTTTTAAAAATAGTAATCCACATAATCAAACACTTTGGTGAAGTAATCAAAAACACTATATTACTCCATTTACTTTTTCTGAGATTTTCAACGATTTTTTTAATCACTCAAGTAAATGGGATACGGAAAGATTCACACAAGAAACTCATTATGTACATTAGGAAGCTCTTCCAGGAAAAATGAACCTTTTATCATGACTTCAAATTCTTCTACATTACAATATTTGACATAAATTACACTACTACAGTAATAACAAAACACTTGTTTAAATTTGAAGTTGGAGATAAAGTCTTTAAAAAAAAACAAAGCTCATGTTATACAAATTCGGTTAAAATAAAAAATCTCAATTTTAGAACAGTGTTATTTCAATCACACTGCACATGACAGAAATTGTCCACAAAACCAATAATTCAACTCTTGCTTAGGAACGCACCGCATTCTTTCTTCCAGCAAATTCTGATAATTCATTAAAATTGTGGATTGATTTTAGTTATTATCTATTCTCCAGGAATGGGCTGACTTTGTTGCCCTGAGCTGGTGTTGGGTGCCTTAGCCATGCGAATAGGCTTAGCAGAGCTAGGTTTGTATTATTTCTGGGAAGCATTTGAGAACAGGCGATTCAATGGAGATATACACAATACAAAAAGCTGGATTGCATTGTGTGGACCAATTATTTTAACTCTGTGTGAGGGAACACTGGGGTCATGCTTATAGATTATGCAAGGAATTTAGTTGGCTGCTGAACATCAAACCTATCAACAGAACTCCACAGGATGTGGCAAACTCTCTCTTGTATAACTTAGAGAGATCTGGACCTGTTTCTGACTGGTGTGGAGATCATCTTATACATGGTTGGTATTCTGTACAATCAATCAATCAAGGTGAACATGGACCCTGGGACTAATCTCAAATTTTTAAATTTTGGTCTCAAATTGGCTTGGGTTTTTCATTGATTTTTACCATTCCTATGAACAAGATTCTTTTATTTTCTAAACTCAGCATTCATCTTTGCAGGAAATCACAGTCACTGCAAAGCACAATTTATCAAAACAACATTTGCTGTTGTGAGAAACGAAGCTCACTGCCAAATAATTTTAGTCAGAGTCAAATTCCGAAGCAGTCTTTATTCATACATTCAGGCAAGTCTGGGTGACCACAAAGTAGGCACACTTCTGAATAATATTATTGCACATTTATACAGTTTTCTATGAGCCTCTCTGTACCTCCCCTTTTACCTCACGTGACAGTTGTATTGCTTTGTGCAGCTGCTAATCTAATCGGCTTACCACATCTGTCTGTGGCCTGTTGTGAGCGTGCAACCCTCCTTGATAGCTGAGTCTTATTACTTTTGCTGATGCAACACTGGATCTCATCACTTCTGCACACTGAGTCTTTATGACTTCTGCAGAAGCAACACTTAGACACATTTTCCACACTGTCAATTGTATTATACAGTTATTCATATTAGACCAGACTTATTGAAAATAAAGTCAGTATAAACTCCATTTGTCCATACAGAAATATTAATTTTCACAACTCTAACACTAAAGTGGTTTCCGAATTAAATAACGTTGTTCTCAAGTAGAATCTATAAACATGCCAATTATTATGAACCCAAATTATATTATTACTGGACTTGATTGCTCCCAGAATGAAATCTGGCTTTTGTTTTTTTTTTATTTTTATTTTTAAAAACAAAATGACATTCACTGAATGTCAAGCACACAATGTTGCAGGCTTGGTTTAAGATTATTATTCAAAGAAATGAAGAAAAGTAGAATAAACCAAACTATTTGAATGTGTTAAACGTAAAGATTGAAAAACATGGTTAAACGCAAGAGCACTCAAGTACAGTAGTCATAGCAGAGACGGCTATACGGGCTTAACCTAAACGTGGCTTCAATTCCCAATCTTGAGAACCAGCCTCTTCCTCAAGTCTATATAACTTCACTTAGACTTTCATTGAAACCCTAGGAGAAAGTGAGGACTGCAGATGCTGGAGACCGGAGTTGAAAAATGTGGTGCTGGAAAAAACAGAGCAGGCCAGATAGGTAAGACCACAATTTCCCCTCCAACGTGGTCGATGATGCTCTCCACCGCATCTCCTCCACTTCCCGCACCTCCATCCTTGAACCCCGCCCCTCCAATCGCCACCAGGACAGAACCCCATGGTCCTCACCTACCACCCCACCAACCTCCAGATACATTGTATCATCCTCCGTCATTTCCACCACCTCCAAACAGACCCAACCACCAGGGATATATTCCCCTTCCCACCCAAATCAGCGTTCCGGAGAGGCGACTCCCTCGTCAGGTCCGCACCCCCCACCAACCCAACCTCCACTCCCGGCACCTTCCCCTGCAACCCCAAGAAGTGCAAAACCTGCGCCCACACCTCCCCCCTCACCTCCCTCCAAGGCTCCAATGGATCCTTCCATATCTGTCGCAAATTCACCTGCACCTCCATGCACATCATTTACTGTACTCGTTGCACCCGATGTGGTCTCCTCTACATTGGGGAGACAGGCCGCCTACTTGCGGAACGTTTCAGGGAACACCTCTGGGACACACGCACCAACCGACCCGTGGCTGAACACTTTAACTTCCCCTCCCACTTGGCCAAGGACATGCAGGTCCCTGGCCTTCTCCATCGCCAGACCCTGACCACACGACACCTGGAGGAAGAGCGCCTCATCTTCCGCTCCAACCACACGGGATGAATGTAGATTTCTCCAGCTTCCTCATTTCCCCTCCCCCCAACTTATCTCAGTCCCAACCCCTGGATTCAGCACCGCCCTCTTGACCTGCAACCTTCTTCCTGACCTCTCCGTCCCCACCCCCTCTCCGGCCTATCACCCTCACCTCCTTCCACCTATCGTATTCTCAGTGGCCCTCCCCCAAATTCCCTCCCCCCTAACCCTTTATCTCAGCCCGCTTGGCATACCAGCCTCATTCCTGAAGAAGGGCTAATGCCCGAAACATCGATTCTCCTGCTCCTCGGATGCTGCCTGGCCTGCTGTTTTTCCAGCACCACACTTTTCAACTTTCATAGAAACCCTTCAGGATTTTAAGCAAACGTTTCTCTCAAGCTGACTCTTTTCACTGAGGTAATATTTCTCTACAGTTCTAAATTACTTTGTTTCTTCTGGATCAACTGTCACAACAGGATCTTTCTACCTGAAGCCTAATACATCACTTTTTATTAATTCATGAAACTCATCCAATGAAAATAAAATCCCATTGCTCTCCAGGAAGACTATATACATATATGCACTCAAATCACATCCTTTTTACATCACCAAATGTCAACTATAACTTAATTTGAGAAATGGTTTGATCTTCATATACCTTTCCTCCCCATTCTAGGTACAACAGCTTTTTTTTCACTTCCACAATCCTTACATTCTTTTTGGTAATACATCTGCTAACTTTCAGTCTTATATAATAAATAATCAGCAATTCATTGCATTATTTCTGAGCACTGAAGTGCTTTTAAAGTTGCCATTTTTCCAAAGGGCCAAGGTACTTTCGTGCCTATATGTACCAGCATGCACTAAGACACATTTGAGACTCTAATATCATGTTAACATCTTGAAACTACTAAAATCAGCTATTTGCTCACCAAATTTTCTCCTTTAAATTATCCTTTAATCTTACTTACGAACTCATTAAACTTTCTAATCTCCTAATATAAATGATGTAAATGAACTGAATAAATTAATTTTGCACTCATAAGATGTTATATTCCTTACATGAACATTTATTCATTTGTTTGTTTGTCAGCTTTTGTTGATTACATGTACTATACATCTACTTCTTGAATATTGTAGGAGAGAAAAATGAGCACAGGACGACTGGCTTTGGCAGCGAGAGAACGGCAAGAACACCAAATTTCAAACGAACGTAACATAGCCAGAGTTGCCATATGAACAAATCAACACCCTTTTCTCTTGTAGTACAAGTCATTACAATTTTGCAATCATGTATTTGTCTTGATGAGTCCAAAATGGAAAGATTATTTTCAGTGATATTCAAGTTCTGACCCAACATATCTATTTCTTATAAATACAATAATTGACACTTTATCATGAAAGTTTTCATCACCAAAAGGAGAGAGGACCTCTGAGCAGGAGCAGAATATTTGACAGTTTAAGCCTTCTAACACTTAATAAGATCATGAGCAATCAGACTATGCTCTCATTTCCATTTTCCAGTCTATACTCTATAAACTTTGACTCCCTTATCTATCAAAAATCCATGTAATACTGCCTTAAGTGTAAAGATTCAGACTCCATCACTGTCACACTTTAATGACCCAAGAGGGTGAAAACAAATCACGTGCCTTAAAAGGGTTGACCCCTTATTTTTAAGCTATGCCCTTTAGTTTTAGTCTCCCCTGTATGATGGAATGCTGCCAGAATCCACCTTATCTAATCCCCTGAAAATCTATTAAGATCACCTCTCATTCTTCTAAACTCCAATGGATACAGATCCAAACTGTTCAACCTTTCCTCATGAGATAACCTCACACCCAGGAATGAGTTGAAAAAGTCTTCTCTGATCCGTTTCTAAAGCAATTACATCCTTTATCAAATGAGACCAAAACTGTGCACAGCACTTGAGCTGTAGTTAAACCAATGCCCTTTACAGCAGCAGTAAAATTCCCGTTAAGCTTATACTCCATTTTCCTTGCAATCAATGACAATATCCCATCTGCCCTCCTATTCACTTGCTTTGAAAGAGCTAAGCAACTTTCCCCAAGCCTTCCCTGCACCCCTATCATTCTCCACTGTTTTTAGATTTTATTAAATTTCATTTGAACTGAATCTGCTTCCGTCGTCCTTTCTGATTGTGCAAAAAAAACTCTCAACTGACCTCTAGTTCTTTTGCCTATTACTTTAAATGTGCATTTCCTGGTTACTAATCTCTTAGCTGGCAAAAACAAATTTCCCACTCTTTACTACTAAACCCTTGCATCATTTAGGAAGCAGACAAGATCGCTAAGCCACTGCTATATAAACAGGTTACTATTTGGTCATTCCAATTGTTTTGACCTCTGTCAGTCAGACAAAGGCTTTAAAAGAAATGAAGGCAGATACCAAAAATACCAGCATTCTTGCTGCAAAAGGAGGACCTCTGCCCTGATGAGGAATAACCTAGTTTTCCTAGTTGAGTGTCACTGTCCTGTTTAGTGGCTACTTCTTATACCTCCCTGATTCTTAACTGAGCAGTTCTGTACAAGCCTCAATGAAATTAACTGCAAATGATACGTGCCCCCATCACATTTGGAAAAAGAAATAATTTCAATACCAAGCAATTAATCTCCAAGCATACACTTCCCAAGACAAAGAACTGCAGAGGCTGGAGAACCTGAAGAGAATGTCAGGGCAGAGGTGAGTGTAGCAGCCATCACTAAGAAGATGCTGAGGAACTGAGAGGTCTGAAGGTGGATAAACCATGTGTACCAGATAGACTGCACACCAGAATTCTGAGGCATTGGTGGTGATCATTCAGGAATCACTGGAGTCAGCGAGAGTCCCAGAGGACTGTAAAATGGCTAACATAATACATCTGCTTAAGGAGGGAGGGAGGCAGAAGACTATTCACATTATACATTAACGATCTTAATAACGGAATGATGGCATTATTGCCAATTTTTCAGATGACACAAAAGATAGGTGAAGGGGCAGGTAGAGTTTAGGAAGCAGGGAGGCTGCAGAAGGACTTAATAAGACAAGAGAGTGGGGAAAGAAGTGAAATAAGCCCTTCAAGAAACATCGACTCTCCTGCTCCTTGGATGCTGCCTGATCAGCTGTGCTCTTCCAGCTCCACATGTTTCGACACTGACTCTCTAGTATCTGCAGTCCTCACTTTCTCCCAGGGAGAATAGAGTCGGCTTTGGAAATCTGCAGCACAAAGGGTCTTGGGAGTCCTGTTTCAGGATTCTCTTAAGATTAATATGCAAGTTCAGTTGGCAGTCAGGAAGGCAAATGCAATGTTAGCATTAATTTCAAGAGAGCTAGAATACAAGAGCAGAGGTGTACTGCTGAAGCTGTATAAGATTGCATTTGGAACATTGCAAGTGGTTTCTAAGGAAAAATGTGTTGTTTTTGGAGGGCATCCAGAGCAGGTTTACAAGAACGATCCCAGGAATGAGGGCTTGACATATGAAGAGTGGTTGTGGACTTTGGGTCTGTACTCAATGGAGTTTAGAAGGATGGTGGGGCAGGAGGGGATTTCACTGAAATTTACAGAACATTGAGAGGCCTGGAGAGAGTGGATATGGAGAAGATGTTTCTACTAACAGGAGAGACTAGAACCCGAGTGTACAGCCACACAGTGAAGGGCCGACCCTTTAGAACAAAGATGAAGAGTGGTGCCTAGACTGGGAGGGCTGAGTTCAGGTACCACCTGCTCCAGAGGTATGATAGCATCTCTGAACCGGTTGATAAAAATACTTGTTTAATGGCACCGGAGAGTGGTGACACTGCATAACACTTTTCACTGTAATTTGTAACAAAGTACACGTGACTATAAATAAATAAACAAACAGACAAACAAACAAACAAATAAATAAAAGATAAATAAATCATCTACAATTCATTCCATTTAAGCACTCCCCCCCCGCTGGATTATGATCACAAGATCATCTAAAAGCTACTAAATTGTTTGCAGCAAATTGTTCCTCCTATTCATACAAACATTAGTCCTTCTCCTATCTTTGTGCCACTTCCTCTAAGAGGAATATTTAAAAATACTTACGAAGCTTGGTTTTCACACATAGCTCAATGACTTATAAACATGTTCCAAAAACTGGCTGTCAACAGACCAATATAAAACATCCAATACTTGCTGTACTGTACATTTATGTTTAGAGAAAATGACATCCTACAAATCAACCGATTGCTATTTTACAGTTAAGGGTTAATCAAATATGGTTTAATTTCTGACATAAATGCATCTAAGTTTCTTGGAAGACTTACTTGCGCTCCCACATTTTCTATGATGGGTAACTCATTTTCATGCTTCTTTTCCTGTACTCGCTTTTTCTCAGTAACATCCAACTCGGTGACATTCATTTCTGACGGAAGCTGTGAAACTGCATCAAGAGGCCTGTCTGCTGTACCAAGTTCATCAGGAACTCTACTCTGTATATCCTCTTCACTTGCTCGTCTCACTTTGTGTAATTTACTGACAGGTAACTCAGTTGCCTTCTTATTTTGGAAATTATTACTTTTGCACTGTTCAACAATCTCTTGAGCTTGGTAAATATCAACATCTTCTGTGTCAGGATTTTCCTCTGATGGTTGTGCAATGACTTCATTCCTTGACACCAACTGGTCAGGAGTGTATCTAGCACAATGACAATCTTTATGGTTTGGTACTCTTCTTCTACGTAGATGATTGTCACCTTGCCCATTACTTGCCATCTCAGCTCTTTCCCAATTCTTTAAATCTTCCACACCCTGGAAATTTAGATCTCTTTGCCCAAAGGGATCTGCAGTTACTGCATCATGATTGGGATCTCTTCTGATGAGAGGAAAATAACTAGCATCACCTCCAGCTTGGTAATCCACATACCCTCCCCTTTGGTATAAGGTATTATCAACAGGTCCATGTACACTATATGGCACGTTATGATGTGCAATTGGAGCTTGAGGACCAACATTTGGAAGTGATCTAGATAAACCATATCGGACAACTGCATGACCACAAGAATAGCAGAATGCCTGCAAAGAGAAAAAAAAATGGTGATTATAGTAATACCTGAGACTAGCTGAATAGTAAATTATGCAAATCCTATCCCCATGATTAAAAAAAATCTGAGTGCTTCAGGAAGAATGTCACTGGTTACTAGTGGTGTGCCACAAGGATCTGTTTTGGGATCACTGCTGTTTGTCATTTTTATAAATGACTTAGATGCAGGCATAGGTGGATGGATTAGTAAATTTGCAGATGACACTAAAGTTGGTGGAGTAGTGGACAGTTTGGAAGAATGTTACAGGTTGTAGGGGGACTTGGATAAACTGCAGAATTGGGCTAAGACGTGGCAAATGGAGTTCAATGCAGCTAAATGTGAGGTGATGCACTTTGGGAAGAATAACAGGAAGGCAGAGTACTGGGTCAATGGAAAGATTCTTGGTAGTGTGGATGTGCAGAGGGATCTCAGAGTCCATGTACATAGATCCCTGAAAGTTGCCACCCAGGTGGCTAGTGCTGTTAAGGCAGCATACGGTGTGTTAGGTTTCATTGGTGGAGGGATGGCGTTCCGGAGCCGCAATATCACGCTGCAACTATACAAAACGCTAGTACGGCCGCACTTGGAATATTGTGTACAGTTCTGGTCACCATATTTTGGGAAGATGTTGAAGAATTGGAAAAGGTGCAGAGGAGATTGACCACAATGTTGCCTGGTCTGGAGGGAAGGTCTTATGAGGAAAGGCTGAGAGACTTGGGTCGGTTCTCATTGGAAAGAAGGCTAAGAGAGGATTTGATAGAGACATATATGATGATCAGAGGATTAGATAGGTAGACAGTGAAAGTCTTTTTCCTAGGATGATGATGTCAGCTTATATGTGGGGCAAAACTACAAATTGAGGGGTGATAGATTTAAGACAGATGTCAGAGGCAGGTTCTTTACTCAGAGAGTGCTAAGGTCTGGAATGCCCCACCTGCCAATGTAGTTAACTCAGCCCATTACGGAGATTTAAACAACCCTTGGATAAGCACATGAATGATCATGGGATAGCGTAGGGGGACGAGCTGAGAACAGTTCACAGGTTGGTGCAACACTGAGGGCCGAAGGGCCTGTTCTGCACTGTATTATTCAATGTTCTAAAATTAACTTGCAAAATAAGCTATTTTAATTCATTAACTTCAGGCCTGTACAGAAAATAAAACTTTCACAATAGTTTTATTGAACATAAATTAAAAAAAAAAGTGGTGGTAATATGGCTAGAACCATCAAGTGATCTGCATTCCTGTACTTTGTGTCATTGCACTTGGAAACACCAGTGGAACATTAATTAGTATGATACTAGTAACGTGAGTGCTGATTGCATAAAATATAATTTTAAATAAACACTATTCACTTTGGCATTCAGAACAGAGACTTACAACAACAGCCAATATAACTGTCAGGGTCACAGGGAACTGCCAGATCCATGGTAGGTCTTTCAGGAGATCGCGGAAAAAGTGACTGATAGGCTCCCCAATATGTTTCAGTGGTTCAGTCATCAGTGTTGTTACAGTAAGCATGAAGGCCTTAAAAAGAAGGCAAATCACATTATTTGGCATTTCAAGTAAAATCATTACATTGCTGATCCAAAATTATTTGTTTTTACCTTGGTTGGGGGAACCTCCAAAATTGGATCCACTAACAGAGCCTCGTAGTACAATTCACAAGGGTCTTTCTGTAATGTCCAAGTTTGCCTGAACCACTCTGTTGGAGAAGAATCTGACTGTTAAAGGGCTTGTGAATTAAAAAAAGCTTATTCTTCCATGAGTTACAAAAAAGCTATTTATGCAGAATTTACAATTTTTTTCCAAAATGGAGACATAGTGGTAATGTCAATGGATCCAGAGGGCCAGGAGTCAGGAGTTCAAATCCTACCATGTCAATTGATGGAATTTAAGTTCAAATAATATTACTAGAATTGAAAACTAGTCTCCGCAATGGTGACCATGAAACTTTCATCGACTGTTGTAAAAATGCATGCAGTAGACTAATAATGTCGCTTAAGGAAGCATCTCTCCCATTTACATCTGGTCTGGCCTGTGTGTGAATTTAGGCCCACACAACATGGCTGAGTGTCCTCTGAAATGGCCTAGTCATTCAGTTCAAAAACAATTAGGGATAGGCAAAAGATTTGGCCCTTGCCAGAATGGGGTGGCATGGTGGCTCAGTGGTTAACACTGCTGCCTCACAGCATCAGGGATCTGGGTTCAATTCCAGCCTCCAGTGACTGTCTATGTGGAGTTTGCACATTCTGTGTCTGCATGAGTTTGCCACGGGTGTTCCAGCTTCCTGCCATACTCCAAAGATGTGCAGGATAGGTGGATTGATATGCTAAATTGCCGGTAGGGATTTATAGGCTAGGAGAATTAACCATGGTAAATGGAACTACAGGGCTAGGGTTAGGGAGTTCATCTAGGGCCAGATGAGATGCTCTTTGGAGGGTTGCTGCAGACACCATGGGCTGAATGGCCTCTTTCTGCAATGTATGGATTCTAATGATTCTATGAATGCCCACATCCCAGAAAAGAATAAGTTATTACCTTGTATTGCAAGCCAAGTTTGCTTAACCTATACTGTTATAGTTCTAATTGGAAAACTTACTTTATCTACCATCAGAAATAAGACACCTGTGAGTGGAAGGAAAATCTCTAGTTGGGCATATGAAGCAAAACTCGGTGCTCTGGAAATATTTTTCTACAAGTCTGTGATAGGTCTGAGCAACTTGGAGGTGGTGAGGACTGCAGATGCTGAAAAATCAGAATCGATAAAATGTGAAGCTGGAGAAAACATAGATGAAGGCTCCTGCCTGAAACGTCAATTCTCCTGCTCTTCTGATGCTGCTTAACCTGCTGTGCTTTTTCCAGCTCCACATTTTATCGACTATAATAGGTTTGACCCTTTCAGACTGGAGTTAATTAAACAGTAGCAAGCAAAAGGTCACTGAGATACCAAATCTTCATTACATGCTTCAACTCAAGATTTGAAATGATGTTTAATACAGTGCCATAAAAAATTTTTAAAAATCAAACACGCAAGTGTCAAATAAAATAGACCAATGTGCCCTTCCAAATATGTTTATGTTATATGTACAAGGCTGCAACTCCTGTGCTGAATTTCATCTAGCATCTAATTTTGCTAACATATTTATGCTTCTGAAATCCATTAACAACTTCCTCAGATTTCTACATTTTCAAATTTTGCTTCATTTGTAAGTTTTGACATTATGCTCTCTGAAAACAAATCTACGCCACCAATATAACGGAAAAGAAATTTGAGGCGCGGTGGGAATTGAGAGAGGGTGTTGATCAGTGAGGTTAAATTTATAATTCACACTCCTGTTCAAAATTAACATAGATAAACCTGACAATTAACAGACAGTCAATGTAACATCAATGGTGAAGAAACTTTTAAAAGTCAGTAATTAAGCAATCTCAAAAATGTGTTAACAAAAGAAAATCAGCACTGATTTGCTGAACACTAATGGAGTTCAACCAAACTACACAAATTTTTCAATTAAGTAATGGTGATAGTTCATGACAGCTGTGTGGTTAATGCTGATTTGAAAAGTTTGTGGTTTTTTTGAGCTCATACCTGTCCAGTTAGTATGAACACTTGTGCCTTTGGCATGCATGCAGTTACTTGAAAGGAGAGCAGCCTCGAGACCGATTATGTATCTCTCCATAGTAAATAGCAAATATGATAGAATTTTACATCAGTCTTTTAGATGTACATCATACAAGCTAACTATCATGAAATCTTGCTGTAAGCCCATTTGCCTGAGAAATGTGGAGTTAACAAATAATTTTGTGTATTACCATAATTTTCCCCATTAAACATAATATTAGCTCTCAGTTGGATAGACCTAGCACTTCTACCTGATTATGTTATCTTTTCACTACAATTTGGCTGAAAATCGACACAACTGGTACAAATTGAAAAAAGATTAACAGAATTGCATTTTACTATTTGTGTTTCTGCAAATTTTTTTTATTAGTTTGCTCGAAGCAAATTAGGCATTTTAAAAAAAAAACATTATTTTATAAATAATGTCCAATTGCGCTGCCCCAAGGCATATTTTGCAAACAGCAACACACAAATAAATGGAAGAAGAAAGTTGGGCAAATAAAATTTTTCAAAATGGGTGAAATTTATGCCATAAGTGATCACTGTAACCAAGCTAAAAATCTGTATCTGGATAATTGGGCTTGTAGCATATTATGTTAAAAGCACCACTGCCCTAACTGACTTCCATTGGACAAAGGATCAGCAATATTTATGCTGATTCCTGTGATGGATTTAGTAATAATGGAAGGAACATTTGCTACAATTCCTGAATTTACTTATTTGTTGACATTGGTCATTGATGTAAAAAAACTTCATTTGTACCTTTTACAATATTGGCCAATGAAAGCTGTAGAATTGATTTTTATACATTTTTTGCTGCCTTATCTCCTGTGAGAAAGTCACCCATGGGCTACTGCCACAAGTTGTCAGAATTCTCCAGTTCCTGATCAAAAACATAGAACAGCACAGCACAGGCTCTTCGGCCCACGATGTTGTGCCGAACAATTATCTTGATCTAAGATCAACCTAACTTACACACCCCTCAATTTATTGCCATCCATGTGCTTGACCATCAGTCGCTTAAATGTCTCTAATGTCTCTGACTCCACTATCACCGCAAGCGGTGCATTCTACGCACCCACCACTGTGTAAAGAACCTACCTCTGACATCTCCCCTATACCTTCCTCCAATCACCTTAAGATTATTACACCACTGATCTCTGCGTAATCGGCAAACTTACTATCCCATCTTCCACTTATTCATCCAAGTCATTTATAAAAACTACAAAGAGCTGAGGCCCAAGAACAGATCCCTGTGGGACACCACTGGTCACCGACTGCCAGGCGGATAAATTTACCTTCCTGGCAACCCCCGGTCCTTGCTCTCATTGCTCCTGTTGCTGCTATAAAAATGGAGGCCGCCGATCCCACTAATAAGAGGGCTGGATTTAGAAAATCAGATCGAGACTGCTTTGTTATTATATATTTCCAATGATTCAGACTATGCCCCCCTCTGACATCATGAGATGTTTGCACGTGCACACCTTCAATTGCAGATCAGTCTACTAAGGCATTTAATTTTGGTGCTTTAAGCTTTTCAAGTTCTCCTGGTTGCTCCCCGTTGTATAATATTGCATTGTCAAACATCAGCTCTGCCCAATGATCAGTTAGCTCAGCATCAACCTTTTTTGGTACAATTCACCTCATCCTGGAACCTATTCATGGTGTCAAATGCCATGAAAGACAAGCTCATTTGTTTAAACTGGTGTGGCTCCAATTCTGGCTTGACTGGGTGTCAGTACCAAATGTTTCTTCACCTCAGCTGAATCAGTTCCACATGCCTGATCAAATTATTCCTCAACAAAACTTTAAACAGTAAACTAAATCAGACAGCGACCAATACAAACTATAACCAAACAAACATAATTACTGACAATTTTAACATTTTACAACGTGATACAATAAAATGAAACCAAAGTACTTTTCCAGTGCTACATCTGTTTGATAAATAGTGCTTGCTATTTTAATAATGCTAAAAAGTTTGTATTTTACAAGGCCAACGCTTCGGAGCATTTGATTTATTTAAATATTAGCATTCTCAGCAACTCCTACTCACCAAGCAGGCTCCCTTTCCAATCCATGTTCTGTACCCCTGTACACATGGGTTTATCAAGTTGTAACTTGGCAAAATTAGCTTGTCGCTTAGCAAAAGCTGTCTGTAAAGAAAAATTACATCTTATAAATTGAAGGTTTGCATTACAAAAATTGTTGTAAAGTTGCACATTCAGCACATTGTATTTTTGAAAGCCCCGAAACTCTGCAGTTAAGGCAAGCCAATACGTTGCTATATGGAAGTATACTATACTTCCATATAGCCCTCCTCCTACTGCCCCCTTGACCATGACCCCACCCCCCACCACCAAACCATCATCTCCCAGACCGTCCATAACCTCATCACCTCGGGGGATCTCCCATCCACCGCCTCCAACCTCATAGTCCCACAACCCCGCACCGCCCGCTTCGACCTCCTGCCCAAAATCCACAAACCTGACTGCCCCGGCCGACCCATTGTCTCCGCCTGCTCCTGCCCCACCGAACTCATCTCCGCATACCTTGACACCGTCCTGTCCCCCTTAGTCCAAGAACTCCCCACCTACGTTCGGGACACCACCCATGCCCTCCACCTGCTCCATGATTTTCGCTTCCCCGGTCCCCAACGCCTTATTTTCACCATGGACATCCAGTCCCTGTACACCTCCATCCCCCATCACGAAGGACTCAAAGCCCTCCACTTCTTTCTTTCCCGCCGTACCAACCAGTACCCTTCCACTGACACCCTCCTTCGACTGACTGAACTGGTCCTCACCCTGAACAACTTCTCTTTCCAATCCTCCCACTTCCTCCAAACGAAAGGAGTCGCCATGGGCACCCGCATGGGCCCTAGCTATGCCTGCCTCTTCGTAGGATATGTGGAACAATCCATCTTCCGCAACTACACTGGCCCCACCCCCCACCTTTTCCTCCGCTACATCGATGACTGTATCGGCGCCGCCTCGTGCTACCACGAGGAGGTTGAACAGTTCATCCACTTCACCAACACCTTCTACCCCGACCTCAAATTCACCTGGACAGTCTCAGATTCCTCCCTCCCCTTCCTCGACCTTTCTATTTCTATCTCAGGCGACCGAATCAACACGGACATCTACTACAAACCGACCGACTCCCACAGCTACCTTGACTACACCTCCTCCCATCCTGCCCCCTGTAAAAACGCCATCCCATTCTCCCAATTCCTTCGAATCCGCCGCATCTGCTCCCAGGAGGACCAGTTCCAAAAACGCACAACCCAGATGGCCTCCTTCTTCAAGGACCGCAAATTTCCCCCCCAACGTGGTCGACGATGCCCTCCACCGCATCTCTTCCACTTCCCGCTCCCCCGCCCTTGAGACCCGCCCCTCCAACCGCCACCAGGACAGAACCCCACTGGTCCTCACCTACCACCCCACCAATCTCCATGTACATCGCATCATCCGCCATCATTTCCGCTACCTCCAAACGGACCCCACCACCAAGGATATATTTCCCTCCCCTCCCCTATCAGCATTCCGTAAAGACCACTCCCTCCGTGACTCCCTCGTCAGATCCACACCCCCCAACCTCCGCTCCCGGCACCTTCCCCTGCAACCGCAGGAGGTGCAAGACTTGCGCCCACACCTCCCCCCTCACCTCCCTCCAAGGCCCCAAAGGAAACTTCCATATCCGCCACAGATTCACCTGCATCTCCACACACATCATCTATTGCATCCTCTGCACCCGATGTGGCCTCCCCTATATTGGGGAGACAGGCCGGCTACTTGCGGAGCGTTTCAGAGAACACCTCTGGGACACCCGGACCAACCAACCCAACCACCCTGTGGCTCAACATTTCAATTCCCTCTCCCACTCCACCAAGGATATGCAGGTCTTTGGACTCCTCCATCATCAGACCACAACAAAACGATGGTTGGAGGAAGAATGCCTCATCTTCCGCCTAGGAACCCTCCAACCACAAGGGATGAACTCGGATTTCACCTGTTTTCTCATTTCCCCTCCCCCCACCCTGTCTCAGTCAAATCCATCGAATTCAGCACCGCCTTCCTAACCTGCAATCTTCTTCCCGACCTCTCCGCCCCCACCCCAGTCTGACCTATCACCCTCACCTTGACCTCTTTCCACCTATCACATTTCCGACGCCCCTCCCCCAAGTCCCTCCTCCCTACCTTTTATCTTAGCCTGCTGGACAAACTTCCCTCATTCCTGAGGAAGGGCTTATGCCCGAAACGTCGATTCTCCTGTTCCCTGGATGCTGCCTGACCTGCTGCGCTTTTCCAGCAACACATTTCCAGCCCTGATCTCCAGCATCTACAGACCTCACTTTCTCCTCCTGGAAGTATACTATAGCCCATTGTAGAACAATTCTAAGGGATACATACAACTACCTGCTGTGTAAAACATATAGCCTAATAGAAAAGAATAGAAACACTGACAAATGACAAAGTTGTTCTATATATTCATTTTTAAAGTGATTGTTTGCCCATATGGATAACATCTAGCATTGGTACTGGATGGTAAAATCAAAACCAGGAAGACTAGAGTGCATGCTCTACATCTGCTTATTTATTGCTTCTAAGGGAGGTTTGTAAAAACTGGCCAGATTCAGATCAATATACATAAAGACCTGGGAGGAGGTTATCCTCTCGGTCAGTGGTCAGAGCAGTAAAAAGGAAAGAGGTCCTGGATAATCATGTCCAACATATTAAAACAAACCAAGAGCTCACATGCTAATACTTACATCAAAATTGAGACATTAACCATATGAACTGATAGTATTCAATTAAAACTGAAACTTAATGACCTATGTTTTCATATTAATCTAAGAGTCTTCCAGTATTGATCAATTATATCAGTGCAAACAAGAAAACAGCACATTTAAAATTGCTATTCAATGTCCAATTATTTGTCAGGCCCGAAGATCTAGTGAAGACGCATGAGTCAGTTGTGCTAGTTGTTGACTACTGTACCTTGTATAAAAACACCCAGTTCCAAACAAAACTAATTAGAAAGCACAACAAGAAGAATCGATAAGGCCGTGTAAATGGTGGGGCAACAATCCATACGATGTGAAATATTATAATAATAAATGTTAGCATGGCCAACAACTGAAACAAAAGAATGGAGAAAAGTAAGTCAAAGAGATACCATACTACTTGCAATCAAAATCCATAAATCTAATGTACAAAATGTTCAAATATGCACTGCAATTTTTTAATCTATGTAAATAGTTGTTAATATGGGTCAGCTTCCTAGCCTTTAGTGTGGAGGCACTGAGTGAAGTACAAAAGCATGGAAACTAGAGTGAAATAAAACCACAAGAAAGTTCTGAAATATAGTGTAAATAAACTAGTTACCTTCATTGTGCAAGCCCTTTATTACTGTAATTATACATTAGATTAGATTTTTTTTTAGATTAGATTACTTACAGTGTGGAAACAGGCCCTTCGGCTCAACAAGTCCACACCGCCCCACCGAAGTGCAACCCACCCATACCCCTACATTTACCCCTTACCTAACACTACGGGCAATTTAGCATGGCCAATTCACCTGACCTGCACATCTTTGGACTGTGGGAGGAAACCGGAGCACCCAGAGGAAACCTACGCAGACACGGGGAGAACGTGCAAACTCCACACAGTCAGTCGCCTGAGGCGGGAATTGAACCCAGGTCTCTAGTGCTGTGAGGCAGCAGTGCTAACCACTGTGCCACCGTGCCGCCCACAAAGCGGGCGCAGATTCTGTTATTTTGCATGTGTGCAAATGGCTCAGCTTAGTACACTGTTAGCATGCTTACAAGAGTCAGATCATAGGTATAAGGCCATCTGCAGGCCTCAAGCAAAGTTGTCTCACACTTCAGTGGTAAGTGTTGTTTAATCGGGAAAGCTGTCTTTCAGGTGAGACATTAAACCAAGAAATGCTGATTTTATATACTGCCTTCCTCAGGATGCCCAAAAGCACTTCATAATTGATTAAACACTTCTGAAGAGTGGTCACTATTGTATGAAATATGACAGGCAAATTCACATACCAAGCTCCCGAAAACAGAAATAATAGAACGGCACTCAGTAGAGCACTGAACTCTGCCATGCCATATTAACTCATCGTTATTACAATTACACTGCTCTTCTTGGAAGCTTTGCCTTGTCTGTTTGATGCTTTGTAATTACAGTGTAGAATAAATAAGCCTTTTTTTATTAAAAGGTTCCATTTAACCATGGGAACTTCAAGCCAATCTATATCTAACAAACTGCTCTGAAAATTCTGTTCATTTTTACAACCGTGATGAAAGCCACTACAGCCACTGAGATTGTTTGAGAATGTTGTAGACTATCAAGAGCATTTCCAATAGAAGATCTCACAACATTCTAAAATAAAATGCTATTTTGTCCTATTTCTCATAGTTATCATTGAAAAACCATTCAAGGTACAGTTTGTATCTTTGTCAAAAGCTGGAGAGAAATTTCAAAATGCTTTGGCCCTCATGCATGAGCTGGTATGCAGATACAACAGGTTAAAAAAAAGACAAATGGAATTTTGGCCGTTATTGTTAAAAAATGGAGGGAATTGCTGCTGAAACTGTACAAGAGTGAGATTGCACTGGAATATTACATGTAATTATATCCCTCCTCAAAGGGACTAAAATTATATTAGAGGCAGTTCTGAGAAAGTTCATTCGATTAATTCCAGAAATGAAAGGCTCATCTTATGGAGAAAGATTTAGCAGTTTCGGCCTGTACTCGCTAGAGTTTAGACAAATGAGAGGAGAAGTGATTGAGATATATGAGACACTAATAGGGGCTTGACAAAGTAAATGCAGAATGGATGTTTCCCCTTTTGGAGCTATCTAGAATGAGAGACCATTGTTTTAGGCTAAGGGCTGCCAGAAGTAAAAACAGGGATGAGCAGCAAGTAATTCTCTCAGACAGTTGTAAATCTATGAAATTCGTACCACAGAGTATATTGGACACCAGGACACTGAACAACTTTATAAGGAGGAGATAGATTTTTAATTTGTAATGAGTTAAAGGGTTATTGGGAGCAGGCAGGAAAGTGGAGTCAAGGCTGAGGCGAGATCAGCCATGATCATATTAAATGGTGGAGCAGGCTAGAGAAGCTGAATTGCCTACTTTTGCTCCCAGATCTTATATTCTTATGCTGAATTCTTCCTTGGGCCCTAGCCTCACGATTCACTAAATGCTTTCAATTAGTGTTTGAGATATGTTGTTTACAGGCAAACAAGAGACAAAACTATTATAGAGGTAATAAATTATTAGATCATCTGTTTAAGTAACATTGGTTACACCTTCACCAGGACATCAAATGGACTGCTGTAGGTCTCCAAAAGAAAGCCACATGATCCTTTATATCCACCCGAGAAAACAGATGGGCCCTCAGTTTAATGTCTCCTTGAAAAGATAGCATCACTGATAGTGCAGCCCTCCCTCAGTACTGCATTGCAGTGTCAGCCTAGTTACATGCATAAGTCTCTGGAGTGGGATTTAAACTCAAAATTCTGATCCAGATGTTAGAGTGTTGCCAGTTAAACCAGAGATTAATTAAACCTGATTCACATACATATGAAAATCTGGACCATCTTTATGACAGAATAAATTGTGAATAATTTTGGTTGACGTGATTACTAGTCTAATTGATACACACATCCATACTGGTCATGTTTGCTCAATTTAAGCCAGTTTCCTATTTCAACAGTCAACTAACATCTATAAAGCATAACATGAACTGTTATTTATTGACAGTCTTAGCTTGGATAAAATTCACGCATTATAAACAAAAATCATTTAATGTTAAATCTAGGAACTGCTACTCTTACCAGAAACGCTGTTAAGGGATCCACATGAAATGTGTCCTCAAATCTCCATTTCCAACTTTCATAATCATGAAACTTAAAATTAATTAAAATTTTACTGAGTGCATCATCCAAAGCACCAGCCTTCCATGTCTTATCACTGAGAAACTTCTTAATTGCAGTTACGTCCTGTTTTGTAATAAAAATTTCGGCGTCATAATGAACTTCATTATCATCATCAGGCTGGAGGAAACAAGTAAAAATAAAGAGGGTAAGGTTTTCTTTTAATAGAAGCAATAATTCAAGATAGAAACTGCGTATAAATTCCTGTAACTGTATGTCTGATCTTACATAAACTGAAAGTGTTGTATCTTAATAGCTTTGCCCTCACTATAGCTATTGAGAATGACCTACAGCCATAATTATCAGGAATTCACACAGCGTACAAGAATATTCCTAATTGGTTTCAAAGGGCAACATTGACAAACGGTTATTGGGAGATCCCATCAGTCAAAGACCTGTACTGAGAATTTTCAAAATGGTATTCTTGTTGTATTGGTCACCCACACTAGGAAATCTTTGAGATTAATGGTTCTTATATTCCTTAAAGAACAAAAGGGGCAAAATAGTAGTCTGCCATAAATTGAGTAAATTGATTATATATATCTCAAGATAGAGATAAGTGACCACAGGGGACCATTCTAAATAAAGTTTGTAATTTCTCCATGTCCATTGAGAGCTGCCATGTGAAAACAAGAACTACCAACTTATTGTATAATTTACATTACTAAACCCATTCCAATTGCTTCTCAAATACATTTTCATGGTACGAGCAATTTTGAATCTACAACACTCACACAATCATCATCAGGATCTGGGTATTACCTTGTAAACTTCAGACAGCATTCTTCTTTTAAACAATATTCAGTACAAGTTATAGGTTAAACTGCAGTGCAATATTGGGATTAATGCGGATTTCACCAGTGTTGGGACCCTGCAAACACACAGGATTAACGTAGATTTCACCAACATTGGGACCCTGCAACCACACGGATTAATGCGGATTTCACCAGTATTGGGACCCTGCAAACACACAGGATTAATATAGATTTCACCAGTATTGGGACCCTGCAAACACACAGGATTAATGTGGATTTCACCAGTATTGGGACCCTGCAAACACACGGGATTAATGTGGATTTCACCAGTAATACATCGCATCATTCTCTGCCACTTCCGCCAACTTCAAACAGACTCCACCACTAGGGATATATTTCCTTCCCCGCCCCTAGCAGCGTTCTGGAGAGACCATTCCCTCCGCGACTCCCTCGTCAGATCCACACCACTCCCCTACCCACCAGCCCACACCCTATTCCCAGCACCTTCTCCTGCCACGCAGGAAGTGCAAAACCTGCACCCACACCTCCGCCCAAGGTCCCAAAGGATCCTTCCACATCTGACAAGAATTTACCTGCACCTCCACCAATGTCATCTACTGTACCTGTTGCACCTGATGTTGTCTCCTCTACATCGGGAAGACATGACACCAACTTGCGGATCATCTCAGAGAACACCTCTGGGACACCCGCACCAACGAACCCCACCGCCCAGTGGCTGAACATCCCTTCCACTCCCCCTCCCACTCTGCCAAGAACATGCAGGTCCTGGGCCACCTCCATCGATAAACCCTAACCACCTGGAGGAAGAACATCTCATCTTCCACCTTGAAACTGTGCAACCACACAGGAATATGGATTTCACCAGCCCCCAGTTTCCCTCCCTGTACATTATCCCAGTCCCAAACCTGAAACTCAGCACTGCTCTCTTGACCAGTCCATCGCTTGTTGCATTTATCTGCTCTACACTCCTCTCTGACCTATCACCTTCTCCCCCACCTTCATCTACCTTTCACATTCCCAGCTACCATATCCCCAGCCCACCCCCCTCCCAATTATCACTCAGCCCCCTGGCCCACAAGCCTCATTCCTGATCAAGGGCTTATGCCCGAAACATCGATTCTCCTGCTTCTTGGATGCTGCTTGACCAGCTGTGCTTTTCCAGCACCACACACTCAACTATATTGCAGTGCAGCCTAGAAATGACCAATGAGAACATACAAACACTGACATGTTTTGAAAAGAAGTAGATCCTGCAGATAGTACAGACTGCTGCTACTGAACAAAGGTGAAGGGGGCAGATGATTATGAATGTGGTGTCACTCAAGCAAGTTGCCTTGTCTGGATGATATTAAGCTTCTCAAGTATTGTTGGAGCTGTACACATGCAGTCAAGTGGGAGTATGTTCCATTATACTCCTGACTTGTGCCTTGTAGATGGTGGACAGGTTTTGGGGAATCAAGTGAGGAGTTACTCATTGCAGTATTCCTAGTCCTTGGCTGACCCTTGTAGTCATGTATTTATATAGTGAATCCAGTTGAGTTTCTGGGCAAAAACAGCCCCCATTATGTTGATAGTGAGGGTTCAGGAATGGCAATGGAATTGAATGCCAAGAGGCAGTGAGTCTCTTGTTGGTTTTGGTCATTGTCTGGCATTTGTGTAGTACAGATGTTACTTGCCACTTTTCAGCCTGAGCCTGGATAATATCCAAGTCTTACTGCATTTGGACAACGACTGAGGAACTTAGCACGATATGCTTTTACTCTGATGGGGAATAAAAGGAGAAAGCCCAGGTCAGCAGAAAAAGGAGTCATTGCAGCAACAACAGCATTTGATTAAAAGTAGTAAATGGTTAGCCAGCCGCTAACTGTTGACTAGGAATTGCATCACTCTAAATCCCAGGAAAAATAACACACATCAGGATGGAGAACCTCAAATTTATACTTGCTCAGTGTTGAACTATTTGTAATGTGGATAAAGTAACATAAGTCTAATCAAATATTCTCCTCCTAGAGTACTTACCAAACCTAATTTTCCAGTCTCCAAAAGCAGTTTATTCAGGTATCTCTTAAAAACGGGACTGCAACCGATTTCTGTTGATTCAGTTGATGTTTTCTTTCTACATTCTTCAAACTATTAAAAGGGAAAAAAATCAGCTCAGTTATAATATATATCCGATACCATATTCACAGGACATGCAAGAGTATTTAAATGGTCAACATTAATTCACATTGTGTAATATCAGTCCTGAGCACTATCACTAGTAACATAAAACATCATACCTTGAAATTATTACTGAGATATAAAATAAGGGAATTTACATCAGTACTAAACATATCAACATACAAGATATTGTAAATGTTTTCACAGTATGGACTTACTTCAGTTGCAGGATTCTTTGTTCTATCAATATGATATAAATTCTACATTAAACTATATCACTTTTGCAATTGTATTGTAGGTGGCGGACAGTAGAAGATATCTATTTGTGCATGAAGGTTAATAAAAATGTACTTATTTTTTCTGTAGAATGTTAGAATACAGACTAAGGTCTGTACATATCTTTGACTAGCATGAAAAATATTTATTTCCCTTCTCTGGGTTCTGTAACATAAAGAAGGAGCAAAGTAGCAATGTTCATGAGCATACCAAAATGTTCTCCAACTAACACTCCATTCTGACACACAACGATTTCATTTCTTTATCATCATAGCAGCAATTAATCAAAGGCATTAAAGAATGTGAGAAAAAGTCAGATATATGAAGTTGGACATAATTCAGCTATGATATCATTAAATGGTGGAATAGGTTCAAAGCGATATGGTATTCCTATGCTCCCAATGTTCTGGAATTTCCCACTTAACACCCTCAGAAGAACACTGTTGCGCAGTCAAAGAGAAAATTCATCCCAACTAATTTCAGGAGAACCAAGTATGGATAATAAATTTAACTTTGCTGCTGACACCACATTTTCAACAATCAATAATTCATAAAGTTTCTATTGCTGGAAATCCAGAGTGGTTGAAAAAATACGAGAACCCACTCAGAATTCACAAATAATTTACCTGTGATATTGTATCCATCCTCAAATGGAATGTGCAAAGACACTTCAGAAATTTGTTGCACACTGCCACTTAGTGACAGGGACAACAATTAGAGCTCAATTGCCTGGTAAAATGGGCAACGTTGGTATAGCAATTTATACTAATTGTTATGTGTCACCATTGTCTTACCAGACCATAGGGGCTGCTCTCTTATCAGACAGATGTGACTGATGCTGATTTAACCTGAGGGCCACCAGATTTCAAGTGGGGGAAGAGGTTGAGGAGAAGAGTTGTTCATGGTAACCTCAAACCGGTGATGGGAATTGAATCCACGCTGTTGGCATCATACTACTCTCTAAGCCGACAATCCAGTCAACTGAACTAGACAGATTCCCACTAGTAAGTTGTGATGCAGGCTGCAACGGGTGCATCAGACAGCCTACAGCTCTCAGTGAGTGCTGCATCACACATTACATACATAGCTTTAATATTGTTCAAAAATGATATAACTGCACTATATGCATATCACAGATTGACATATCCTCCTCAAAACACATTTTTGCGTTTCTCCATGCCTTATATTCACGTCTTTGTCCAATTTATAAATAATATTTAACTGAGTGACAACAAAGGAACAGCAGTTCTTCCTCAACCTCGTTATGGTCAAGAGGGCCACCCCATTTCCTGCTCTCGCCCCTTCACCTCTTCCCAGAACTGTGATGGGTTGTTGGTCCTCACTTACCACCCGAACAGTCTTTATATTCAAAAAAAGTCATACCCCACCATTCCTGCAACCTCCAGCACATCATTACTAAACATATTTTGCATCCAGTCACCATTCCAAGGGGACCTTTCCCTCTATGACATCCTGGTGCATTCCTCAATCAGCTCCAACATCCTCATTTCTTTTACATTCATGGTTGGGCAATACGAGCACTTACTTTCTATTATTAGTTTACCTCAAAAAAGGTTGTGCACCAACTTTGGGAATTACTGCAGTTCATATGGTGAAGGTGATCTCTCAAAACCTAGCACCTCTCACCTAGCAAAGTGAGAGACCTGGACAGTGATGGTATTCACATTCACTTGCTGCCTTTTTTCTTACAATTGGGTGATCACATGTTTAGGCAGTACTGTCAAAGTAGTCTGGGTGAATTGTCAAAACTTAACAATTTTGTGATTCTGTACATTGTACACACTGTAATCATGCTATCCTGATGGATCTGATGATTCAGAATGCATATAGCCTGCTGATCATGCAATTTGTATTAAATTGAGTTGGCTTAGTTTCATTCAGTCAGAAAAGTCAGGAGTGGTCAAAACATTTCTGATTTGTGCCTTTTAGGTGGTTGAGAGGCTTTGAGTAGTTTGGAGGTAGAATATCCAGCTTCTGACTTGCTCTAGTAGTCATGGAATTTGTGTGGTTATTTTTAGATTAGACTCCCTACAGTATGGAAACAGGCCCGTCGGCCCAACAAGTCCACACCGACCCTTCGAAGAGTAACCCACCCAGACCCATTCCCCTACCCTATATTTACCCCTGACTAATGCACCTAACACTATATGGACAATTTAACATGGCCAATTCACCTGACCTACACATCTTTGGACTGTGGGGGGAAACCAGAGCACCTGCAGGAAACCCACACAGACACGGGGAGAACGTGAATGGTTTAGCTGAGTTTCTGTCAATGGTGACCCCAGGAAGTTGTTTGTGGGGATTCTCAGTGATGACATTCCATTTGAAAATGATTAGACTTTTTCTTGTTGGTATTGATTGTTGTGTGTTACTTGCTAATTATCAGGCTAAGTCAGGATGATGTGCAAGTCAGGCATAAAGATATGCCAGGAATTGTGAATGGAGTTGAGCATTGTGTAATAATTAGCAAACAGCTCCATCTCTAATCATATGCTAGAGGGAAGATAACTGATGAAGCAGCTGAAAATAGAGTAGCATCCCCTGGGCTAAACTGAGGAACAACAGAGCTCTTGTGGTCTTTGATAGTGTCCCAACTTCTGAGCCAGGAGATCCAGATTCAAGTTCCACCAACAGCAGAGGGACTGGAGAATATCTCTAACCAGGTTGATTAAAATATCTACTCTGAGGACCAACAGAGTTCCTGTGATGCAGTGGTAGTGTCCCTACCTCTGGACCAGATAATTCACATTCATGTCCCACCTGCTCAAGAAGTGTGTAACAACATCACTCAACAGGACAATTAGAAAATAGCTGAGAAACACAGGCTCTTGTGATGCAGTGGCAACGTCCCTATCTCTGAACCAGATGATCCATGTTCATGTCGCACCTGCTCCAGAGGTGTATCATAAGACTAGATTAGTCAATAATAATTCTGAATACGTCAGTGTTTCCCCTCAGTTAAGAATATTGAAGAACACTTGCAGCCACTTCCTAGGGCAGGGGATGATTGACATCCCAATTTTACAACCATCTTCCTTTGTGGTAGGTATGACTCCAACCACTGGAGTTGTCCCCCACAAACTCTACTGACTGTAATTTGAATGGTTTCTTGATGTCACATGCATTCAAAAATTGCTTTTAAAGGCAAAAGCAGTAAGTTGCACCTCACACCCATAACAGTTTGTGAAATCCTACAATACAAGTCACACAGTTGTATATTTTTCATTCCCTCCCCTTTTGTTTTTTAATCTAAAAATATGTTAATAGCAACATATTAATGAAATAGAAAAAAAAACACTAACCCTTTTTTGTAAATTATCAAGTTGTCTCTCACAATCAGAACAATCTGGACATAATTCTTTTCCCTGATTAACTTCTGTATAATCCCCAGTAGTCAGAGTTTCAGTGTCTCCTTCCGTAGTTCCAGTCTTCGATGAAATGAACAGAAAAGCATGTAATTAACTTCATATAAAACATATTTTAGGATATAATGACTAATATAAAGATCAGCCAGGTTAGTGTAACTAGTGAATTCATAACTAAAAGTAAAGCAAACCTCTTGTATTTATAATAAAATTCCTTCAATATGAGGCATGAATCCAATTATGTAAAATAAGTAACATGGACTCAGATTATGCTGCCAAAATAATAAGTTTAATGATGGTTGTCATTATTCATGCATGTACTGTCCAGCAACTTGTTGCGAAGAGCTACTGATTGAATAATCTGCACGACTCATCACTAACCTAATGAAGATAGCAGTTTGTCCTCAATTTCCCAATAAGTTTAATGAAATCACTTCATTGTAAATTACCATTAGTCATAAAACTAAATGTACTAGAAAAAGTTAAGGTTGCTATGTTAAGTGTATTTTTTTAAAAATTAAGATAATTTATGCCTTTCATCTATGTCATGCAACTTCTGCAGCCCAAACAAGGAGGAAGTGAAACTGCACAATCTCATTCACACACAGTAAGTTTTAGTGTTTAATTTTTCTTTTAGCTTGAGGGAGAGAAAAAGAAACAGTCTTTCTTTCGCTCACGTATTTCTCAATGTACCTGATTTTATCCCATTCTCACTTATTTCGTTGTTTTGGTTTCTTCCTTAATCCTTATATCGCATTTATGAAAGAGATAAACTATTCGTTCCACCATTCAAAGTCCGAAATATGCAGTTGACCTCATTGTGCTGTTATCAGTTTGCACTTCCAAGGACAAAAACAAGTACAACTTACAGGACAAAAAGCATTCAAGCTGAACGGTGAGGGAAAATGTCTAACAGGCCACACCCTGGATGCCCCGCATCAATAAAAACCTGAACTAGTGTCCAAGTTAATGAGACCAGTTTGTAACTTGTGATTGATGTCTATAGGTGGAATAATAAGGCAGCTTATTTTCTAGTTCCTATGTCTCCAAATTGGTTCTGATCTCAAATCAAAGACTTGGATAATGCCAAAGTTTATTGGAAATTTGCACCAACTTCAATTTGGGTTTGTTTTTCAGCAGATAAGCTTAGGAAATTACAGTGAGTGAGATATGATGTTTCGTACGTGTTACCACATTTTCCTAGGAGCTGAGGTGTTCCAAGAGTATACTTATCAAAACTGTGCGAACTTGATTACAACCTTAATCCCCAAAACACTACCACTAACCTTCCTTCCCATTCAAAGCAATGAAATGGGGATTGCCCTAGATTTAAATTTATGTAGTTTTCACATTGCAGCCACTTAAGATTGAACAATAATGATGCAATAAACACATGGTCACCTGGAATGAGCATGTTTTGTAGCTTTCATTCATTCTCAAGGGAGGACCACAATAGATGTGATCTAGTCCAGGACCAATTCCAATACCGAACAACACAGATGGCCTCCTTCTTCAAAGATCGCAATTTCCCCTCAGACGTGGTTGACGATGCTCTCCACCGCATCTCCTCCACCCTTGAACCCCGCCCCTCCAAATCGCCACCAGGACAGAACCCCACTGGTCCTCACCTACCACCCCACCAACCTCCAGATACATTGTATCATCCTTCGTCATTTCCGCCACCTCCAAACAGACCCGACCACCAAGGATATCTTTCCCTCCCCACCCCTATTAGCGTTCTGGAAAGACCACTCCCTCCCCGACTCCCTCGTCAGATCCACACCTCACACCAACCCAACCTCCATTCCCGGCACCTGCCCCTCCAACCGCAAGAAATGCAAAACTTGCGCCCACACCTCCCCTCTCACTTCCCTCCAAGGCCCCAAGGGATCCTTCCATATCCGTTAGAAATTCACCTCCACACACATCATTTACTGCATCCGCTGCACCCGATGTGGCCTCCTATACATTGGGGAGACAGGCCGCCTACTTGCGGAATGTTTCAGAGAACACCTCTCTGACACCCGCACCAACCAACCCAACCGCCCCGTGGCGGAACACTTTAACTCCCCCTCCCACTCCACCAAGGACATGCAGGCCCTTGGCCTCCTCCATCACCAGACCAAGGCAACATGACGCCTGGAGGAAGAGCGCCTCATCTTCCGCCTAGGAACCCTCCAACCACAAGGGATGAATGCAGATTTCTCCAGCTTTCTCATTTCCCCTCCCCCCACCTTGTCTCAGTCCCAACCCTCAGACTCAGCACCGCCTTCTGGACCTGCAATCTTCTTCCCGCCCTCTCCGCTCCCACCCCCTCTCCGGCCTATCACCCTCACCTTAACCTCCTTCCACCTATCGTATTTCCAACACCCCTCCCCCAAGTCCCTCCTCCCTACCTTCTATCTTAGCCTGCTTGACACACCCTCCTCATTCCTGAAGAAGGGCTTATGCCCGAAACGTTGATTCTCCTGTTCCTTTGATGCTGCCTGACCTGCTGCGCTTTTCCAGCAACACATTTTTAAGCTCTGATCTCCAGCATCTGCAGTTCTCACTTTCTCCTAGTTCAGAATCATGTCAACTTTATAATAATAAAAATAGACTGACATTTCACCAAAAATAAGTTCTGGTGTCCATTCCAAAGTGGAGATTTTGGGTTAAATGCAAAATTATCAAATTAATTTATTTTGAAAGTAAAATAAAATCCCTATTCTTTTAATATGTGCAAGTAATGTCCATCCAAACATTTTTACCATGCCTTTATGTGAGGTTTATTGCAATATTTTGTGTATGGTGCAATACTAGTACCAGCACATCCTATACATAAGTGAGAGACTGCTCAATCACAAGAAATTTCAAATAGTTGAAATTACTAATGTCACCTTCCAAATAATACTAATTTTGAACTTAAACCTTCCTTGAAAACAGAATACACATCAGTTGCTGGTATCAGTATATACAGAGTGTCTGTATCTCAGACAGTTTTATGAAAATACCCAAGTGAAAGGATTTAAAATCAAGAATTCTAATATTCTGTTATTATAACACTAACCCGCTTAAATATTCCATTGCTGTGGAAGGGATTATTAATTACTTGTGCTGTGTTTGAGATTTCTGTTTTGTCATATGCTTGCTAGCAGTTTATTCAAATTTTGTTTGGAAATTTGGATGGAAATCTAGAATAAAAAGTCTGATGGTCAAATGACATAACAAATAGCAGACATTGTCAATATTCTTGTTTCACAAAATTGCTGTTGATTTAGATGGATCCAGATTTGTTTGTTGAGTAGCAATAAAGATGTTGCCGTCAAACAAGATTGCATTTGGTAGATCTGTTCTACATCAAGTCCTCAGTCTTTCCCTGATACAGGTGACTCATGTCAGGTTTCTGGTAATCCAATCTGAAACTGACCATTCGTTAAAATCTCTATTACATGCAGTCAGGCTAAAACGAAATATAAAATAAATGTACATACACTGGCCATAAATGCTTGATGACAACTAGAGTTTGAGCATGTGCGCTAAATGCGTTGGGTGTGTTGGAGGGCAGGGAAGGAAAGCTGAATTATAACAGGGAACAAGACAACTTTGTTTGCAGTGCTTATGGTTGACTTGGCATTCCCAGAATTAGCTTATTTAGTAATCAAAAAGAGAGCAAACAATCTCATCACACACCGAGGTGACATGTCCATCACTTCTCACAGATATAAGGATGTCAATATAAAAACTTTAGCAGCTGTCACCATATATGGTCCAAGCTGGCTGGAAAATGTGCTGAATTAGACAAGATTATCTTTAATATAGCAAGTCAGGAAAAAATAATGGAGACAATATTTTGGAAAGCTTTGCTACAACACTATTTCATATTATTCGAAGTTTTAAACGTGGTGTCAGGATCCTGCCACAACAAAGCTTACTACAAAGAATTACCTGTTGTGGCCTTCTCATTCTACCTGTAGCAGCATCATAATTCAGCATATCTGTTGGATCAATCCATTCATCAACATCGTCACCTTGTAGACCATTCACTACGAGCAGTACTTCAAATATCAACCAAAGCATGAACATGATTCAAATCTAAAGGCACAAGATAAACATGGCAATGTCATTGAAATAACCTTTGCAAATGCTTCAGTTTGCTTTAAGAAATATGTAATGTAGAATACAAGTAATGATTAGATACAAAATTGATTGTTTTTCTTTTCTTTAATCAGACCAATCACTGTACATTGTTGTCATTTAAGCATGTGGGGGCATGTTGATATAATTAAGAATTCTATTCAAATGCAAATTCTTTACTTTATTGGTGGTGGAGGAAAAACTTTTCAAAGTAATTATCTCCATGTCAACTGTTACCTGATCCATTGACGATCACACCAAAATTTCTGCATGTCTGTTTTCTACCTGCAGGCCAATCGACTATCCATGCTATAAATGTGACCCCTTACACCATAAGCTTTTCCTTTTCACAGTAACCTTTGGCATGGCACCTTATCAACCATCTCCTGGAGATCCACGTACAGTACATCAACTGGTTCCCTTTTATCCAAAGCAAAAGAATTCCAATACATTGATTAAACATGATTTCCTTTTGATGAAGGGCTGAAAATGTGTTGCTGGAAAAGCGCAGCAGGTCAGGCAGCATCCAAGGAACAGGAGAATTGACATTTCGGGCATGAGCCCTTCTTCAGGAATGAGGAGAGTGTGTCCAGCAGGCTAAGATAAAAGGTAGGGAGGAGGGACTTGGGGGAGGGGCGTTGGAAATGCGATAGGTGGAAGGAGGTTAAGGTGAAAGGAGGTCAAGGTGAGGGGAGGTCAAGGTGAGGGTGATAAGCCGGAGAGGTCAGGAAGAAGATTGCAGGTTAGGAAGGTGGTGCTGAGTTCGAGGGTTGAGACAAGGTGGGGGGGGGAGGGGAAATGAGGAACTGGAGAAATCCGAGTTCATCCCTTGTGGTTGGAGGGTTCCTAGGCGGAACCTGCCTACGGAACCGACTCCACATCTCCTTCCTCAGCACCAGCCTACGGAACTGACTCTTCCGCCTAGGAACCCTCCAACCACAAGGGATGAACTCAGATTTCTCCAGTTTCCTCATTTCCCCTCCCCCCACCTTGTCTCAGTCCCAATCCTCGAACTCAGCACCACCTTCCTAACCTGCAATCTTCTTCCTGACCTCTTCGTCCCCATCCCCACTCCGGCGTATCACCCTCACCTTAACCTCCTTCCACCTATCGCATTTCCAACGCCCCTCCTCCCTACCTTTTATCTTAGCCTGCTGGGCACACTTTCCTCATTCCTGAATTTTGGGCTCATGCCCAAAATGACAATTCTCTTGCTCCTTGGATGCTGCCTGACCTGCTGCGCTTTTCCAGCAACACATTTTCAGCTCTGATCTCCAGCATCTGCAGTCCTCACTTTTTCCTTCCTTTTGATGAAACCAGACTGACTCCTCCTGATTTCCTTGAACTTTTCCGAAGAGCAAAGCTATAACTTCAATGATTAATTCTAACACCTTCTTCACAACAGACATCAAGCTAATTGGCCTATAATTTCTTGTTTCTCTTTTTTGAAGAGGTGTTCTGGTTGCTACTTTTCAATCTAATGCAATCTTCCTTGTATCTACAATATTTTGGAAAATCATCACGAGAGCATCTATCTTGTTAGCCAACTCAAGACCCAGAGATGTTCACAGCTCCATCAGTCACTTAGAACGGTTTCCTTCATGATTACCTATAAATCAGGAGGTTTAATTATATTGTCGGATTGATTTTTATATTCTCTTGAAGACAAGCAAAAAATGTGTTCATTTCATTTATCAATTCCTTCTTAATTACCATTAGGTCATCATTTTCACTCTGGAGGACAAACACTATTTAAAAAAACTTGCATATAGTTTTTTTCTCACTAATTTCCTGATTGTCACTGTACTTTATAAACTGACTAATTATCTGAACACCACTCCTCTTAATGGTTGTATATGTTTTCTTATGTTTAATGCTTTACTTAACATCTTTAGTTAATCATGGATGGTAGGTTCTCCCAATTTGATTTTTAAATAATACAATTCTGAAATCTCTCATTAAATACCTCTATTGATTTACAGCTTAGCCAATTAATTAAATTCATTTCATCTCAGTCAGCTCTTAAGCTATAGTCACCCTTACTTAATCTTTAAATATTAGTCTCAGACCCAATTTTCTCCCTTTCAAATTGGATGCAAAATTCAATCCTGTTGTGATTGCTGCAGGTTTTGAATTAATCCTACCAAATTACACAATAACAATTCTAACTTAGCCAGTTTCCTTGTCTGCTCCAGAATGTGCTGCTCTAAGCCACTCTCTGAAAAGCTTTCTATGTACTTCTCGTCCAGGCTATTACTGTCAGTTGATTTTTCCTGCTTATATGTAGATTAAAGTCAGCCATGGTTGTTGCAATAATTTCATCACAAGCACCCAACCGGGGGAGTTAATGGCCTAGTGGTATTATTGCTGGACTGTTAATCCAGAGACCCAGGTAACATTCTGGGGACCTGGGTTCAAATCCTGTCACGGCAGGAATTTGCATTCAATAAATACGTGGAATTAAGAGTCTAACGATGACCATGAATACATTGTTGACTGTCAGGAAAAACCCATCTGGCTCATTAATGTCCCTCAGGAAAGGAAACTGCCATCCTTACCTGGTCTGGCTGCGATGTGACTCCAGACGCATAGCAATGTGGTTCACTCTTAACTGTCCTCTGGGCAATTAGAGATGAGCAATAAATGCTGGTCTGGCCAGCAATGCCCTCATCCCGTAAATGAAAAAAAATTCTTCTTGATTCTCCAGTGTGGTTACTATTAGGGAACCTGTCGACCACACCAATTCATTGTTCTTTCTCCAGCTATTCCTAATCTCTTCCAAATAAATTCTACACCCCGATCCCCCGAATCAAGGTCATCTCTACCTATTGCACAAATACCATTCTTGCTTAACGGTGCTACCTTTCTACCTTACCTAGCATCCTACTCTTCCTGAATATCATATATCCTTCAATACTCAGGATTGGGGATTCTGGGTAATCCAAGATGGAGGACAGGAAACATTTCTGGCTGTAAGAGCTGCTCCTTTTTTCTGAGGTATTTTAGGTGTTGGAGGTGATTTCCTCGAATTCCAGGAGCAGCAATTACTGTTTTATATGCTGTTGCATTGTTTTGGAACTTTGGAAAAAAAAAAGTCAAAACAACAGCAGTTTAAAAGGGAGAAGAGCAGACAAAGGAAGCATATGGTGAGGACAGTGCAGGAGCGAGAGAGACAGAGAGAGACAGAGAGAGACAGAGAGAGACAGAGAGAGACAGAGAGAGACAGAGAGAGACCCTGCACAGTTACCACCTTTGCTGTTTGAATTTGTGCATCGCTGGACATCGGAGTGCATCTGGGAAAATTAACAAACAGTGAAATTCACAACTAATCTTGGAGGAATTGTTGGGCGAAGTTTACAGCACAGAATCAGATAAGTTAACTGTAGTTTAAAGTCTGTCCAAGAGAAAGGCTGCAGTAGTGAGTACAGTGGATTCTCTCTTGATTATATGTTTTTGGAGATAAGTCTTTTGATTAAACTTAAAATATAAGCCATAGCTATTAATTTAACCTGGGGCAGTGTTTGTAGAGGAATAAGACGGTGTTATTTTCTGGGTCTGTAGATTGTGAAGGAGCAAAAATGGCCTTTGCAGCGATACGTACTTCCTGTCAGATGTGGGAGTCGAAAGAGAGTTTAAGGGTTACTGCGGATTATATCTGCCATAAATGCTGTTGGATGTGAATCTTATCAGATCGAGTGGATCGGTTGGAGAGACAGATAGAAGTGATGAGGAATTTGCAACAGCAACAGTATATGATAGATGGCAGTTATGGGGGGGGATGTCTCAGATACAGTCACATAGATGAGTTAACTCCAGGAAGGGTAAGAGAGGTAGGCAGCTAGTGTAGGAGTCTTTTGTGGGTGTACCCATTTCAAACAGGTATGCTGTTTTGGAAAATGTAGGGGGTGATAGATTCTCAGGGGAACGTAGCATGAACAGCCAAGTTTCTGGTGTTGAGACTGGCTCCAATGCAACGAGGGGTACGTCGGCTTCCAAGAGATCAATTGTGTTAGGGGATTCTGTCGTCAGAGGTACAGACAGACATTTCTGTGGCCAGCAGAGAAAAAGCAGAATGGTGTGGTTGTTTCTGGTGGTGCCAGGATCAAGGATGTCTCAGAGAGGGTGCAGAATGTTCTCACGGGGGAGAGAGGCCAGCAAGAGGTCATTGTCCACATTGGAACCAACGACATTGGAAGGGAAAAGATTGAGATTCTGAAGGGAGATTACAGAGAGTTAGGCAGAAATTTAAAAAGGAGGTCCTCAAGGGTAGTAATATCTGGATTACTCCCAGTGCTATGAGCTAGTGTGGGCAGGAATAGGAGGATAGAGCAGATGAATGTATGGCTGAGGAGCTGGTGTATGGGAGAAGGGTTCACATTTTTGGATAATTGGAATCTCTTTTGGGGTAGAAGTGACCTGTACAAGAAGGACGGATTGCACGTAAATTGGAAGGGACTAATATACTGGCAGGGAAATTTGCTAGAACTGCTTGGGTGGATTTAAACTAGTAAGGTGGGGTGGGGGGGGTCCCAGGGTGATAGTGAGGAAAGAGATCGATCGGGGACGGGCACAGCTGAGAACAGAAGTAAGTCAAACAGTCAGGGCAGGCAGGGACAAGGCAGGACTAATAAATTAAACTGCATTTATTTCAATGCAAGGGGCCTAACAGGGAAGGCAGATGAACTCAGGGCATAGTTAGGAACATGGGACTGGGATATCATAGCAATTACAGAAACATGGCTCAGGGATGGGCAGGACTGGCAACTTAATGTTCCAGGATACAAATGCTACAGGAAGGATAGAAAGGGAGGCAAGACAGGAGGGGGAGTGGCATTTTTGATAAGGGATAGCATTACAGCTATGCTGAGGGAGGATATTCCTGGAAATACATCCAGGGAGGTTATTTGGGTGGAACTGAGAAATAGGAAAGGGATGATAACCTTATTGGGATTGTATTATAGACCCCCCAATAGTCAGAGGGAAATTGAGAAACAAACTTTTAAGGAGATCTCAGCTCTCTGTAAGAATAATAGGGTAGTTATGGTAGGGGATTTTAACTTTCCCATCGACTGGGACTGCCTTAGTGTTAAATGTTCAGATGGAGAGGAATTTCTTAAGTGTGTACAAGACAATTTTCTGATTCAGTATGTGGATGTACCTACTAGAGAAGGTGCAAAACTTGACCTACTCTTGGGAAATAAGGCAGGGCAGGTGACTGAGGTGTCAGCGGGGGAGCACTTTGGGGCCAGCGACCATAATTCCATTTGATTTAAAATAGTGATGGAAAAAGATAGACCAGATCTAAAAGTTGAAGTTTTAAACTGGAGAAAGGCCAATTTTGACGGTATTAGGCAAGAACTTTTGAAAGCTGATTGGAAGCAGATGTTCGCAGGTAAAGGGATGGCTAGAAAATAGGAAGCCTTCAGAAATGAGATAACAAGAATCCACAGAAAGTATATTCCTGTCAGGGTGAAAGGGAAGGCTGGTAGGTATCGGGAATGCTGGATGACTAAAGAAATTGAGGGTTTGGTTAAGAAAAAGAAGGAAACATACGTCAGGTATAGACAGGATAGATCGAGTGAATCCTTAGAGTATAAAGAACTTAAGAGTGTACTTAAGAGGGAAATCAGGAGGGCAAAAACGGGACATGAGATAGCGTTGGCAAATACAATTAAGGAGAATCCACAGGGTTTTTACAAATATATTAAGGACAAAAGGGTAACTAGGGAGACAATAGGGCCCCTCAAAGATCAGCAAAGTGGCCTTTGTGTGGAGCCACAGAAAATGGGGGAGATACTAAATTAATATTTTGCATCAGTATTTACTGTGGAAAAGGATATGGAAGACATAGACTGTAGGGAAATAGATGTGACATCTTGCAAAATATCCAGATTACAGAGGAGGAAGTGCTGGATGTCTTGAAATGGTTAAAAGTGGATAAATCCCCAGGACATGATCAGGTATACCCGAGAACTCTGTGGGAAGCTAGAGAAGTGATTGCTGGGCCTCTTGCTGAGATATTTGTACATCGATAGTCACAGGTGAGGTGCCGGAAGACTGGAGGTTGGCAAACGTGGTGCCACTGTTTAAGAAGAGCAATAAAGCCAAGCCAGGGAACTATAGACCGGTGAGCCTGACCTCAGTGGTGGGCAAGTTGTCGGAGGGAATCCTGAGGGACAGGATGTACATGTATTTGGAAAGGCAAGGACTGATTAGGGATAGTCAACCTGGCTTTGTGCGTGGGAAATCATGTCTCACAAACTTGATTGAGTTTTTTGAAGAAGTAATGAAGAAGATTGATGAGGGCAGAGCAGTAGATGTGATCTATATGGACTTCAGTAAGGCGTTCGACAAGGTTCTCCATGGGAGACTGATTAGCAAGGTTAGATCTCACGGAATACAAGGAGAACTAGCCATTTGGATACAGAACTGGCTCAAAAGGTAGAAGACAGAGGGTGGTGGTGGAGGGTTGTTTTTCAGACTGGAGGCCTGTGCCCAGTGGAGTGCCACAAGGATCGGTGCTGGGCCCTCTACTTTTTGTCATTTACATAAATGATTTGGATGTGAGCATAAGAGGCACAGTTAGTAAGTTTGCAGATGACACCAAAATTAGAGGTATAGTGGACAGCAAAGATGGTTACCTCAGATCACAAAAGGATCTGGACCAGATGGGCCAATGGGATGAAAAGTGGCAGATGGAGTTTAATTCAGATAAATGCGAGGTGCTGCATTTTGGGAAAGCAAATCTTAGCAGGACTTATACATTTAATGGTAAGGTCCTAGGGAGTGTTGCTGAACAAAGAGACCTTGAAGTGCAGGTTCATTGCTCCTTGAAAGTGGAGTCTCAGGTAGATAGGATAGTGAAAAAGGCGTTTAGTATGCTTTCCTTTATTGGTCAGTGTATTGAGTACAGGAGTTGGGAGGTCATGTTGTGGCTGTACAGGACATTGGTTAGGCCTCTGTTGGAATATTGCGTGCAATTCCGGTCTCCTTCCTATCGTAATGATGTTGTGAAACTTGAAAGGGTTCAGAAAAGATTTACAAGGATCTTGCCAGGGTTGGATGAGCTGAGCTACAGGGAGAGGCTGAACAGGCTGGGGCTGTTTTCCCTGGAGCGTTGGAGGCTGGGGTTTACAAAATTATGAGGGGCATAGATAGGATAAATAGACAAAGTCTTTTCCCTGGAATTGGGGAGTCGCATTTTGAGTGCGAGCATCAGCAGAGTGTAAAGGAACCCGGAAGGCTAATGGTTTTAAAATTACTTACCGGTAGCGGGCAGCGGTGTTTTTTTTTCTCTTCACAGAAAAAGCGGGAGCAGCAGGGGGAAGTGACGAAGACCAGAGGGGCAGCCGGGTAGGTTTTTTTTCCCTATAAAAGCGCGCAGGAGAAGGTGGGACCTCTATAAACAGGATGGTCTACACCTGAACCTGAGGGGCACCAGTATCCTTGGGGGGAGGTTTGCTAGTGCTCTTGGGGGGGGTTTAAACTAACTCTGCAGGGGCATGGGAACCTAGCTTGTAGTTTTAGGGTGCAGGACCTGGAGTGTAGGGAGGTTAGGAACATGGCATCAATCTCAAAGGAGGGTGCCTGTAAACAGGAAAATGGCTTGAAGTGTGTATACTTCAATGCAAGAAGTATACGAAATAAGGTAGGTGAACTTGCAGCGTGGGTTGGTACCTGGGACTTCGATGTTGTGGCTATTACGGAGACATGGGTAGAACAGGGACAGGATTGGCTGTTGCAGGTTCCAGGGTTTAGATGTTTTAGTAGGGTCAGAGGTAGGGGTAAAAGAGGGGGAGGTGTGGCATTGCTTGTCAAAGATCATATTACAGCGGTGGAAAGGACGATGGATGAAGACTCGCCATCTGAGGTAGTTTGGGCTGAGGTTAGGAATAGGAAAGGTGAACGCACCCTGTTAGGAATTTTTTTACAGGCCTCCCAAGAGTCCTAGAAATATAGAAGAAAGGATTGCGAGGATGATTCAGGAGAACAGTGAAAATAATAGGGTGGTTGTTATGGGGGACTTTAACTTTCCTGATATTGATTGGGAAAGCTATAGCTCTAGTTCGTTAGATGGGTCGGTGTTTGTCCAATGTGTGCAGGAGGGTTTCCTGACACAATATGTAGATAGACCAACAAGAGGTGAGGCCATACTGGATTCGGTTCTGGGTAACGAACCAGGCCAGGTGTTAGAATTAGAGGTAGGTGAGCACTTTGGGGACAGTGACCACAATTCGGTGACTTTTACTCTAGTGATGGAGAGGGATAAGTGTGCACTGCAGGGCAAGAGTTATAGCTGGGGGGCAGGGAAATTATGATGCGGTGAGGCATGACTTAGGATGCGTGGCTTGGAAAAGTAGGCTTCAAGGCAAGGGCGTAATTGATATGTGGAGCTTGTTCAAGGAGCAACTATTGAGTGTCCTTGATAAGTATGTACCTGTCAGGCAGGGAGGAAAGGGTCGTGTGAGGGAGCCGTGGTTTAATAAGGAATTGGAATCCCTTGTTAAATGGAGGAGGGCGGCTGACGTAAAGATGAGGCGTGAAGGTTCAATTGGGGAGATCGAGTGTTATAAGGTAGCCAGGAAGGATCTGAAGAGAGAGTTAAGAGCAGCAAGGAGGGGACATGAAAGGTCCTTAGTTGGTAGGATTAGGGAAAACCCTAAGGCTTTCTATAGGTATGTCAGGAATAAAAGAATGACTAGGGTAGGAATAGGTCCAGTCAAGGATAGTAGTGGGAAGTTGCGTGTGGAGGCTGAAGAGATTGGGGAGACACTGAATGAATACTTTTCGTCAGTATTCACTCAGGAACAGGACATTGTTGCCGATGTGAATACTGAGTCACAATTAAGTAGAATGAATGGCTTCGAGGTATGTAGGGAAGAGGTTTTGGAAATTCTGGAAAGGGTGAAAATAGATAAGTCCCCTGGGCCTGATGGCATTTATCCTAGGATTCTCTGGGAAGCAAGGGAGGAGATTGCAGAGCCATTGGCCTTGATTTTTATGTCCTCGTTGTCTACAGGAGTAGTGCCAGAAGACTGGAGGCTAGCAAATGTGGTTGCCTTGTTCAAGAAGGGGAGTAGGGATAACCCTAGTAACTATAGGCTGGTGAGTCTCACTTCTGTTGTGGGCAAAATCTTAGAGAGAATTGTAAGGGATAGGATTTATGAACATCTGGATAGGAATAATGTGATCAAGGATAGTCAGCATGGTTTTGTGAAGGGCAGGTCGTGCCTCACAAACCTTATTGAATTCTTTGAGAAGGTGACTAAGGAGGTGGATGAGGGGAAAGCGGTAGATGTGGTGTATTTGGATTTTAGTAAGGCGTTTGATAAGGTTCCCCATGGTAGGCTACTTCAAAAAATACAGAGGTATGGCATTGAGGGTGAGTTGGAGGTTTGGATTAGGAATTGGCTGGCTGGAAGAAGACAGAGGGTAGTAGTTGATGGTAAAGGTTCATTTTGGAGTGCCGTTACTAGCGGTGTTCCGCAAGGATCTGTTTTGGGACCATTGCTGTTTGTCATTTTTATAAATGACCAGGAGGAGGGGCTAGAAGGTTGGGTGAGCAAGTTTGCAGATGATACGAAAGTCGGAGGAGTTGTTGACAGTGAGGAAGGATGTGGCAGGTTATATAGATAAGCTGCAGAACTGGGCAGAAAGGTGGCAAATGGAGTTCAATGTAGCTAAGTGTGAGGTGATTCACTTTGGTAAGAGTAACGAAAAGATGGGTACTGGGCTAATGGTCGGATACTTGATAGTGTGGATGAGCAGAGGGATCTTGGTGTCCATGTACACAGATCTTTGAAAGTTGCCACCCAGGTAAATAGTGCGGTGAAGAAGGCATATGGCGTACTGGCTTTTATTGGTAGAGGAATTGAGTTCCGGAGTCCTGAGATCATGTTGCAGTTGTATAAGACTCTGGTACGGCCGCACCTGGAGTATTGTGTGCAGTTTTGGTCGCCATACTATAGGAAGGATGTGGAGGCACTGGAACGGGTGCAGAGGTGGTTTACCAGGATGTTGCCTGGTATGGTAGGAAGATCGTATGAGGAAAGGCTAAGGCACTTGGGGTTGTTTTCATTGGAGAAAAGAAGGTTTAGGGGTGACTTGATAGAGGTGTACAAGATGATTAGGGGTTTAGATAGGGTTGACCATGAGAACCTTTTTCCACGTATGGAGTCAGGTATTACGAGGGGGCATAGCTTTAAATTAAGGGGTGGTAGGTATAGGACAGATGTTAGGGGTAGGTTCTTTACTCAGCGAGTCGTGAGTTCATGGAATGCACTGCCAGTAGCAGTGGTGGACTCTCCCTCTTTATGGGCATTTAAGCGGGCATTGGATAGACATATGGAGGATAGTGGGCTAGTGTAGGTTAGGTGGGCTTGGATCGGCGCAACATCGAGAGCCAAAGGGCCTGTACTGTGCTGTATTCTTCTATGTTCTAGAACTAGAGGGCATAGGTTTAGGGTGAGAGGGGAAAGATATAAAAGAGACCTAAGGGGCAACTTTTTCACGCAGAGAGTGTATGGAATGAGCTGCCAGAGGATGTGGTGGAGGCTAGTACAATTGCAACATTTAAGAGGCATTTGGATGGGTATATGAATAGGAAGGGTTTGGAGGGAAATGGGCCGGATGCTGGCAGGTGGGACTGGATTGGGTTGGGATATCTGGTCGGCATGGACGGGTTGGACTGAAGGGTCTGTTTCCATGCTGTACATCTCTATGACTCTAATCATTGACATCCTGCAGACTCCCTAATCACTCGTGCCTGCTTACATTCCTAGCACAGAAGAAAATGTGCACATAACAACTCAGCTTTGTCAAAAAACCTGTCCCACAAAAGTTTAGTGAATTTCTTTTCCTTTCTCTTTTTTTCTCTCGTCCTCAGCCCAACCTTTCTTCCTCTCTTTATTTCTCTACTTCTATCATAAATATATACCCCCTTGTCAATCCATATGGTTAACTTCACAATTCTTCAATCTGAGTGGGCCATCAGTTGCTTTCATGGCTAGATGCCCCTGTTCACCCTCAGTGGATTTATCAGCTTGAAATTTCAGCAAATTGGCACAAAAATAATAAAGAGATTAAATGAGCATGGGTACATTTATTTAACAACATATGCTATTCATTGTCCTACTAGTGTAGATTTTAGCTCCTATTTCTGTTGTAGGCCCTTTATCAGAACTCAGCAACCTCTAACTGAAAACATTCTCAACATTCATGGGATTTCCCCAACTCCCGATTGTGACTGTTCCAGTGAAAAACTCATCTACATAATACTTTCTGAAGCATTTAAAATTAATTTCAGTCAGAATATACAAGTAAATGCATTCAAGAAAATCAATTTGGTATAAATTGGATGCTTACCATCACTATTACTGTTATGAGCAGTATGCAGTCCAATTCATTTGAAATCCAGAACTCAAAACTTGTTAGAATCAAAATTGAAACAAAACAAAAACTGCATATCAGAAATGATATTTCAGTACAACCACTGGAACTATTCAAGGAATTTCTGTTCAAAGGCTACTTGGGACACAATCTACACCCTTTTTAAAAAAATTCATTCCTGGGACATGAACATGTATATATATGATGAGTCCAGTTGAGTTTCTGGTCAATGGTAACCCCCAGAATATTGACAGTGGAGAATTCAGTTGACTGTTAATGGGTGGATTGTCCCTCCCTGGCGATGGTCATTGTCTGGTATTTGTACAGCGCAAACATTACATGCCACTTCTCAGTCCAAGCCTGGATATTGTCCAGGCCTTGTTGCATTTGAACTTGGACTGCTTCAATAAATGGAGTTGTAAATGGTGCTGAACATTTTTCACTGATAATTACATATCCTCTTTTCTGACATTATGGAGGGATGATCATTAATGAAGCAGCTGAGAATGGTCGTCTGTAGGAAACTATTGAGGAACTCTTGCAGAGATGTCCTTGAGCAGAGATGACTAATGTCCAACAACTACAACTATCTTTCTGTGTGGCAGGTAGGTCTCTAACCATTGGAAAATTTTCAACAATTACCATTGCCATATAATATCTATTATGTAATTTATATAAAAGTTAATGGCATTCCATTTTAATTCACAGTAGGAATTGAATTCTTGTTCATTTTGATCACTTTCAAACTTCATCACCTCAAAGATAAAATTTCTGTTGATTCTAAAGGGAACATTTAGTAACTTCCTGGACCAAACAACTTAAAGAGGAAAGTAATGCAACATACCAGCAACCGGTCAAAACACCAGATTCACGATTTTCGTTACATGCTAGCCTTTCCTACCTGGTATGCATAAGCACCTGCAGCAGGGTGTCATTTACTGCCACGTTTACCAAATAGATTTTATTATCAAGGGTGTGGAACTGCAGGATATAGGGGAGTATTTTGCATTAGTGTTTACGGTGGAGGACATGGAAGACATAGAACATGGGGAAATAGATGGTGACATCTTGAAAAATGTCCATATTACAGAGGAGGTGGTGCTGGATGTTTTAAAATATGTAAAGGTGATAAATCCCTAGGACCTGAGCAGGTGTAGCCCAGAACTCTGTGGGAAGCTAGGGAACTGATTGCTGGGTCCCTTGCTGAGATATTTGTATCATCGATAAGCACAGATGAGGTGTCGCAAGACTGGAGGTTGGCTAAGGTGCTGCCACTATTTAAGAAAGGTGATAAGGAAAAGCCAGGAAATGAAAGACTAGTGAGCCTAACATCAGTGGTGGGCAAGTTGTTGGAGAGAATCCAGAGGGACAAGATTTACGTGTATTTGGAGAGGTAAGGACTAGTTAGGGGTAGTCAACATGGTTTTGTGCATGGGAAATCACATCTCACAAACTTCTGGTTCATCCAAGATGGAGGATAGGAAAAATTTCTGGCTGTAACAGCTGCTCCTTTTTTGATGTATTTCAGATGTTGGAGGTGACTTCCTCGAATCCCAAGAGCAGCAAATACTGTTTCATATGCTGTTGCATTGTTTTGGAACTTTGGAAAACAAAGTCAAAAAAACAGCAGTTTTAAAAAGGGAGAGGTACAGACAAAGGAAGCACATGGTGAGCTCAATGCAGGAGAGAGAGACAGAGAGAGAGAGAGAGACAGAGAGAGAGAGAGACAGAGAGAGAGAGAGACAGAGAGAGAGAGAGACAGAGAGAGAGAGAGACAGAGAGAGAGAGAGACAGAGAGAGAGAGAGACAGAGAGAGAGAGAGACAGAGAGAGAGAGAGACAGACAGAGAGAGAGACAGACAGAGAGAGAGACAGACAGAGAGAGAGACAGACAGAGAGAGAGACAGACAGAGAGAGAGACAGACAGAGAGAGAGACAGACAGAGAGAGAGACAGACAGAGAGAGAGACAGACAGAGAGAGAGACAGACAGAGAGAGAGACAGACAGAGAGAGAGACAGACAGAGAGAGAGACAGACAGAGAGAGAGACAGACAGAGAGAGAGACAGACAGAGAGAGAGACAGACAGAGAGAGAGACAGACAGAGAGACAGACACTACAGTGAACCTGCACAGTTAGTGCCTTTGCTATTTGAGTTTGCTGGAAATCGGAGTGCGTCTGGGAAAATCAACAAACAGTGAAATTCACAACTGAACTTGGAGGAACTGTTTAGGCGGAGTCACAGCACAGACACAGATAAGTGAATAGTTTAATCTGGAGCAGTGTTTTTGTAGAGGAATAAGATGGTGTTATTTTCTGGGTCTGTAGATTGTGAAGGAGCAGAAATGGCCTTTACGAGTGTGATATGCGCTTCTTGTCAGGTGTGGGAGTTCAAGGAGAGTTTACGGGTTACTGTGGATTATATCTGCAATAAATGCTGTTGGTTGCAAATCCTATCAGATCGAATGGATCGGTTGGACAGACAGTTAGAGGCAATGAGTAATTTGCAAGATGAACGGTATGTGATGGATGGTAGTTATAGGAAGGGGGAAAAGTCACAGATACAGTCACAGAGATGGGTTAACTCCAGGAAAGGTAAGAGAGCTCGGCAGTTAGTGCAGGAGTCTTCTGTGGCTATCCCCATTTCAAACAAGTATGCTGTTTTGGAAAATGTAGTGAGTGTTGGATTCTCAGGGGAACATAGCATGAACAGCCAAGTTTCTGGAATTGAGACCGGCTCTAATGCAATGAGGGGTATGTCAGGTTCCAAGAGATCAACTGTGTTAGAGGTACAGACAGGCGTTTCTGTGGCCAGCAGTGAAAAATCAGAATGTTGCTTCTCTGGTGCCAGGATCAAGGATGACTCAGAGGGTACAGAATGTTCTCAAAGGGGAGAGGAGGAAGCAAGAAGTCATTGTACACATTGGAACCAATGACACAGGAAGGGAAAGAAAAAGAGATTCTGAAGGGAGATTACAGAGAGTTAGGCAGGAATTTAAAAAGATCCTCGACAGTAGTAATATCGGGATTACTCCCAGTGCTACGGGATAGTGAGGGCAGGAATAGGAGGATAGAGCAGAATGCATGGCTGAGGAGCTGGTGTATGGCAGAAGTATTCACATTTTTGGATCACAGAAATCTCTTTTGGGGTAGAAGTGTGCAACAAGGACGAGTTGCACCTAAATTGGAAGAGGACTAATATACTGGCAGGGAGATTTGCTAGAGCTGCTCAGGAGGATTTAAATTAGTAATGTGGGGAGGGTGGGGTGGGACCCAGGGAGATAGTGAGGAAAGAGATCAACCTGAGACTGGTACAGTTGAGAGCAGGAGCAAGTCAAACAGTCAGGGCAACAGGGATAAAGGAGGACGAATAAATTAAACAACATTTATTTCAATACAAGAGGCCTAACAGGGAAGGCAGATGAACTCAGGGCATGGTTATTAACATGGGACTGGGATATCATAGCAATTACAGAAACATGGCTCAGGGATGGGCAGGACTGGCAACTTAATGTTCCAGGATACAAATGCTACAGGAAGGATAGAAAGGGAGGCAAGAGAGAAGGGGATTGGTATTTTTGATATTGGATAGCATTACAGCTGTACTGAGGGAGGATATTCCTGGAAACACATCCAGGAGTGTTATTTGGGTGGAACTGAGAAATAGGAAAGGGATGATCACCTTATTGGGATCTCAGCTATCTGTAAGAATAATAGGGTAGTTATGGTAGGGGATTTTAACTTTCCAAGCATCGACTAGGACTGCCATAGGGTTAAGGGTTTAGATGGAGAGGAATTTAAGTGTATACAAGACAATTTTCTGATTCAGTATGTGGATGTACCTACTAGAGAAGGTGCAAAACTTGACATTCTTGGGAAATAAGGCAGGGCAGGTGACTGAAGTGTCAGTGGGAGAGCACTTTGGGGCCAACGACCATAATTCCATTAGATTTAAAATAGTGATCTAAAAGTTGAAGTTCTAAATTGGAGAAAGGCCGATTTTGACAGTATTAGGCAAGAACTTTCAAAAGCTGATTGGGGGCAAATGTTTGCAGGTAAAAGGGACGGCTGAAAAATGAGAAGTCTTCAGAAATGAGATAACGAGAATCCAGAGAAAGTATATTCCTGTTAGGGTGAAAGGAAACGCTGGTAGGTATAGGGAATGCTGGATGACTAAAGAAATTGAGGGTTTGGTTAAGAAAAAGAAGGAAACATATGTCAGGTATAGACAGGATATTCGAGTGATTCCTTAGAAGAGTATAAAGAAAGTAGGAGCATACTTAAGAGGGAAATCAGGAGGGTAAAAAGGGGACATGAGATAGCTTTGGCAAATACAATTAAGGAGAATCTAAAGGGCTTTTACAAATACATTAAGGACAAAAAGGTAACTGGGGAGAGATTAGGGACCCGAGCTGAAAGTGTGTTGCTGGAAAAGCGCAGCATCCAAGGAGCAGGAGAATCTATGTTTCGGGCATGAGCCCTTCTTCAGGATGACTCCAGTACCTGCAGTCCTCACTTTCTCCTAGAGAATAGGGATCCTCAAAGATCAGCAAGGTGGCCTTTATGTGGAGCTACAGAAAATGGGGGAGATACTAAATGAGTATTTTGCATCAGTATTTACTGTGGAAAAGGATATGGAAGATATAGACTGAAGGGAAATAGACGGTGACATCTTGCAAAATGTCCATATTACAGAGGAGGTAGTGCTGGATGTCTTGAAATGCATAAAGGTGGATAAATCCCCAGGACCTGATCAGGTGTACCCTAGAACTCTGTGCAAAGCCAGAGAAGTGATTGCTGGGCCTCTTGCTGAGATATTTGTATCAGCGATAGTCACAGGTGAGGTGCTGTCGACTGGAGGTTGGCTAACGGGGTGCAAAGGACTGATTAGAGATAGTCACCATGGCTTTGTGCGTGGGAAATCATGTGTCACAAACTTGATTGAGTTTTTTTGAAGAAGCAACAAAGAGGATTGATGAAGGCAGAGCGGTAGATGTGATCTATATGGACTTCAGTAAGGCGTTCAAAAAGGTTCCCCATGGGAGACTGGTGAGCAAGGTTAGATCTCACGGAATACAGGGAGAACTAGCCATTTGGATACATAACTGGCTGAAAGGTAGAAGATGGAGGGTGGTGGTGGAGGGTTGTTTTTCAGACTGGAGGCCTGTGACCGGTGGAGTGCCACAAGGATCGGTGCTGGGTCCACCATGTTTTGTCATTTATACAAATGATTTGGATGTGAGCATAAGAGGTATCGTTAGTAAGTTTGCAGATGACACCAAAATTGGAGGTGTCGTGGACAGTGAAGTAGGTTACCACAGATTACAAGAGGATCTTGATCAGATGGGCCAATTGGCTGAGAAGTGGCAGATGGAGTTTAATTCAGATAAATGCGAGGTGCTGCATTTTGGGACCTTAATGGTAACGTCCCAGGGAGTGTTGCTGAACAAAGAGATCTTGGGAGTGCAGGTTCATACTTCTTGAAAGTGGAGTCACAGGTAGATAGGATACTGAAGGCGGCATTTGGTATGCTTTCTTTTATCAGTCAGAGTATTGAGTACAAGTCATGTTGTGGCTGTACAGGACATTGGTTAGACCACTGTTGAATATTGCATGCAATTCTGGTGCCCTTCCTATTGGAAAGACTTTGTGAAACTTGAAAGGGTTCAGAAAATCTGGATTTGGATGGGTATATGAATAGAAAGGGTTTGGAGGGATATGGGCCAGGTGCTGACAGGTGGGACTAGATTGGGTTGGGATATCTGGTCAGCATGAACGGGTTGGAGCGAAGGGTCTGTTTCCGTGCTGTACATTTCTATGACTCTTTGAAGAAGTAACAAAGAGGATTGATAAGGACAGAGTGATGGACGTGATCCATATGGACTTCAGTAAGGTGTTTGAAAAGTTTCATCATGGTAGATTGGTTAGCAAGGTTAGATCACGTGGAATACAGGGAGAACTAGCCATTTGGATACAGAACTGGCTCGACGGTAAAAGACAGACAGTAGTGGTGGAGGGTTGCTTTTCAGACTGGAGGCCTGTGATAGGTGGTGTGCCACAGGATCGGTGCTGGGTCCACTGCTTTTCATCATTTATATAAATGGTTTGGATGTGAACATAGGAGGTATAGTAAGTTTGCAGATAACAGCAAAATTGGAGGTGTATTTACCAGCAAAGGTTACCTCAGAGCCAGAAATGGAGCTCTAGTGCACAGAAAAGGTTACCTCGGAGTACAGCGAGATCTTGATCAGTAGGGCCAATGGGTGGCAGATGGAGTTTAATTTAGATAAATGCTAGGTGCTGCATTTGGTAAGGCAAATCAGGGCAGGACTTATACACTTAATGGTAAGGTCCTAGGGAGTGTTGTTGAACAAAGAGACCTTGGAGTGCAGGTTCATTGCGCCTTGAAAGTGGAGTCATACGTAGATAGGATAGTGAAGTCTGCATTTGGTAGCTTTCCTTTATTGGTCAGAGCACTGAGTATAGGAGTTGGGGGTCATGTTGTGGGCGTACAAGACATTGGTTAGGCCACTGTTGGAATATTGCATGCAATTCTGGTCTACTACCTATCGAACGATGTTGTGAAACTTGAAAGGATTCAGAAAAGATTTACAAGAATGTTGCCAGGGTTGGAGGATTTGAGCTATAGGGAGAGGTTGAACAGGCTAGGGCTGTTTTCTCTGGACGTCGGAGGCGGAGGGGTGACCTTATAGAGGTTTATAAAATCATGAGGGGCATTGAGAGGGTAAATAGACAAGGTATTTTCCACGGGGTGGGGAGTTCAGAACTAGAGGGCATATGTTTATGGTGAGAGGGGAAAGATTTAAAAAGGATCCAAGGGGCAACCTTTCCACAGAGAGGGTGGCGCGTGTATGGAATAAGCTGCCAGAAATAGTTATGGAGGCTGGTACAGTTACAACATTTAGAAGACATCTGGATGGGCATATGAATAGGAAGGATTTAAAGGGGTATGGGCCAAGTGCTGGTAAATGAGACTAGATTAATTTAGGATATCTGGTTAGCATGGACGAGTTGGACCGAAGGGTCTGTTTCTGTGCTGTACAGCTTTATAGCCAAACCAGATCCTTGATGAAATGGTGAAGACATCATGCAAGCTTGAGTGCTGATGGCATCATATTAATAATTTGACTGTGGTCTGTTTCTGAATTATTGATTTGTAATTGAGTATTTTAAGCAGTTACCATATTTAACAAAATAGCAGCGATTGCATTGATAATGTGTATAGGGTATGAGCAGGTCGGGAAAAGAGTTAAGTTTTGAGTTTCGTGAAACAAGAGGTTCAGCTGAGCATGACTCAAATTAGATAAGACAGCATCCAGGGAACAGGAGAATCGACGTTTCGGGCATAAGCCCTTCCTCAGGAATGAGGAATGTTTGTCCAGCAGGCTAAGATAAAAAGTAGGGAGGAGGGACTTGGGGGAGGGGCGTCGGAAATGTGATAGGTGGAAAGAGGTCAAGGTGAGGGTGATAGGTCAGACTGGGGTGGGGGCGGAGAGGTCGGGAAGAAGATTGCAGGTTAGGAAGGCGGTGCTGAATTCGATGGATTAGACTGAGACAAGGTGGGGGGAGGAGAAATGAGGAAACTGGTGAAATCCGAGTTCATCCCTTGTGGTTGGAGGGTTCCTAGGCGGAAGATGAGGCGCTCTTCCTCCAACCGTCGTTTTGTTGTGGTCTGACCGACTCCCACAGCTACCTGGACTACACCTCCTCCCATCCTGCCCCCTGTAAAAACTCCATCCCATTCTCCCAATTCCTTCGACTCCGCCGCATCTGCTCCCAGGAGGACCAGTTCCAAAAACGCATAACCCAGATGGCCTCCTTCTTCAAGGACCGCAATTTCCCCCCCAACGTGGTCGACGATGCCCTCCACCGCATCTCTTCCACTTCCCGCTCCCCCGCCCTTGAGACCCGCCCCTTCAACCGCCACCAGGACAGAACCCCACTGGTCCTCACCTACCACCCCACCAATCTCCATGTTCAGCGCATCATCCGCCGTCATTTCCGCCACCTCCAAACGGACCCCACCACCAAGGATATATTTCCCTCCCCTCCCCTATCAGTATTCCGTAAAGACCACTCCCTCCGTGACTCCCTCATCAGGTCCACACCCTCCACCAACCCAACCTCCACTCCCGGCACCTTCCCCTGCAACCGCAGGAGGTGCAAGACTTGCACCCACACCTCCCCTCTCACCTCCCTCCAAGGCCCCAAAGGAAACTTCCATATCCGCCACAGATTCACCTGCACCTCCACACACATCATCTATTGCATCCTCTGCACCCGATGTGGCCTCCTCTATATTGGGGAGACAGGCCGGCTACTTGCGGAGCGTTTCAGAGAACACCTCTGGGACACCCGGACCAACCAACCCAACCACCCTGTGGCTCAACATTTCAATTCCCCCTCCCACTCCACCAAGGATATGCAGGTCTTTGGACTCCTCCATCGCCAGACCACAACAAAACGACGGTTGGAGGAAGAGCACCTCATCTTCCGCCTAGGAACCCTCCAACCACAAGGGATGAACTCGGATTTCACCAGTTTCCTCATTTCCCCTCCCCCCACCTTGTCTCAGTCTAATCCATCGAATTCAGCACCGCCTTCCTAACCTGCAATCTTCTTCCCGACCTCTCCGCCTCCACCCCAGTCTGACCTATCACCCTCACCTTGACCTCTTTCCACCTATCACATTTCCGACGCCCCTCCCCCAAGTCCCTCCTCCCTACCTTTTATCTTAGCGTGCTGGACAAACATTCCTCATTCCTGAAGAAGGGCTTATGCCCGAAACATCGATTCTCCTGTTCCCTGGATGCTGCCTGACCTGCTGCGCTTTTCCAGCAACACATTTTCAGCTCTGATCTCCAGCATCTGCAGACCTCACTTTCTCCTCAGATTAGATAAGAACTTACAGTTAACAATGATGTATTGGAGGCAAGGGTAATGGGTTAACAAGGTGGAAAAGTATTCATTATGTGGAGCCATTTAACAATATTGGAAGCATTCATTATGTAACGTCAATTAACAAAAGGGAAAAGTATTCATTATGTGAAGCCAGTTAACAAGGTTAAGGACAATTAATCTTCACTGTTGACACTCACTGATTGAAATGTCACCCAATCAATATGTATGTCACCTTATATGGATACTCCTCCCTGTAAAAAAACTGCTGCTCCAGAGAAGACTGAGAACTTACATCCCTCTGCACATAGGCAATCGATCTCCCTCCCTCCCAGGCCCGGAATAAAGATGAAGGAGGTAAAACTATACTGTCTCTCTGAGCATTTTGCTTTGACTGAGGTGGGAAACAAAACATCATCTTGATTTACAGCACAGGTGTATCATTAAAAGCCTGCACTAGCACAAGTTCCGCTAACTGCTGGAATTCAGGTATGCTAGCAATCCTGTGTGCGAGACCACACAGCTCTCACTTTGTCATATCACACTCGCAGAATTTTGCATCCACAACTTACTAAATGCAAACCACCATTCAAGATTTAAAAAAAAACCTAGGGACTCTGGAATCCAAGTTAGACAGCCAGGAGTCTAGAAGAACACAACAAGCCAGGCAACATCAGGAGGTGGAGATGTCAACATTTCAAGTGTAACCCTTCTTCAGGACGGGGGTGGGGGGTGTAAGGGGAGCTGTAGGTAATGGGGATGAGATAATGAGGAAGGGATAGGTGACCTCCCTCCCCCCTCCAAAGTCATGAAGAAGGGTTACACCTGAAACGTTGACTTCGCCACCTCCTGATGCTGCCTGTCTAAACGCAAACCTTCAGCACTCAGGCGCCTGGCGGAAATTGTGGACTGCGGTTATTTTCACAGCCGCTGACAAAGATGTGCAGGAGTCACCGCACGGCTCTAAATAATTCAGAGGGGCCCTGAACCCCTGCCTCCTGGGCTCCAAGGGAGGGTCACTACCACAGCGCCACAAGATCCTCCCACCGCCCTGTCTATTTCCAGTCGCCGTTCCTTCTTGCTGAGCTACAGACTCAAGCACATTATTCTAACAAGTGTTCATTGAACACACACGGAAGGTTACTGAATACCGACGCCATAAACCTCCGGGCCTTGTACTGTACCTTCCCTCGGCTCCTGGCTCCACCCCCACCTCTGACCACGAGCGACCAGCTCGAGCCGCGGAAACCGTTGCCGACGACGTCATTTCCGGCAGCCTGTGCATGCTGGGAGTTGTAGTCCTTGTCGTTGTCTCCTTCCCCCTCAATCCACTCAGCAAAGACCAGGCCGAACCTGCAGAGGGTGGAGATCTGAAAGATAACCAGAAGTTGGAGAGAGTCAGGGGGCGGAGGTGGGTGCAGTGGCCGTCACTAAGAAGAAAAGGCTGGGGAAGCTGAGAGAGCCCTGAAGGAGCGAGCAGAGGACATTGCAGAGGCATTGGTGGCGATCTTTCCCGAATCAGTGGAGTTAGGCAGGGTACCAGAGGAATGAAAAATGGCTAATGTTTGAACCAGGAGGGTCAGGTACAAACCAGATAAGCTACACAGCACCCTATCATCTCCTCATAAGTAGTCATTTTGTTCACCCCACAACCCCTAAATGGCCCTTATTTAAAGGAGGGACAGAGGCAGAAGACTATTCACGTTACACCAGGTTATAGTCCAACAGGTTTAATTGGAAGCAATTAAACCTGTTGGACTATAACCTGGTGTTGTGTGATTTTTAACTTTGTACAGCCCAGTCCAACACCGGCATCTCCAAATCATGACTATTCACGTTGTACGTTATCAATCTCAGCAAAGGAACTGAGGGCATTGTTACTAAATTTTCAGATGACACAAAGAGAGCAAACTGCAGAAGATCTTGGACAGGCTAGGAGAATGAGCAAAGAAGTGAATACAGTGTGGAAAAGTGAGATATTTGCACACTCATGAGAATGTGAGAAACAAAAGCTCACTCACTTTAATAATTTCAGTCCGAGACAAATATCTGAATAACAGCTTCTTTTTTATTTATACACCTATAGGTGGATGCCTTGTCTAATTACCAGGTATGGTAATTACAGAATGCACACTATATCCAACAAACTCTCGAAATTTATACAGTTTGAATCCCCATATTTTTCCTTATTCCATTGTTTGTTCCCTGCTTCGCTTACGTCACTCATTTCCTTAAGACTGATCCCACAACTTCTGTTTATCCTGTTTTGTCCGTGACAAACTCTTATCTCTGACTCCCATAAGGGTGTTTGACGTCAGTCTATTATAGATTATTGATTAGGCATATCTTTTCTTCTATCAGCATCTATTTCCATCCAGAGGCCACTTTGACCTCTTTAATTAGGGTTTGTTCCTGTGTCTCTGTACAAGCGAGGAGAACAGATGTTTTCCTGTTTGCCCATATATCCACCATTGTTCTGTATTCATGTCTCATGCTCACATATCCTTTCTTTTTGCTGAATATGTATTTTCTCATTCCTATTCTGTATCAGAATTTATACTTGCAGAAATAACATTAATTCATTTATATCCCACAATTTCCCCTTTTTCTTTTCATTACTATCTGTTATCTTCTGCATTTTTGTCTCTTTTTTTTAAACATTGTTCCCAAAATTCGCAAGCATCATTTCAGAGATTTCATCCATCTTAGTCTCACTCATTTCCTTATTATTTAGTTGATAAAGTTCCTCTGTCTGATTCCCCTCAGGGGCATTCGTTTCATCAAGGCTGTTTCAATCAGCCTCTGGGTGAGCCCTCGTATACAGGGTACGATACAACAGCCAATGGCCACCAATACCCCGACTACTACTATCAGGGAAGTAAGGATAGAAACCACCACCCCCTTCCATTTTCCAAACCAGGATTCAAGCCACCCTGTGAGAGATGTGTCTACTCCTGAATTCTCAGCCAGTTCCTCTGCTAAGGTAGTCAATCCCCGTACGGCCCGAGTAATTGAACCATCAGGCGCAGTGTTATTAGGAATAAAGGTACAACAGCTTCCTCCTAACATCACACATACACCCCCTTTCTCTGCTAAAATCATATCAAGGGCTATTCTATTTTCCCATGCCATCCTACTCGTCGCATCAAGCTGTTCTGATATTCCTTTAACCGCCTCTCTTGTATAATTTATAAATCGCTGTTGATTATAGAAAATGTAATTTATCCAATCTACATTTTTATTAATTGTTACCCACCAAAAGAGAGCTGACTCAAAGCCTGCTGCAATCTCGTTACGAGCCTTGAATTCAGGTACTCCCCTAGGGACTCCTACCGAATCAAGATAAATCCTGTCATCAAAAGAATTATCTAACAGTAATCTCTTACCCCTTCCCTTTTTCCCTACTATCTTTTCCTTCTCAAATGCCAGGGTAAATGGAATTGCCAATTGTACAATTGCGCATATCCCTTTCCAATCCGGAGGTAGTGTGGGTCTCAATATTTTTCCTCCACAGTACCACCACAGATCCGCTCGGGGAACCTTTAATGCCGAGTAGTTTCCTCCCTTCTCCGTTTCGGTAACATTCTTAATCTCTGTACACAATTTCAGCTCCCCCAAATCTCTCGACCGGCTTGTACCTCGCCTGTGCACACATGACGTGTGATTTCCAACTGCGGCGGAAAATGTGGGGGGACCTTTTGCATCTTTCTCCTCCAAGGGAGGGAACATCAGAGATAGGGAGGTACAATTCCTATCATTCCATGCAGTCTCATCCTGATACAGGGCTATCATACATTTCATGCCCTTCCTGTCTCGCTTCCACCCAAGCGGAAAGGGAACCACCTGGGCCACTGACCTACCGGAGGCACATGCATAGCAATTGCTTTTGTTCAGACTTTTTACAGTATACTTTACCCATTCAACCCAGGCATTTGCATCCCCGTACCCAGTCTCTATCTCTATGGTCTGTTTCAAATCCTTTACCTCTATAATTTTTACTACTGTAGGATCATTGGGAGGGGTGAAAGGTTGTATCTCATTACCCAGTAATTCTACCCATTTTTCCCTGTCCTATGCTAATTCGAAAACAACAGCCCACAAACTCCTTCCTATTTGCTTTCATTTCAATCCCAAATGTTTCATTTAATTGTACCTCATAAGTGCCACCTCCCAAAACCGCTCCGTGCCATGTGGTTTTTCTTATCGTTAAATATATGGGGTTACACTTTTTATCGGGACAATCGGTGCTGGTCGAAAGGGGGCCCGGTGTATTGTGACAAGACCATTATACCAGGTACCATCCCCAAGGCCATCCCCATAGGACTTAAGATGTATCTCTGAGTTGCGGTATTGTCTCTGATTAGCTACATTCCCACAATTTACTAAGCTACATATATCAGTGTCTATTACTTGTGGATTATCAGACTCAGGAACCATTAATAATACATATGAAAATGATATGTGACAAAATCCTAATACCAAGAGGGCTAGCATCATAACTCTAAGCATTCCCAGTATTCTGATCATTATGCTAGAACACAAAAAAGGCTTAATATACAATCTTACAGAAATAATCCCGCGCTCGCGTCGCCACTGTGTAGTCAATTACTCAAAGTCTCTTTAGTCTGAGTTTCAGCGGGTCTTGCGTTGATTCGGCTGTCCAGACTTCTTCCTCAACTGGAGGGTCCACTGGCCCTTTGATCCGAGTATAATGAGTCCAGCCTTTTTCCGCCGTCCTTATTGCCGTTTCGGTAGTCAAAAGAGCCTGGTACGGCCCTTCCCAGTCTGGCTGCAGCTTAGTCTCTGTCCATGATTTTATTAAGACCCAATCTCCTGGCCGGATGGGATGAACAGCAAATTCAAGGGGCGGAGTCTGTGCCAATAGACCCTGTTTTCTGAGGAAAGATAAAGAGGAGGACAAGCCCAGTATATACTTCTTTAAAAACAAATCTTTAGTTTCGGGAATTGGCAATTCTCCCTGTGTTCCCAGATAAGGTAATTCAAATAAGATTTCATAGGGGGATAGTCCCAAATCTTTCCTCCGCCAAGGGACAAGCCCAAAAGGCATCCTTTAAATCTATCACACTAAACCATTTGTGATCATGAGGGATCTTACTTAATAACATATAGGGGTTTGGCACTACTGGGTGCCTGACCTGCACTATCCGATTTAATGTTCTCAAATCTGGCACCAATCGATAAGTTCCATCAGATTTCCGTACTGGTAGAATTGGGGTATTATAAGGAGACATACATGGTTCCAACAGTCCATCTCTAATCAGTCCCTCAATTACTGGCTGCAGTCCCCGTTTACCTTCTATGGAAATAGGATATTGTCGTTCACAGACAACGTCCCCTTTCCGTTTTAAATTTATTAAAAGGGGAGGGATCTGTAGTTTTCCACGATTCCCTACTCTAGCCCATACTATAGGGTCTATCTCTCTCTCTGCATCCTCTGTCAATATTGCCAGTTGTACAACTAATTCTTTTTCCTGAATTCCAATCTCCAGTCCTAAAAGGATAATTAGGTCTCTCCCCAGTAAGTTACTTCCTATATCAGGGATATACAGCAGTTCCCCTGTGATCCTATCCTTAGAACCTTCTATCATCATAGGTTCAAATACTGGAACAGTAAATCCTTCCCCTTTCACCCCCGAAACAATAATTGACCGTGTAAACATTTCTACTTTCTTTGGTTTAAAATTCAACGATGACCGTGCTGCCCCGTATCTACTAGGGAGATTACCTCCTCCCTACACGGTCCCACCTTCAAGTTTATCAAGGGTTCCTGGTGGGCCCCCGAGGGCAGGAACCCCTGACACCCCTATTCTTCATCATAATTCATAAGCGGAATTGCCTTTTCTTCCCTTTGTAGATCAGGACACTCCCGCTTAAAATGCCCTATCTTTCCACAATAATAGCATCCTGCCTGTAGCGACTTCCATCTCTGCCCCTGTCGCTCAAACCCTCTATCAAATGTTCCCCCTTGTCCTCTCCCTCTCCCTCTCCCTCTCTGTCCTACATGCTGCCTCCTGCCACTCCGGTTGCTCACTATTGGTTCCATTCTCCTCTTAATTACCTCATCAACCGTAGCTACCATCATTTTCGCCTTCTGTTTTTGTCTCTCATCCTCCCTCTTTACAAACACTTTCTGTGCCTCTCTCAACAATTCATCTAATGATTTTTCGCTCCATCCTTCTATCTTCTGTATCTTTCTCTGTATGTCTGGCCATGCTTTTGTCACAAAATGTACTTTCAAAAGACCCTGTGCCACTGGGTCCTCAGGGTTCATTCCAGAGTATTTCCGCATTGAGTCCCTTAATCTTTGCAAGAAAGCTGAGGGAGTCTCATCTTTCTCCTGTCTAATTTCAAAGGCTTTAATCAAATTCTGTGACTTCGGAACTGCCTCCCTTATTCCTTTTAGAATCAGGTCTTTCAATTCCCTCATTTCTTCTCTATGCTCTGGGTTTTGGTTTTCCCACTGGGGGTTTCTGAGGGGAAACTTCATCTCTCCCTGTCCAGCATCCCCATCTCCAATCGGGTGTTCCCTGTCCCATATTTTAATGGCAGTTCCTCGTACAAGTCCCCTTTCCTCCCCAGTAAATAATATATTCAAAATAGACATTAATTCAGCCCATGTATACAGACTGGGCCCCAAAAATTGAACAATTTGTTCAGACAACCCCACCGGATCCTCAACCAGGACCTCCATTTCCTTTTTAAATGTTCTGACCTCCCCACTGGTGAGGGGGGCACTTACAAACCCAATCTCTTTGTCCCCTATGGGCACCTCCCAAAGGGGATAAGTCGTTACGTTTTTCCCCTTTTTCTTTTTTTTAAAGAAATATTGCAATATTTCTAGCTCCCCATAACTTCAAACACCAATTCATCAATTACTGCTTGACTAACCTTCAAAGCCTGTTCCTAACTTATAAATATATTTATATATATTTACGTTCATTTCTTCAGTATTTAATAGTTAAAATGCAAAATGCATACAGTTCCCAATTTTGCAATTCACTGTAATTACCCAGTTTTAGTCCTTTAATTTAGATCCAGAATTAGTTTTCTTAAATAGTCCTGACCAATCATTGCTCAATTACAATACTATAGGTCGTAAAATAATCAGAACTTGCCTTAAAAGAATTTGTCTACTCAAGTTTTTTAAAAAAAAAACTTCTAATGCATGAACAATGGCTGAATCCAAGGTCACAGATATTAACCATAGAATTTTGCTTTTACTACAATCTAATGTTGAACTGAAACTTCAACTGTCCTCCATAAATCGCTTTTATGTAAAGATAAGAGATTAGTTAGAAACTGATAGTAAGGCAGTCATGATCTGTAAAAAGAACAGGAGTTATCATTCCTTTTTTTTTTCATAATCACAATAGAATCCTTAACCTTAAAAGAAATCATGTTAAGTTTCCATAACAAAATCAGATTCAAAACAGTCCTGGAACTCAAGCTCCAGGGAATAAAACACAAACATTCAATCACCAACAAACAAATGTTCACTCAAACCAAATCACAAAGGGTTAAACTTCCTACCAGCTGTACAGCTCTTTACATTCTCTCTCTCACACTCTCTTTCGCACATTGACATATAAACTCAGATATTCACAAACCCAGTCTTCGTCCGATCTGTACTTTGGCCAGAAGACAGCGGGACGAAGAATGGAGTCCTTAGTCCATACAAAGCAACAATATTTAATCATCTTTCTCCCTTGCACAAGTATTATTTTGCCAATTTCCACAACATCCTGCCCAAAGGACTTTCCGGAGGAATGTTGTAAGGGACCCCGCCTCCATTTCCATTGCCTTTTCCTTACTTTGTTTCCCCGGAGGCTTTTTCCTAACCCAAAGCGCAAGCCATATTGAGTTCCTTCGTTAGTCCCTTATTAACTACTAAAACTCAATCCCGGCCACCAAGGCAATACTTAAAAGTCAATTTTCTTACCTTGGTCTGTGCACAGAGTTGCCTGGCCCCTTTTGTCACCGTATTTTCTATCGAGCTCCTATCACTGTCTGATTCAGATGTCTCTCTTATAGGATTCACATCAGTCACCCAAGGGAGCAGACCAAACCGGGACACGAGACCGCTCCTCAATGGGGAACGGGACGCGTCTTCCCAGTGTCCAAGGCCAGCCACTCCCCCCGGTGATGGAAGAAAATCCCGGACGAGCCCCCAATTGTGAGAAACAAAAGCTCACTCACTTTAATAATTTCAGTCCGAGACAAATATCTGAATAACAGCTTCTTTTTTATTTATACACCTATAGGTGGATGCCTTGTCTAATTACCAGGTATGGTAATTACAGAATGCACACTATATCCAACAAACTCTCGAAATTTATACAGTTTGAATCCCCATATTTTTCCTTATTCCATTGTTTGTTCCCTGCTTCGCTTACGTCACTCATTTCCTTAAGACTGATCCCACAACTTCTGTTTATCCTGTTTTGTCCGTGACAAACTCTTATCTCTGACTCCCATAAGGGTGTTTGACGTCAGTCTATTATAGATTATTGATTAGGCATATCTTTTCTTCTATCAGCATCTATTTCCATCCAGAGGCCACTTTGACCTCTTTAATTAGGGTTTGTTCCTGTGTCTCTGTACAAGCGAGGAGAACAGATGTTTTCCTGTTTGCCCATATATCCACCATTGTTCT